>NC_143071.1:30716919-31043392 GCF_052426305.1 Pelodiscus sinensis
CGCGGTCCTCAGCCCCCCCCTGCTCTGCACAGCCCCCCCCGAGCTGCATCCCCCTCCCCCACCTTCCACCCGACCTGCATCAACTGCTCCATTCTACACCCCCCACCCAACCTTCCTCTGTTACCCCCCTCAGGCCATTCTACACCCCCCCCCCCAACCTGCACCTGTTACCCCCCTCAGGCCATTCTACACCCCCCACCCAACCTTCCCCTGTTACCCCCCTCAGGCCATTCTACACCCCCCCAACCTGCACCTGTTACCCCCCTCAGGCCATTCTACACCCCCCCCCCAACCTGCACCTGTTACCCCCCTCAGGCCATTCTACACCCCCCACCCAACCTGCACCTGTTACCCCCCCAGGCCATTCTACACCCCCCACCCAACCTGCCCCTGTTACCCCCCCCCCCGGCCATTCTACACCCCCCACCCAACCTGCACCTGTTACCCCCCTCAGGCCATTCTACACCCCCCACCCAACCTGCACCTGTTACCCCCCCAGGCCATTCTACACCCCCCACCCAACCTGCCCCTGCTACCCCCCCAGGCCATTCTACACCCCCCACCCAATCTGCCCGTTACCCCCCCCCAGGCCATTCTACACCCGCCACCCAACCTGCCCCTGTTACCCCCCCCCCCCAGGCCATTCTACACCCCCCACCCAACCTGCCCCTGTTATCCCCCTCAGGCCATTCTACACCCCCCACCCAACCTGCCCCTGTTATCCCCCTCAGGCCATTCTACACCCCCCACCCAACCTGCCCCTGTTACCCCCCCAGTCCTTTCAACACCCCCCTCTCAACCTGCAAGCCCCTCCCCCGGCCCCCAGGCCATTCTACACCCCCACTCCAGTGCATGCTGAACCCCCCCTCCCCTGCCCTCCAGTCCATTCTACACCCGCCACCCAATCTGCACCCCCTCCCCCAGTCCTTTCAACACTCCCAGCGCAACCTGCACCCCTCTTCCCTAGTCCATTCAATACCCCCCTGCCCAGCCTGCACCCCCGTTACCCTACCCCCAGTTTATTCAATATCCTTAGCTCAACCTGCACCCTCCTCACACTCCCTGTGCACTCTACACCTCAACCCAACCTGCACCCCCATTCTTCTCACTCTCCACTCCATTCAGCACCCCTAGTCCAACGTACAGCCCCATCCCCCCGCTTCCCAGTCCAACCTGCATCCCTAGCCCGACCTGCCCCTCTTCCTCTGCCCCCAGTGCTTCCCACACCCCCTTTCACTCCACCCCCAATCCATCACACCCCCAGTCCAACAGCACCCCCACTCCTCCTACCGCAGCCTAACCTGCCCCCCCATTATCTGTGCTGCAGCCGAACTGGCACCTCCCTTCCCTCACTTCCCCAGTGCATTACAACACTCCCAAGCCAATCTTATCCCCCATGAGTGCTCTCCCTCGCTTCAACCATATTTTTATCCTTCGGGTCCCTCGCTTTCCTTCCTCTCCACAACGCCCAAACCAACATGTCCCCTCTAGCCCCTTTCTCCATTCATGGGGTCTATCGGTCCCCCATTTTGCTCCCTGCAACATCCCCAAGCTCACCCCGACCTGCGCCCTATTCCTTCCCATCCCCCGTACGTGGGACCTCTCACCTCCCTGTTGGCTTCCTTCCCAACCCACACACCCTCCTCGCACACCCCTGTCTCGCCAGGTCTGCGACCTTCCAGCCTCCCTTCTTCCTTCCTTCCCAACCCACACACCCCTGTCTCGCCAGGCCTGAAACCTGTCAGCCTCTGTTATTCCTTCGTCCGCGCCCTCAAGTTGCACTCCTACCCCCTCAGTCCTCCTTCTTCCCAACACTGGCAGCCTGCCATATCCTTCCCTAATCTGCTCCCCGCACCGGTTCTCCCTCCATTCATGGGATCCCTTAAGCCCCAGCTCTCCCCAATTCCAATTATTGTTCCCCATGAACTTGCTGAGTTGACTTTGCCCGCCAACCAAGGGCCCTCAAACACTCCTCCATGCTATTCTTCAACTCTGGGACCTCTAAATCCCCCAAACTGTCAGTGTCCCTGGGATCCTCAGACCTCTCCCCTCCACAGTGCAGCCCCCAATACCATGTATTCAAGACAGTCATACTTAGGGGCTGCGTCTAGACTGGCATGATTTTGTGAAATACTTTTAACGGAAAAGTTCTTCCGTTAAAAGTATTTCCGCAAAAGAGCGTCTAGATTGGCAGGGATGCTTTTGCACAAAAAGTGCTTTTACGCAAGAGCACCCGTGTGCAGCATAGACGCGCTTTTGCGCAAGAAAGCTCCGATAGTCATTTTAGCCATCGGGGCTTTCTTGCAGAAAAAATGACGGTGCCTGTCTACACTGGCCTTGTTGTGCGAGTATTCCTGCGCAAGAGGGCTTATCCCTGAGCGGGAGCGTCAAAGTGTTTGCGCAAGAAGGACTGAATTCTTCCATTAGAACGTCAGTGCTCTTGCGCAAATTCAAGCGGCCAGTGTAGACAGCTGGGAAGTTTTTGCACAAGCAGCCGCTTTTGCGCAAAATCTTGCTAGTCTAGATGCGCCCACGTAGAGACCAAAATAGGAAATGAACTTCTCCACTGATCAGCCCCTTTGAGACTCTATTCTTCGCAGTCCTGCTGTCTCCATCCACAGGACATGGGCAGGTCTGCTGGGTGAACATCTCCACAGATGTGGTCTTGGGAGCCTTCAAAAAAGTAGGGGACAACTAGCAGTCGGTTTCATCACAGGCCATGAGCTTCCTTTTGGGTACGAAGAATTCTGCTGGGTATGCTCTGTAAGGAGACTATTTGGATGTGGGCTCAAAGCGCTCTTCTCCACTGGTATTTCTGCAGTGCCAGGGAGAGGCGGAGTGGGAGGGTGGAAGACAGCAGCATAATTTAGATGTGAGAAGAGGCTACGCGACATTACGGACTGAGATGCCAACGTATTCCCTTTAACGTTGTCAGGTGTACTGGTTTCCCTGGTACAGAGAGACTGAAAAGTAAGTTGCTTGGTTTGATTTCCCCCTTTGCTGGGTTGGGTAGCGAGCGATAGGAAGTCAACCCTCCCGGTGTCCTCCCGTCTGGGGACGGAACAGAAACGAGACCAGCGAGCTCTGGAGCTTGGTCGAAGCGAGGAGAGAACCGTGCGGCTGGGAGCGGAGCAGCCGTCACTGTCACGGAGATAAGTGTCGGGTCTGGAAATCTCTCGGCTTACGGCCCACTCGTCCCTAGGAAGGGAAGTCACATTTTCTTAGACAGCGAGTCCCAGTGGAGGTTCGCGAGGTGCTTCCTTGTTGGTGGGAGAAACAGGACTCCCGTTGGTCAGGGGTGCTGGTTTCTCTGGAACACGGTGTCCTTTTCAGCAGACGCTTGGCTCGAGGAGGAAGATGCAAGGTGGTAAGGTTTCTGGCTGCCTCTCATGTGTTTCTCTCTTGTTGCTGTCTCGTATTGGCCAATACATCCTGTCTGTCTGTTTCTGTCTGTGTCTTTGTCCTTGCTCTGCTTCTGCCGTGTCCTTGTACAGCAAACTTGCAGGCATTCCAGGTGAGCATCTCCAAGGGTTAAGGGCTCACGAGCCAACGGGAATTCTGCAGGTACGCAAGTCGCGCAAGGGAGAGCGGTGGTGCGTCATGGCTGACTGACTCAGTGTTCTTGTAGAGGACCCGATACAGAGGCGAAAGGGGGGGAAAGGGCTAAAGGATAGAATTCCCACAGCCACAGACCTTAGTGAGTGAGAGCTCACGCTGGGCTTTTTCTGTCGCCCTTGCAGAGGAATAAGTGCGTGGCCGTGGGCGGAGAAGAAACGGCCCGAGATAGACTTGAGCTGCCTGGACGTGATTCTCGGAAGACGTGAAGGGTCCTCAGCGTTCGGCCTTCCCATGGCTCTGTGTGAGTAAGAGATGCGTGCTTTGAAATCTTCAAGCGTCCTGGCAGTAGGTTTCTTCTGAGGCAGAGAGCTTCCTGCTGGGACACAGAGCCTGGTGGCTTGGGGACTGGTGAAGGGGAAGTAGGCGGTTCAACAGAGTGTGGATAGAGATACAAGGCCTCCTTTCTCTCCACGTTTCTGTAGTGGCAGCAGGAGGGGGTGGCCGATGGTGGGAGTCTGTGGCGCGATGGTGGGAGAAGAAGCGATGCCGCGTCCTTGCGGACCGAAACGCTAAGTTGTTTGTTTGTTTGTTCGTTCCCCCTCTGCTGTGTTCGGTAGCGAGCGATAAGAAGTCAACCCTCCCGGTGTCCTCCCGTCTGGGGACGGAAGGGAAACGAGAACAGCGAGCTCGGGAGCTTGGTCGAAACGAGGCGAGAACCTTCCGGCTGGGAGCAGAGCAGCCATCGCTGACACGGAGATAAGTGTCGGGTCTGGAAATCTCTCGGCTTACGGCCCACTCGTCCCTAGGAAGGGAAGTCACGTTTTCTTAGACAGCGAGTCCCAGTGGAGGTTCGCGAGGTGCTTCCTTGGTGGTGGGAGAAACAGGGCTCCCGTTGGTCAGGGGTGCTGGTTTCTCTGGAACACGGTGTCCTTTTCAGCAGACGCTTGGCTCGAGGAGGAAGATGCAAGGTGGTAAGGTTTCTGGCTGCCTCTCATGTGTTTCTCTCTTGTTGCTCTCTCGTATTGGCCAATACATCCTGTCCGTCTGTTTCTGTCTGTGTCTTTGTCCTTGCTCTGTTTCTGCCGTGTCCTTGTACAGCCCACTTGCAGGCATTCCAGGTGAGCATCTCCATGGGTTAAGGGCTCAGGAGCCAACGGGAATTCTGCAGGTACGCGAGTCGCGCAAGGGAGAGCGGTGGTGCGTCATGGCTGACCTGACTCAGTGTTCTTCTAGAGGACCCGATACATAGGCGAGAGGGGGGGAAAGGGCTAAAGGATAGAATTCCCACAGCCACAGACCTTAGTGAGTGAGAGCTAACGCTGGGCTTTTTTGGTCATCCTTGCAAAGGAATAAGTGCGTGGCCGTGGGCGGAGAAGAAAGAGTCCGAGATGGACTTGAGCTGCCTGGACGTGATTCTCGGAACACGTGAAGGGTCCTCAGCATTCGGCCTTCCCATGGCTCTGTGTGAGTAAGAGATGCGTGCTTTGAAATCTTTAAGCGTCCTGGCAGTATGTTTCTTCTGAGGCAGAGAGCTTCCTGCTGGGGCACGGAGCCTGGTGGCTTGGGGACTGGTGAAGGGGCAGTAGGCGGTTCAACAGAGCGTGGATAGATATTCAAGGCCTCCGTTCTCTCCGCGTTCCTGGAGTGGCAGCGGGAAGGAGTGGCCAATGGTGGTTGAAAAGCTAAGTTGTTTGTTTGTTTTTTCCCCTCTGCTGTGTTCGGTAGCGAGCGATAAGAACTCAACCCTCCCGGTGTCCTCCCGTCTGGGGATGGAACGGAAACGAGAACAGCGAGCTCGGGAGCTTGGTCGAAGCGAGGCGAGAACCGTCCATCTGGCAGTGGAGCAGCCATCGCTGACACGGAGATAAGTGTCGGGTCTGGAAATCTCTCGGCTTACGGCCCACTCGGGTCTAGGAAGGGAAGTCACGTTTGCTGAGATAGCCAGTCCGAGCGGAGGTTCCACTCCCGCAGTACATTTCAACATCCCCCTCACACAAGCTGCACCCCCACCAGTGCTCTTCCCTAGCCCATACCCCCTATTCCTGGTGTCCCTCAGTTTCCCTTCTTCTCTCCACAGACTCAGAGCAACGTGCAACTCCAGAGCATCCCTCCCTTCACGGGGCCCATCAGCCCCTCTTTTTCCTCCCTAGAACACTTCCCCATCTCGCAGTCTATCCCTATCCCTACCTTTCCCCCGTCTATAGGACCCTTAAACCCCGTTTATTTCCTTCCCAACCCACAGTCCCTCCCGCCACACTCCCATCCCGCCTGCCATGTGACCCCCATCACTACCTTCCCCCCAGGCCTCCTTCCACACATAAGGACTCCCTCAACCACTCTCCTCTTCCTCCTCAACAAGCCCCCATCCCAAGCCATCCCACACTCCAGACCCTTCCAATCCATGCTCCCATCCATTGGGTCCCACCCCCCTTCTCTTCCTTTCTACACCCACATCCCATAGCAACCTGCACTCCTAACGCTGCCCTTCCTCCATGCATGCCTACACCCATACACGGTATGCATGCTTTATTTTGTTTTGATAAACAACAGCAATCTCTCAACTGTAAAAGCTAGATTTTAATTAAACAAATGTAGTTTGTGTAATTTCTAACAGCAGGAGGGGAGCGGGAGAAGTTGTGCGTATGTTACTCCTCATTGAGGGGATGGGCAAACGTATGAGCTTGCATTGTAGTGATTTCTCTCTTGCGTCAGATAATATTATTTTGGGTGTACTTTCCGGAGGGGAACTGCAATTGAGTGCTGGACGATTTTCTAGCTAAGCCTTACCGTAGAGAGCTGTTTGCAGACTCTGTGTTTCTACACTTGGTGCTTCCCAACCTGCGTGGGCTCCCAGAGGCCAGAGAGCCTAAGTCAGCAAAACAGGGAGAGGCAGCCAAGGCTAGTGGAGCAAGTAGTCTCAGTGAAATCCCACCACATCCGATGGCATCCCAGAAGGAGGACCAAACCCATCAGAAGCTGGGCCTTTGAGAAAAGGTCTCTCCATGTACTGGGTAAGCTTGGAGGCCTCTCAAGGCGTACCTGCTCCCGGCAGTGCACTTACTGCGTTACAGAAATGCTAACAGTGACACTCGGCGAATGGGATGTTAGCGTATAGTCGTGTATACGATTAACTGATAAGCCTGGGCTTATCGGTTAATCCTGACAACTACACACGCTTCCCTCCCCCTTGCTGTCTCTAATACAGAGTCAGCAAGGGCTGGGGGGAGGTGAGAGCCTGTGCGCGTGGGGAGCTGGCTTTTAAGTCATCGCCCCAGAAGCACCAGATCCCGCGGAGCTACGTGCTCCGTATCCATCGGTGCACTTCTGATCCTGATAAGAACATAAGAATGGCTATACTGGGTCAGACCAAAGGGCCATCTAGCCCAGTAGCCTGTCTGCCAACAGTGGCCAGTGCCAGGTGCCCCAGAGGGGGTGGACCGAAGACAATGATCAAGCAATTTGTCTCCTGCCATCCATCTCCAGCCTTTGACAAACAGAGGCCAGGGGCACCATTTCTTCCTTCCCCCAGGCTAATAGCCTTTTATGGACCTAACCTCCATGAATTTATCTAGTTTTTTTTTAAACTCTGTTCTAGTCCTAGCCTTCACAGCATCCTCTGGCAAGGAGTTCCACAGGTTGACTGTGCGCTGTGTGAAGACCTTTCTTTTATTAGGTTTAAACCTGCTACCCATTAATTTCATTTGGTGTCCTCTAGTTCTTATATTATGGGAACAAGTAAAGAACTTTTCTATATTCACCCTCTCCACACCACTCATGATTTTATAGACCTCTATCATATCCCCCTCAGTCTCCTCTTTTCTAAGCTGAAAAGTCCTAGTCTCTTTAGCCTCTCTTCATATGGGACCTGTTCCAAACCCCTAATCATTGTAGTTGCCCTTTTCTGAACCCTTTCCAAGGCCAAAATATCTTTTTTGAGGTGAGGAGACCACATCTGTACACAGTACTGAAGATATGGCGTACCATAGTTTTATACTTCCCCTTCTCCTCCTTCCCCTGGCTTCCCCCTTCCAGCTCCCTCCTCCTCCTTCCCCTGGCTTCCCCCTTCCAGCTCCCTCCTCCCAGGTTTCCACCTCCCCTCTCTCTTCCCCTCTCCCACCACCTTTTACCAGTCTCCCCAGAGGTTAATCCCCACCCCTCAGTTTTCAAAAATAGAAACTCTCTTGATTTAACAATACACGTGTCATTTATTTTTTACATCAGGAAGGGGGCTAGGGAAGGGTAAGTGGAAGGAGGTTAGGGAGGAATGGGGCATGAGCCCCTGATGGGGAGGACTGGGGTGGCTCTGCGGGCTCCTCGGGGTGGAAGCTCTCCTGCAGGGCCTCCTGGATCCTGACAGCCTCCCAATTGATCCCCCTGGATGGCAGCCTGCGGCAAGTGCAGCCGGGCTGATGGCCAAGTGCTTTGATGTGCCGAGTGTGGGCACTCCAAGACAGGACTGCTTTGCTGTCCCTTATCGAGGTAGACAAGCAAGTGGGGAACCCTGAGAACTGTCTGTCCGGGGTGGGGGTCGGGTTCCTTTAAGCACAACCCTCGGCTAGACGGAGGCAGCAGCTCCACACTCTAAGTCCTAACCTGATGCCCTGCAGGCACTGGTTCTGGCCAGCCTTAACTTCGGTTCAGGGTCCACTCAATGTGGATACGCTATTTCCAATTAGCAAAATGCTAATTCGAATTAGTTTTTAGGTCTAGATGCACTAATTCGAATTAGCTTAGTTCGAATTAGTGCTGCAGTGTAGACATACCCTAAGGGTGTGTCTACACTGTACCATTTTTCTGGAATAAGGGACATTATTCTGGCAGAACAACAGTAGCATCCACACAGCAATTGCATTATTTCAAAAGAAAATGGAAACAATTGAAACAATGGAGGGCTTATTCCTCATGAAATGAGGTTTATCAGTGTCGGAAAAACTTGTTTGATCAAGAGCGTGTTGGGCTGGGGGCCGTTAGGGAGGAAGAGGAGGGTGGGTGAGGGGGTCCTTATGTGTTGAAAGATGACTGGGGAGAAGGTAGGGTGAGGGTTGAGGTGAGCTGGGAAGGTGGCTCTGACGGACCAGGCCAGGTCTGGGCACAGCTGAGGGCGTGAAGCCTCAGGAGCAAAACCCCTCAGACACCCCAGCTCTCCCTGTGCCACAATTAGCCCCGGGCCTGCACACAGGTGAGGGGGTTGTAGAACCCAATCTCACCTTCCCCGAACGGGTCTTTCCGGTCCCAAAGAACCAGCCACAAATCCCCGGTCAGTTTACACTTTGGATCTTACCCACAAGATCACGCAGGGCCAATCCTTTAGAATCTAAAGGTTTATTAATAGAAGAAAGAAAAGCATGGATTGATATTTTGGGATTCTTGGATCTATGGAAATAGCTAAGCATTACATTGTAGCTGTAATGTTTGGCTATGTTCACACTGGGGAATTATTTCAAATAAGGTATTTTGGGGGTTAAAATATTTGAAAATATTTTTCAAAATAGTGTGTTCCCACAACAGGGAAGCATCAGCATTTGTGAGAGGTAGGCTCCCTTAGTAAGGACATGCTACTTTGAGTCAAAGTATGTCTACACTACACACTTGTTTTAGCATTTCCCCATTACAATTTCAGAATAGCATATTCTATTTCAGAATACAAGGCTTCTCAGATATTTTGGCTGGTTTTAATTACTCTGAGGCAGGCTTCCCTAAAGTGGCTGTGCTACCTTGATTTAGAGCCCCAGGAAACACTAGAGCGTAATTCCCTTAATGGCCCTAGGAAGGAGCTATTTGTAAATAGCGACAGTGGAGCACACACAATATTGCTATTTAAAAAGAGCAATTTCTACAATGGCATTATTCTGGAACAATAAACTCTCATGTCACAAAAAATAAGAAGCCTGTTGTTCGAAATAACGGGCTTGCCTTGTGCATGCTCACGTTATCACTTTTCTAAAGCGATGTATTTCAGAATGTCTTATAGAGGTGCGGTTAGTTACTCCCCAGTGCTTCCCGGGACTCCATTGGGAGTGACTGCGGGGAGTACGTACTTTGTAAGGCTTGTGCTGTAGAACATTTCCATTGAAATACCATTTCCTGTTTGACATGGATTCAGTGTCTATGCTCAGAGGCTCTTAGTTCGGAATGGGGCATTTCTACCCTAAGAACAATCTTTTTTATTTGGAAATAACGGCCCTTAGCAGAGCAACAGTGACACTCGGTGGTCATTTCCGGTAATGCATGTGTAATTCCATCGCCCCCAGCTGCTGTCCCTCCTCTCCCCTCTCCCCTGCTGCCCACGGCCCCCCTCATCCCGCACACCAGGCTCTGTGCAGCCCTCTCCCCTCCTGCCCCCGGCCCCCTCATCCCGCACACCAGGCTCTGTGCAGCCCTCTCCCCTCCTGCTTCCTCACCCCAGCCTGCACCCCCATCCATACTCTTATCCCGGGGCCCTTCCTCACCCCAGCCTGCACCCCCCGTCCATATTCTTATCCCGGGGCCCTTCCTCTCCCCAGCCTGGACCCCCATCCATATTCTTATCCCGGGGCCCTTCCTCTCCCCAGCCTGGACCCCCATCCATATTCTTATCCCGGGGCCCTTCCTCTCCCCAGCCTGGACCCCCATCCATATTCTTATCCCGGGGCCCTTCCTCATCCCAGCCTGCACCCCCCGTCCATATTCTTATCCCGGGGCCCTTCCTCACCCCAGTCTGCACCCCCATTCATGGGAGCCATCAGTCCACCTTTTCCCTGCACCACATTCAGTAAAGTGTCTGATCAGGGTATGAGAGCAGCCCTGAGCCTTTGTCTCCACTCAGCAGGTTGCACCACACAGGATATGTGGATGGTCCTGGGCTCTGTACAGCACTCCAGACTGACCCCTGGACACGGCTTCTGGGTCCTAGCCCTTTGCTGTCACTCCTGCCCGAGGGCTTTGCTGGCTCCAGACTGGGTAACAGCTGGAAAACTGGCTGGGCAGGGGGCTAATGACAGGGAGCAGAAGTCTTCCCAATCAGCATTGAGACTTGATGGGAGGCTGAGAGGTCACAGCAGATGTCCTAAAGGATGGGCCAGCTCACCATCTGAGGGGATCAGTCTCAGAGCAATTCCAGCCCTGCCTCTTTGGGAGAGCCTCCCACAAAGCCATAAGGCGGGGTCTCTGAGGTTGCCCCCACCTTGCACCTCTGTCCTGTGTGTCTGATGTCAGGATCTCTCTACGAGGTCACCGCCTCCCCATCGCCTTTCCCCAATAGCCTGAGATTCTACAACAGGCCTTTGAGATGTCATCGCCCCCCCCACCCCGACCGTCTCCTGCAAGGATGGCGTTCTGCCCCTAGTCTGCCCCTGCCCCTCGGGACACACTGACTGATAAGAATACAGTACTCTCAGATAGACATGGAAAGGGGTAACGGGTTAATGAGCGCTAGAGCAATTCCACCCACAGGATCCTGCTCAACCTTAACTTAGTGATTTCTATGCCTAGAGCTCAGGTGGATCAGAAGGAACAGGCTCCAAACCTCTCTGCGGCTCTTACCTTCTGAACAGGTAACATCAACTCCGTGGGTAGGGAAGGAGAAAACTCTGACGAGATTCCTCCTCGTGCTCCCATAATTAATCCTAATTCTTTCTCCGCCCTCGACGAGAGACCTTGAGAAGGAGCCTTGCTGCTGCAAAGCCATTAGAATCTCTGAGCTTGTCCCTGCCTTGCACCTCTCTTCTGATTGGCTGATGTCAGGTTAGGGTCTCTCTGTGAGGTCACCACCGACCTATCACTATCTCCCAGTAGGCTGAGATCCTGCAACAGGCCTTTGTGATGTCACTACCCCCTTCCATCCCCTGCAACGCTGGTTTCCTGGCCCTGGTGAGCCTCTTTGGATGTGTGAGTGGGATGATGTAGGGCAGTGGTCTCCAACCTTTTTACACCCAAGATCACTTTTTAAATGACAGAACAAGCCAAGATCTACCGTCTTGCCCCTTCCTTGAAGCCTTGCCCTCTCTATTCTCCTCCTCTCCATCACTTGCTATCCCCAACCCTTATACTGCTGCTTTTTTTTTTTTTTTTTTTCAATTCTTCTGTAGGAAGAGGTTTTTCCAACATTTGGCCTGTCTAGACTGGACCAAATGTCAGAAAAAACCCTTCTTTTGGAAGCTCCCTTATTCCTCGTGGAAAGAGGAATATAGGGGTGACCAAAAGAGCATGTTTGCTCTTCCACTAAAAAAAGCAGAAGAACAAATGCATCCCTGGATGCAGAAGAGTTTTTCTGGGATATTTCCAGAATCCTGAAAAACTCCTGGGCTGTGTCTAGACGGGCAAGTGTTTCCTCAAAATCATCTGCTTTTGCGGAAAAACTTGCCAGCTGTCTACACTGGCTGCTTGAATATCCGCAAGAACACTGACGATCTCATGTAAGATCGTTAGTGTTCTTGCGGAAATACTGTGCTGTTCCCGTTCGGGCAAACGCCCTCTTGCACAAATCATTTGCGCAAGAGGGCCAGTGTAGACAGCACAGTACTGTTTTGCGCAAAAAAGCCCCGATGGCTAAAATGGCGATTGGGGCTTTTTTGCGCAAAACCACGTCTAGATTGGCCACAGACACTTTTCTGCAAAAAGTGCTTTTTCGGAAAAGCGTCCTGCCAATCTAGACGCGCTTTTCCGAAAATGCTTTTAACGGAAAACTCTTCCGTTAAAAGCATTTCTGGTCAGGGAGACGCTGAGCAAAGCGGCGCAGGACCAAGGCCGGACCCGCGGCGCTCCCAGCTGATCTGGAAGCGGCCACGGGTCTGCAGACCAGGGAGACGCTGAGCAAAGCGGCGCAGGACCCGGGGCCGGACTCGCGGCACTCCCAGCTGATCTGGAAGCGCCACGGTCCGGCCCCGGGTCCTCCGCCGCTTTGCTCCCCGTGAGAAAATCCCCGTGAGAAAATCCCCGTTCGACATAAGTCGGATCCGCGTAACTCGGGGACTGCCTGTATCATAAATTCAAGATAGACATATTGATGTGGGGAACCTACATTGCTTATTGAACGTCTCCATTGTTCAGCCCAGCTAAGACTCTCCCCTTTCCTGTCCTGCTGTCTCCCTCCACAGAACAGGGGGGAGTTTGCTTGGCATGCATTCCCCACAGAGGTGGTCTCAGGAACCACAAAAAAGTAGGGCACACCTGGCAGTAGATTTCTTCACAGGCCATGAGCTTCTTTTATGGCATGGGGCCCTGTGGCATTGAGGCTGGGAAAGGGACAGTAGTCTACTCTGTAGAGTCACTGTTTTGGATACCGGCTCAATGTAGTCTACTCTAGCGTTACTAATTTGGATATCTTTCTACTCTAGCTGTATTCCTGCAGTGGCCATGAAAGGGCATGGCTGGTGGTAGGAGTCTGTGATATCTTATATGCGAGAAGAAGAGGTTATGCACCATTGCTGACTGAGCTGCTAACTTGTTTGTTCTTTCCCCCTTGTGCTGACTTCAATATCAAGGCATAAGAAGTCAGCCATTCGAGTCTCTTCCCATCACGCGAAGGAAAGACAGCACGAATGAGAGCAGTAAGGTTGGGAGAATGATGAATGGGAGGCAAGAACTGTCCAGTTGAAAGCAGAGCTACCACCGCTGTCACTGAGATAAGTGTTTAATTTAGAGAAATCTGAGCTTATGGCCCACCTGGCTGCAGGTAGTGACGTGCTGTTTGCTTAGGAAGCCAGCCCTAGCTGTGGTTCCCGACTAGCAACTTTGGTTATGAGAGAAACGGGGTTTCCATTTGTAGGTGCTGCTCATTTCTTTGGGGAACAGTGTGTCCACCTTAGCAGAGACTTGGATTGAGGATGATGATGCTCAGTGGTGAGTTGTTTGCCTTCCTCCCACGTGTTTCTCTCTCCTCGTTCTGTTGTGTTGGCCAGCAAGTTCTGTCTGTCTGTCTCTGTCTGTGTCTTTGTCCTTGCTCTGCTTCAGCCGTGTCCTTGTACGGCACACTTGCAGGCATTCCAGGTGAGCATCTCCACGGGTTAAGGGCTCAGGAGCCAACGGGAATTCTGCAGGTACGCCAGTCGCGCAAGGGAGAGCGGTGGTGCGTCATGGCTGACTGACTCAGTGTTCTTGTAGAGGGCCCGATACATAGGCGAGGGGCGGGGGGGAAGGGCTAAAGGATAGAATTCCCACAGCCACAGAGCTTAGTGAGTGAGAGGTCTCTTCAGTCACGCCGCTCTCTGGTCTCGCTGCAGGGAGGGATTCTGGCGCCGCTCTCGGGTCGCGCTGCTGGGGGGTCTCTGGCGCCTCTCTCGGGTCGCGCTGCTGGGGGGTCTCTGGCGCCTCTCACGGGTTGCGCTGCTGGGGGGGTCTCTGGCGCCTCTCACGGGTCGTGCTGCTGGGGGGTCTCTGGCGCCTCTCACGGGTCGTGCTGCTGGGGGGTCTCTGGCGCCTCTCTCGGGTCGTGCTGCTGGGGGGTCTCTGGCGCCTCTCTCGGGTCGCGCTGCTGGGGGGTCTCTGGCGCCTCTCACGGGTCGTGCTGCTGGGGGGTCTCTGGCGCCTCTCACGGGTCGCGCTGTTAGGGAGTCTCTGGCGCCTCTCTCGGGTTATGCTGCTGGGGGGTCTCTGGCGCCTCTCACGGGTCGCGCTGCTGGGGGGTCTCTGGCGCCTCTCACGGGTCGCGCTGCTGGGGGGTCTCTGGCGCCTCTCTCGGGTCGCGCTGCTGGGGGGTCTCTGGCGCCTCTCACGGGTCGCGCTGCTGGGGGGTCTCTGGCTCCCCTCTCAGGTCGTGCTGCTGGCGGGGGGAGATCTCTGTCGCCGTTCTCCAGTGATGCTGCTGGGGGGTGTCTCTGGCGCCACTCTCAGGTCGCACTGCTGGGGGTGGGTCTGTGGTGCCGCTCTCTGGTCTTGCTGCTGCGGGGGGTCTCTGGCACCTCTCTCGGGTTTTGCTGCTGGGTGGGTGTCTGGGGCCGCTCTCAGGTCGCGCTGCTGGGGGGGTCTCTGGGGCCGCTCTTGGGTCGCGCTGCTGTGGGGGGGGTCTCTGGCACCGCTCTCGGGTGATGCTGCTCGGGGAGGTCTCTGGCGCCGCTCTCCGGTAGCGGTGCTGGGGGTGGGGTTTCTGTCTCCACTCTCAGGTAATGCTTCTGGGGGGGTCTCCGGCACCGCTCTCGGGTCGCGCTTCTTGGGGGTGGGGTCTCTGTCGCCACTTTCAGCTCATGCTGCTGGGAGGGGTCTCTGGCGCCGCTTTCGGGTGATGCTGCTGGGCGGGGTCTCTAGCGCCGCTTTCCAGTCGCGCTGCTGGGGGGGGGTCTCTGGCTCTGCTCTCGGATCGCGTTGCTTGGGGGGGTCTCTGGTGCTGCTCTCCGGTCTCGTATCTGGGGGGGGGTCTCTGGCGCCGCTCTAGGGTGATGCTGCTCGGGGAGGTCTCTGGCGCCGCTTTCGGGTGATGCTGCTGGGCGGGGTCTCTAGCGTCGCTCTCCAGTCGCGCTGCTGGGGGGGGTCTCTGGCTCTGCTCTCGGATCGCGTTGCTTGGGGGGGGTCTCTGGTGCCGCTCTCCGGTCTCCTATCGGGGGGGGGGGGGTCTCTGGCGCCGCTCTCCGGTGATGCTGTTGGGGGGGGCAGTATCTGTCTCCGCTCTCCGGTCTCCTATCTGGGGGGGGGGGGGGTCTCTGGCGCCGCTCTAGGGTGATGCTGTTGGGGGGGGCGGTATCTGTCTCCGCTCTCCGGTCTCCTATCTGGGGGGGGTCTCTTGCGCCGCTCTAGGGTGATGCTGTTGGGGGGGGCGGTATCTGTCTCCGCTCTCCGGTCTCCTATCTGGGGGGGGTCTCTGGCGCCGCTCTAGGGTGATGCTGTTGGGGGGGGGCGGTATCTGTCTCCGCTCTCCGGTCTCCTATCTGGGGGGGGGTGTCTCTGGCACCACTCTCGGGTGATGCTGTTGGGGGGGTGCGCTATCTGTCGCCGCTCTCCGGTTGCCCAGCTGGGGGTGTTTCTGGCGTCGCTCTCTGGTCGCGCTGCTGGAGGGGGGGTTCTGGCAGCACTCTCGTGTGATGCTGCTGGGGGGGGCGGTATCTGTCGGCTCTCCGGTCGCACTATTGGGGGGGGTCTCTGGCTCCCCTCTCAGGTCGTGCTGCTGGGGGGGGGGAGATCTCTGTTGCCGTTCTCCAGTGATGCTGCTGGGGGGTGTCTCTGGCGCCACTCTCAGGTCGCACTGCTGGGGGTGGGTCTGTGGTGCCGCTCTCGGGTCTTGCTGCTGCGGGGGGTCTCTGGCACCTCTCTCGGGTTTTGCTGCTGGGTGGGTGTCTGGGGCCGCTCTCGGGTCGCGCTGCTGGGGGGGGTCTCTGGGGCCGCTCTTGGGTCGCGCTGCAGTGGGGGGGGGTCTCTGGCACCGCTCTCGGGTGATGCTGCTCAGGGAGGTCTCTGGCGCCGCTCTCTGGTAGCGGTGCTGGGGGTGGGGTTTCTGTCTCCACTCTCGGGTAATGCTTCTGGGGGGGTCTCCGGCACCGCTCTCGGGTCGCGCTCCTTGGGGGTGGGGTCTCTGTCGCCACTTTCAGCTCATGCTGCTGGGAGGGGTCTCTGGCGCCGCTCTAGGGTGATGCTGCTCAGCGGGGTCTCTAGCGTCGCTCTCCAGTCGCGCTGCTGGGGGGGTGTCTCTGGCGTCGCTCTCTGGTCGCGCTTCTGGGGGGGGGTTCTGGCGCCACTCTCGGGCTCTCCCCCCCCCGTGCCTCAGTTTCCTCCTCTGCAATCACCTCATCCCCTCCCCTGGACCTGGCACCTGCCTCTCGCTCCCCAGTGGGGCCCAGGCTGCGCTTCAGCCCGGCCAGCCACTGCCGCCCGTCACCCGCAGGACCAGCTGCGGCCCCGCCCCCTAAACTGCGCCGTGGCCGGTGGTCCTGCCCAGCTCCAACCAGTCAATCTTAACGGACTGCTCTGTCCGCGAATGTGGTGTGACTAAGGGGCGCATCCTGACACTGCTGTCGGCCAAAAGGCTGTCTCTGGTGGATCTTAACGGACTGCTCTGTCCGCCAATGGAGCGTGACTCAGGGGCGTGTCCTAATGCAAATGTTGTACCAATAAAAGCAAGCAGGATCTTATGAGGGGGATAAGGCAAAAAGCCACATTTATTGTAAAGATAAAGAATAAAGAAAAGATAGAAGCAAACAACGTTGTTTAGCTACTTAGTCCTATCACTGCTTAACCCTTATACACTTATATAGATAACTATTCAGTCAATCGTTCATCCATTCATTCAAGTTCTGTGTATTGTTCTAGTTCCCAGCCTGGAAGTTGCTTGTGACAGAATACTGGCCAGGTATTCTGTACACAAGTGATGGGAGTGGGGAGCGAAGTCCTGATCAGATGCGCATCTCAAGCTCCTGATGGGCTGGCAGCAGAACCTTGGACTCTGACTCCATAGTCTTTTAGTCCAGTTCTTATAGGAATTTCTTCCTAGGCCAGTCTATGGGAATTGCTGCATCATGCTGATGTCCAGGGTGGCTGTCAGGTGCTCGTCAGTGATCTCATCGGGTGGATCTCCAGTACTTGGTTTTCTCCACTTGACACCTTTTGGTTGCACTGGCACCTGACACCTTCTTCAGCCCTTTGTTGCTGCATTCTCAGGCTGGCACCTCTCAGAACCATTCATTCATCATCCAAGCACTCTCTCTCTTACGTACATTCCCTAATTAATGTTTCCCATACAGTATTTTGCATAATAATACAAGAGTTGTAGTTACAAAAAGTTACAAAAGTTTCTGGGTGGCATTTCTTAAAACAGAGAGAGAATGAGCGCTGAGTTAGTTACTGTTATAGTTACAATGCTTCACTTTGCGATTAGGGTTAAGTGCTTCACAATGCTTTGAAGAGAACGGTTGTCAATTGTGTAACAGTAAGTTTGAGCGTGCCCTGGCGCACAGCGAGGGGAGCTGTTTCTGGCTACATAGTAGTATATTTTTAACAGTTTGAAGTTACATGACCTAATATTACATTCCTAACCAATTATATTCTAGAGGGGCAAAAATGTTTAGATTTATAATTAAACAATCCTAACAAATAATAATAATAAATCTAAACACTTCTCAAGCTTGATAACACTAAATCTAAACCCTTTCACAAGAATAAATCTAAACACTTCTCTGCTTCTTCTACTTAACAAACTTCTCCTCCTTAGACTTGTAGTTGTGGGGAACAAATTCTGGGGAGTCACTTCCACTTGGGGGAATCCTGTTTCATACTTGACTATGTTATCCCGACACTAAGGCTGGCCGAGAGACTGTCCCGGACTGATCGTAACAGACTGTTCTGTCCGCGAATGGGCTGAGAGTACAGGGCGTGTTCGGAATCTGTGGCGCCCAATCTGAGGCTGTCCGAGGTGAATCTTAACGGACTGCTCCGTGCGCCAATGGGCGGTGACTAAAGGCGTGTTCTGGGGCTGCTGGCGGCCAATAGGTTGTCCGGGGTGGATTATAACAGACTCTTCTGTCCGCGAATGGGCTGTGACTTAGGGGTGTTTCCTGGCTGTGTGCCAGCCAATGGGCTTTCGGAAGACAGCCTTGGCGGAGGATAGTGTCGCCCAATGGGCTGTCAGCAAAGGGGATCCTGCCTCTGGTTCGGCCAATGGGCTGTCGCAGGGGGGCGTTGTCTGACTGGGCGGCCGGCGCCGCCATGACAGGAAGGTCCGAGGAGCGCGCGGGGGCGCGAGCGAATCCTGGGTCCGAGTGCGAAGCTGCCCCGCCCCCAATCCGCCCCTTGTTGGTGTCTAGCCCGGGGGGGGAGAGGGCGCGAGGGAAGGTGGGGGAGCGGGCTGGGGGTGGGGTGTCTGGCCCGGCGGGGGGAGGGGTGTCTGGCCCGGGGGGGGAGGGGGCGCGAGGGAAGGTGGGGGAGCGGGCTGGGGGAGGGGTGTCTGGCCCGGGGGGGGAGGGGGCGCGAGGTAAGGTGGGGGAGCGGGCTGGGGGAGGGGTGTCTGGCCCGGGGGGGAAGGTGGCGCGAGGGAAGGTGGGGGAGCGGGCTGGGGGAGGGGTGTCTGGCCCGGGGGGGGAGGGGGCGCGAGGGAAGGTGGGGGAGCGGGCTGGGGGAGGGGTGTCTGGCCCGGGGGGGGAGGGGGCGCGAGGGAAGGTGGGGGAGCGGGCTGGGGGTGGGGTGTCTGGCCCGGGGGGGGAGGGGGCGCGAGGGAAGGTGGGGGAGCGGGCTGGGGGAGGGGTGTCTGGCCCGGGGGGGAGGGGGCGCGAGGGAAGGTGGGGGAGCGGGCTGGGGGAGGGGTGTCTGGCCCGGGGGAGGAGGGGGCGCGAGGGAAGGTGGGGGAGCGGGCTGGGGGAGGGGTGTCTGGCCCGGGGGACGAGGGGGCGCGAGGGAAGGTGGGGGAGCGGGCTGGGGGAGGGGTGTCTGGCCCGGGGGACGAGGGGGCGCGAGGGAAGGTGGGGGAGCGGGCTGGGGGATGGGTGTCTGGCCCGGGGGAGGAGGCGGCGGCGCAAGGGAAGATGGGGGAGCGGGCTGGGGGTGGGGTGTCTGGCCCGGGGGAGGAGGGGGCGCGAGGGAAGGTGGGGGAGCGGGCTGGGGGTGGGGTGTCTGGCCCGGGGGGGGAGGGGGCGCGAGGGAAGGTGGAGGAGCGGGCTGGGGGAGGGGTGTCTGGCCCGGGGGAGGAGGGGGCGCGAGGGAAGGTGGGGGAGCGGGCTGGGGGTGGGGTGTCTGGACAGGGGTGAGGTTTAGGAGCAGGCTGGGTGTGAGGGGTCTCAGTGGAGGGTGTGTGTGAGCAGGCTGGGGGCGTGGGGTCTCAGCCTGGGTGAGTGAGGGGCCACTAACTTCTTTCACAGTGCTGCCAGCACCATGGCCCAGGATCAGCCTCCCGCTGCTCCCATTGGCAGGATATTGGCAAATGGGAGTAGCAGGAAAATCCTCCAGGAAGCGGGTCCATGCCCTGCTGTGGGAGGGGGAGGAGGAAGGGAAGCAGCAGTGTGCGGAGCCGATTCTAGCTCCGCTTCTTCCTTGCAAGCTGGATCCGGCAGGGAGCCTTGGGGCTTTTCCCCCACCCCCGCCCTTTCACCTCCCCTCTCCTGTGGCATGTGAGAATGGAAGAGCGTCATATAGAGAGTTAACTTTCTTTTAGGAGCAAACAAGGAATTTTTCCTTTTTTTGAGGGAGACTTAGGACAGGTTATTTAGAGCTTGTCAGAAAACTTCAGATGATGTCCACTAGCAGACATCAAGAAATGAAGAACCCGTCACTTGCTTTGGTAGTTTGTGCCAGTGGTGAATCATCCTCCCTGTGAAGTATTGGTGCCCTATGTCCAAGAGGAACGTGTCTGGTTTCACCTTCCAGCCACTGGCTCTTGTCCTGCCTTTCTCTGCACCGTGAACCGGCCCTTTGGTACCCGACATGTTCTCTCCGGAAAGGCCCTTAGACGCCCGAGTAACGTCACCTCTCAGCTTTCCTTGTACAAGCCAACCACACGGAGCTCAAGAGCAGAGGAGAAGGACTTTCTCTGCAGCCCTCTAGACTTTTTGCTCTTTGCTGCCCCGTCTCTAAGTTTCCAACAGCTTTTCAAAATGTGGCCCCTGAAGCAGGCTGCAGTCTCCAATCTCAGTCTCATGGACGCTGCATCACCTCCCTGCCCGGCTTGCTTCTCTGCTCGTGGGGCAGAGCTGGCGGGCAGGGCAGCGGGTCGGTCACAGCTCAGCCTCGCAGGGTCAGTGATGCGGCTCCCCCGGCTCCTTCTTTTTCTGCTTGTCCAGGGCCGAATCCACTCGCCCCTCAGCAGGAGCCAGGTGATGGGAAACATGCTTCTGGGCAGGCTCTACACGCTGCTCCAGTTTCACGCCATCCTCGCCGACTTCCCCTCCTGCTCCGTCGCCCCGGGTAGGTGGCAGCAATGGCGGGAGAGGCCCTCTAGAAATGGGCATGGGGGGGCTCTGGCCCGGCTGAGAAACGGGCACGGGGCGGAGGGGACATTAGAGCTGACGCTAGAGTCCCCTGTTGCCCAGGCTGGGCGGGGAGGGCCCCCCGGCGTACCAGAAGCCCACGGGCTAATCAGACTATAGAGGGTTTGTGGATTTAGGGTTTCTGCTCCAGAGGCCGTGGTGCCTCAGGCTTTAGCTGAATGCGTTACAGCAGGAGGATTTTGCTCAGGAAGGCCAGGCAGGAATAGCTGGTGGGCGGGAGGGGTGCAGCCGGCCAGGCCTGCGGCATGGAAAGTGGAGTATCGGCGGGTGACGCTAGGGATGCTCAGTGGAGCTGAATCAACGACCGTAATTTAGCGACTATATCCCGCACCCGAATATACCCTGCAGTTTTTTCTATTTGAGTAACCTCTTTTATACCCCGCACACGAATATAACCCGCAGAGCATACAAGACTTTTCTGTGCCGGGGGTATATTTGCTGGGGGTATGTTTACGGTGCGGGGGGAGGGGGGCGATAGCCACTCACCGCCCCAGGTTCCAGCACAGCCGCTAGCCTCCGGGTGGGGGAGCGCTCACCGCCCAGTTCCTGCCCAGCCTCAGGAAGGGGCAGGGGCGTGAGCACAGGAGGGAGGGGCGGGGGCACAGGTGGCTCTCCATGGCACTGGCTCCCATTCCCCCCACTTTACTGCTGATAGAGAGGCGTGGCGCGGAGGGTGTGGGGGGCAGACGGAGCCGGTACCTGCACGAAGCTTTCCAGCCAGCTCCCCGCATGTGCCAGCTATCGCAGGCAGCAGTGGCAGGCGGGGTGGGGGTCGCCAGGGCTCACTGCGGACGGAGGCAGCTGCGTGAGATGCCGGGGCAGCGTCAAAGGAAGCAGTCCGTGCTGGGGGTGGGGGCTGGGAGCGCACTGGCTGCCGGCCCCACCTCAGGAGACTTTCGAATAGTCGTGGAACCGACAGTATTTTGTGCGCTTCCAGGACTATTCACTTCATGGCTGCCTAACGTCCCTGCTTGCCTTGCGGTCAGCGCGGGCTGGGGATTTGGATGGGGAGGGTTTGAAGGGGATATGCTGGTAGGGGTCCTGGATTTCATTTCTGTTGCTATTGGGTTGGAAATAGCAGAGTAAATATGCCTTATCAAGGTAACGTCACAGCCAGATCCCAAGGGAAGTATGGTTCTGAGGCTAGCTAGACCATCGGGTCTGACTTCGGTAGCAGGCAAGTTAGTTGAAACAATAGTAAAGAATAAAATTGTGAGGCATGTAGACGAACATAGTTTGTTGGACAAAAGTCAACATGGTTTCTGTCAAGGGAAATCATGTCTTATTAATCTATTAGTGTTCTCTGAAGGGGTTAACAAACATGCAGACAAGGGGGATCCAGTAGTAGTTCTTCGCGTAGTGTCCCAGTGGGTGCTCCACTGTAGGTGAAGGGTCGCCCTGAGCCTCAGATCGGAGCTTTATATAGCAGTTTCCCCTGTTGAGCCACGCATGCCCAGGAGGCGTCTCGAGCCCTTCCCGCCTCCTGAGGTTCCTCACAAGGTTCCTCACCAAAGGCTCTTGTGTCAATTCCATGGCCATGGGAGAAGAGGGAAGGTCCTTTCTTGGATTGAGAACTGGTTAAAAGGCAGGAAACAAAGGGTAGGAAGAAATGGTAAATTTTCAGAATGGAGAGGGGTAACTAGTGGTGTCCCCCAAGGGTCAGTCCTGGGACCAATCCTTTTCAACTTATTCGTAAATGATCTGGAGAAAGGGTTAAGGAGTGAGGTGGTAAAGTTTGCAGATGATACCAAACTGTTCAGGATAGTCAAGACAGAAGCAGACTGTGAGAGACTCCAAAAAGATCTCACCAAACGGAGTGATTGGGCAACAAAATGGCAAATGAAATTTCATGTGGATAAGTGTAAAGTAATGCACATCGGGAAAAATAACCCCAACTATACGTACAGAATGACGGGGGCTACTTTGGCTATGACAAATCAGGAAAGAGATCTTGGAGTTATCGTGGACAGTTCTTTGAAAACTTCCACACGGTGTGCAACGGCGGCCAAAAAGGCAAATAGGATGCTAGGAATTATTAGGAAAGGGATAGAAAATAAGACCCAGAATCTCTTACTGCCCCTGTATAAAACTATGGTACGCCCACATCTTGAATACTGTGTGCAGATGTGGTCTCCTCACCTCAAAAAAGATATTTTGGCCTTGGAAAGGGTCCAGAAAAGGGCAACTAAAATGATTAGGGGTTTGGAACGGGTCCCATATGAAGAGAGGTTAAAGCGATTGGGACTTTTCAGTTTAGAAAAGAGGAGACCGAGGGGGGATACGATAGAGGTCTATAAAATCATGAGTGGTGTGGAGAGGGCAGATAAAGAAAAGTTATTTATTAGTTCCCATAATAGAAGAACTAGAGGACACCAAATGAAATTAACGGGTAACAGGTTTAAAACTAATAAATGAAAGTTCTTCTTCACGCAGCATGTAGTCAACCTGTGGAACTCCTTGCCAGAGGAGGCTGTGAAGGCTAGCACTATAACAGAGTTTAAAGTGAAGCTAGATAATTTCATGGAGGTTAGGTCCATAAATGGCTATTAGCCAGGGGATACAATGGTGTCCTTGGCCTCTGTTTGTCAGAGGCTGGAGAAGGATGGCAGGAGACAAATGGCTTGATCGTTGTCTTTGGTCCACCCTCTCCGGGGCACCTGGTGCTGGCCACTGTCGGCAGACAGGCTATTGGGCTAGATGGACCTTTGGTCTGATCCAGTACGGCCGTTCTTACGTAGATGGTATCCTGAGTCCACGAAAGCTCATGATCCTAGCTACATTGTTTGTTAGTCTATAAAGTGCTACCAGACCAGTTGTTGTTGTTGTTGTTGTTGTTGTATTTCCAGATGCTATGAACTAGCATCCCGTGGCTACCTGCCACCTCTTCAGTCATTTCAGCATTTTAGTGTTTAAGACGGTATTATCTAGGGTTATTTTTAGTTACATATGCTTAAGGCTTTTTACGCCTTGTGTCTTTATTTGGCTCGAGTACAGTCTTCGATACAGGCTCAATGCATTATTGCCTTAATTTATAAGCATCACCTAGCAAATACTTAGTCCTGCAGGCACCAGGTATTTCACTTGCGACCCCTCTCCCCCCCGGCTGTGAAGAGCGGCAGGGAGGCGGAAGGCAGCTGCCAGAAAGCCGCACAGCGTGGCCGGGACAATGGGGCTCCAGGAGCGTGGCTTAGCTACAGGAGGAGGCAAGGCAGCGGGAGAGTGGGATGCGGAGCAGAAAAGAGGCACAGAGGAGAAAGAGATGGGGGAAAGGAGCCTGCAGGGGGGAGGGTGTTAAGGACTGCACATGCCATGAAGGAACCCGAGGAGGGCAAGGAGTCTGGTAAGAAGGGGGGGGGGGGGAGGAAGCGACCCAGGGCAGTGAGGGTGGGTGGCCACACACATTCGTTTAGCATTTTAGGGGGTGGTGGTATCACGAATGTTGAGAACCCCTGCTGTAATCCATGTTCCAGCAATAACTTAATGAGTTGAACATCACGTTTTTATGTATGTTTTACCCTAGAAATACACAAGCCTTTTACTTTGGAAATAAATCTAAATGCCTGGTGTTCTGTTCATATTCTTTTGCACGGGTGTTGCAGTTTATTCATATTTAAGAACTTATGTTTTAATTTATTGCTCACCATTTTAGAGTTAGATGTTCTCACTGACTTTTTAGCTGTTCTGTTCCCCGCACTTATCAGCTCAGCGGTATTGCTCGCTGCTGGCTGGTTAGGGGCTAAACTCTCCACACCAGATTTAGTGGTTTTCTCTTGGAATGTCAACGTAGAGACGACTACACGATTAACCAATAAGCCTCAAGTTATTGGTCAATCCTGTCGATTACACGCATTCTCCCCTCTTACCCGCTGTCTGTCAGAGGCAGCGAGGAGGGAGGAGGTGTGAGCTGATACCTGTGGGAAGCCAGCTTTTAAGTCAGCTTGTCACAAGAGGGCGCGGTTGTACAGTTGATCAGCTCCCCACAAGCGTTGGATCGGCCTGTTCCCCCACCTCTGTGCTGCTGCCTCTGATACAGAGGAAGCAGTATGGTGGAAGGAGGCAGGCGGGAGCTGATATGCATGAGCACTGTGTGTGGTGGCTTCATGGACCCACCTGTCAAACCCCTTGCTGCCTCTTCTAGAGGCAAGAGGGGAAGACAGGAGCTGGTGCTGGCTTCGCAGAGCTGCCTGCCTGCCTGCCCACGCTGCTGCCTGTGCCTGAGGAGTGTGCAGAGAGGGGGCGTGACAGTCAGACGGGGCCATGGCAGCGCGTTCCTGCATGGAAGCATTTGGCGCGGCGTGTGGCTTTTGCAGGGGCACGTGTTCGTGACGTATTCCAGTCAGACGGTGTCCTGGCTGCAGTGCCAGGCGGATCCTAGGGTCCCACTCCTGGAGAGCAACACCCCTCCCCTCCCCAGCCGGAGCCTGCAATGGCCCAGACAGTCTGAGAGGGCCAGAGGGAAGAGGCAGGCGGGACAGGGACTCGGGCTCAGGGCCCCACCCGTGACTGCAGCGGGAGCTGGCAGACACTGAGATGGACACGCGCCCTCTCGGGGGGTCTCTTGTTTTGACAGTTCACACCTGGCAACCCCACTCGGTCTCCCATGATGCACTGATGTGGGCGGGGGGATTGTAACTCCTTGGCGCGTTCTGGCACGAGGCAGGAGCTGTGCGTCTCACATCCCTCGCGGGGCAACAAACAGCAGTCACGTGGGCGCTGTGAGCTCTCACAATGTAGCGTCGTGCCGGCACGTGTGGCGCGGTGGACGCCCGCGCCCCGTCCCACGGACCGGAAGTGACGTTTGCTCGGTCCACGGCCTGACAGCAACCGACTGGGAACCGTGACCGGAAGGTGTCCAGGTACGTGCTCCAATCGCGCCCCCCGGGAACAGGGCTCGGAGTCGATTGGGGGGGATTTGAGAGTTCCAAAGAGGCTGCAGAAAAGCTGTTCTCAGTGGTGACAGATGGCAGAACAAGGAGCAAAGGTCTCAAGTTGCGGTGGGAGAGGTCCAGGTTGGATATTAGGAAAAACTATTTCCCTAGGCGGGTGGGGAAACACTGGGATGGGTTCCCTAGGGAGGCAGTGGAGTCTCCATCCCTAGAGGTGTTTAAGTGTCGGCTTGACACAGCCCTGGCCGGGTTGATTTAGTTGGGATTGGTCCTGCCTAGCGCAGCGGGCTGGACTTGACCTTCTGAGGTCTCTTCCAGCTGTGTGGTTCTAGGATTCTGAGAGAGCGTCTGCACTGGCATGTGCTTTTACGCAAGAGCATCCGTGCCAGTGTGGACGCTCTCTTGCGCAATAAACTCCGATGGCCGTTTTAACCATCGGCCTTTCTTGCGCAAGAAATTCCTGTTACCTGTCCGCACTGGCCTGTGCCGGAAGGGCTCTTGCGCAAGAGGCTTCTTCCTGAGCAGGAGCATCCTAGTTCTTGCGCCAGGAGCCCTGGTTGTACACAGGAGAAGGTCAGTTTCCTTGCGCAAGCACACACGGCCAGTGTAGACAGGCAGCAAGTTTCCGCGCAAGAGCGGCCGCTTTGGCGCGAGATGGCGCCAGTGCAGACACAGCATCAGTGTTTTCAAACCGGACGCAGCCGAGGCAGCCCCCCCCCCCAACCCGCCCCACGCTGCCCCGCTGCACTTTGTAAGGCAGCAGCAGCATCTGCCTGTCCCACACAAGCCCGCTGGGCAGTTGGGTGTGTGTGGGGGGGGGTATTTGGTGGGGGGAGCTGCCTGCTGGGGGTAGGGAGGAGCAGAGTGGGGGGTTGGGGAGGAGCAGACTGAATGAAGAATTTGGTGGGGGGAGCAGAGGGGGGGGTTGGGGAGGAGCAGACTGAAGAGTTTGGTGGGGGAGCAGAGTGGGGGGGTTTGGTGGTGCTGGAGTAGACTGCAGGGGGGGTTGGGGTGGAGTAGAGTGCAGGGGGGCAGAGTGGGGGGTTGGGGGGCAGACTACAGGGGGGTTTGGTGGGGGGCAGAGTGGGGGGTTTAGTGGTGCTGGAGTAGACTGCGGGGGGTTGGGGTGGAGTAGAGTGCGGGGGGGGCAGAGTGGAGGGTTGGGGGCAGACTACAGGGGGGTTTGGTGGGGGGGCAGAGTGCGGGGTTGGGGGGCAGAGTGGAGGGTTGGGGGGCAGACTACAGGGGGTTTGGTGGGGGGCAGAGTGGGGGGCTGGGGGGCAGAGTGGGGGGGGGGGCAGTGGGGTGGGGGGGGGCAGAGTGGGGGGCTGGGGGGCAGAGTGGGGGGGTGGGGGGCAGACTACAGGGGGTTTGGTGGGGGGGCAGAGTGGGGGGTTGGCAGGTCCTGACGCCACAGGACAAGCCGGCTGGGCAGTTTGGGGGGGGGTGTCTCTGAGGCGGGGGGGGCCGAGGGGAGCAGGGGAAGTAGCCGCGGTGACTTGTGGGAAACGTTCCGTCCCCCAATCCCCAGCTCCCATGGGCTGTTCAATTGGGCGGGAGCAGCGGAAGTGACATCACAATCCAGCCACTGATCCAGGGGTTGGTCTCGCGCGGTGTCACGCCCAGCGTGAGCGATGCATCCTGGGAGTTGTAGTTCCCACAGTGCGGCCTCCCGGAGCGTGTCTCAGTGCGCCCCGCCCCAATCATAGCCACGCCCCTCCCGCCCAGGCCGTCATAGCCACGCCCAGCGTGTTCCAGCCTCTCCCCGCCCCAACTGCATCGTTGGGCGCCCCCGCAGCGCTACTCAGGCCCCGCCCCTGTCTGCCCCCGCCCCGCGGTCCTCAGCCCCCCCCTGCTCTGCACAGCCCCCCCCGAGCTGCATCCCCCTCCCCCACCTTCCACCCGACCTGCATCAACTGCTCCATTCTACACCCCCCACCCAACCTTCCTCTGTTACCCCCCTCAGGCCATTCTACACCCCCCACCCAACCTTCCCCTGTTACCCCCCTCAGGCCATTCTACACCCCCCCCCCAACCTGCACCTGTTACCCCCCTCAGGCCATTCTACACCCCCCACCCAACCTGCACCTGTTACCCCCCCAGGCCATTCTACACCCCCCACCCAACCTGCCCCTGTTACCCCCCCCCCCCCCGGCCATTCTACACCCCCCACCCAACCTGCACCTGTTACCCCCCTCAGGCCATTCTACACCCCCCACCCAACCTGCACCTGTTACCCCCCCAGGCCATTCTACACGCCCCACCCAACCTGCCCCTGCTACCCCCCCCCAGGCCATTCTACACCCCCCACCCAATCTGCCCGTTACCCCCCCCAGGCCATTCTACACCCGCCACCCAACCTGCCCCTGTTACCCCCCCCCAGGCCATTCTACACCCCCCACCCAACCTGCCCCTGTTATCCCCCTCAGGCCATTCTACACCCCCCACCCAACCTGCCCCTGTTATCCCCCTCAGGCCATTCTACACCCCCCACCCAACCTGCCCCTGTTACCCCCCCAGTCCTTTCAACACCCCCCTCTCAACCTGCAAGCCCCTCCCCCGGCCCCCAGGCCATTCTACACCCCCACTCCAGTGCATGCTGAACCCCCCCTCCCCTGCCCTCCAGTCCATTCTACACCCGCCACCCAATCTGCACCCCCTCCCCCAGTCCTTTCAACACTCCCAGCGCAACCTGCACCCCTCTTCCCCAGTCCATTCAATACCCCCCTGCCCAGCCTGCACCCCCGTTACCCTACCCCCAGTTTATTCAATATCCTTAGCTCAACCTGCACCCTCCTCACACTCCCTGTGCACTCTACACCTCAACCCAACCTGCACCCCCATTCTTCTCACTCTCCACTCCATTCAGCACCCCTAGTCCAACGTACAGCCCCATCCCCCCGCTTCCCAGTCCAACCTGCATCCCTAGCCCGACCTGCCCCTCTTCCTCTGCCCCCAGTGCTTCCCACACCCCCTTTCACTCCACCCCCAATCCATCACACCCCCAGTCCAACAGCACCCCCACTCCTCCTACCGCAGCCTAACCTGCCCCCCCATTATCTGTGCTGCAGCCGAACTGGCACCTCCCTTCCCTCACTTCCCCAGTGCATTACAACACTCCCAAGCCAATCTTATCCCCCATGAGTGCTCTCCCTCGCTTCAACCATATTTTTATCCTTCGGGTCCCTCGCTTTCCTTCCTCTCCACAACGCCCAAACCAACATGTCCCCTCTAGCCCCTTTCTCCATTCATGGGGTCTATCGGTCCCCTATTTTGCTCCCTGCAACACCCCCAAGCTCACCCCGACCTGCGCCCTATTCCTGCCCATCCCCCGTACGTGGGACCTCTCACCTCCCTGTTGGCTTCCTTCCCAACCCACACACCCTCCTCGCACACCCCTGTCTTGCCAGGTCTGCGACCTTCCAGCCTCCCTTCTTCCTTCCTTCCCAACCCACACACCCCTGTCTCGCCAGGCCTGAAACCTGTCAGCCTCTGTTATTCCTTCGTCCGCGCCCTCAAGTTGCACTCCTACCCCCTCAGTCCTCCTTCTTCCCAACACTGGCAGCCTGCCATATCCTTCCCTAATCTGCTCCCCGCACCGGTTCTCCCTCCATTCATGGGATCCCTTAAGCCCCAGCTCTCCCCAATTCCAATTATTGTTCCCCATGAACTTGCTGAGTTGACTTTGCCCGCCAACCAAGGGCCCTCAAACACTCCTCCATGCTATTCTTCAACTCTGGGGCCTCTAAATCCCCCAAACTGTCAGTGTCCCTGGGATCCTCAGACCTCTCCCCTCCACAGTGCAGCCCCCAATACCATGTATTCAAGACAGTCATACTTAGGGGCTGCGTCTAGACTGGCATGATTTTGTGAAATACTTTTAACGGAAAAGTTCTTCCGTTAAAAGTATTTCCGCAAAAGAGCGTCTAGATTGGCAGGGATGCTTTTGCACAAAAAGTGCTTTTACGCAAGAGCACCCGTGTGCAGCATAGACGCGCTTTTGCGCAAGAAAGCTCCGATAGTCATTTTAGCCATCGGGGCTTTCTTGCAGAAAAAATGACGGTGCCTGTCTACACTGGCCTTGTTGTGCGAGTATTCCTGCGCAAGAGGGCTTATCCCTGAGCGGGAGCGTCAAAGTGTTTGCGCAAGAAGGACTGAATTCTTCCATTAGAACGTCAGTGCTCTTGCGCAAATTCAAGCGGCCAGTGTAGACAGCTGGGAAGTTTTTGCACAAGCAGCCGCTTTTGCGCAAAATCTTGCTAGTCTAGATGCGCCCACGTAGAGACCAAAATAGGAAATGAACTTCTCCACTGATCAGCCCCTTTGAGACTCTATTCTTCGCAGTCCTGCTGTCTCCATCCACAGGACATGGGCAGGTCTGCTGGGTGAACATCTCCACAGATGTGGTCTTGGGAGCCTTCAAAAAAGTAGGGGACAACTAGCAGTCGGTTTCATCACAGGCCATGAGCTTCCTTTTGGGTACGAAGAATTCTGCTGGGTATGCTCTGTAAGGAGACTATTTGGATGTGGGCTCAAAGCGCTCTTCTCCACTGGTATTTCTGCAGTGCCAGGGAGAGGCGGAGTGGGAGGGTGGAAGACAGCAGCATAATTTAGATGTGAGAAGAGGCTACGCGACATTACGGACTGAGATGCCAACGTATTCCCTTTAACGTTGTCAGGTGTACTGGTTTCCCTGGTACAGAGAGACTGAAAAGTAAGTTGCTTGGTTTGATTTCCCCCTTTGCTGGGTTGGGTAGCGAGCGATAGGAAGTCAACCCTCCCGGTGTCCTCCCGTCTGGGGACGGAACAGAAACGAGACCAGCGAGCTCTGGAGGTTGGTCGAAGCGAGGAGAGAACCGTGCGGCTGGGAGCGGAGCAGCCGTCACTGTCACGGAGATAAGTGTCGGGTCTGGAAATCTCTCGGCTTACGGCCCACTCGTCCCTAGGAAGGGAAGTCACATTTTCTTAGACAGCGAGTCCCAGTGGAGGTTCGCGAGGTGCTTCCTTGTTGGTGGGAGAAACAGGACTCCCGTTGGTCAGGGGTGCTGGTTTCTCTGGAACACGGTGTCCTTTTCAGCAGACGCTTGGCTCGAGGAGGAAGATGCAAGGTGGTAAGGTTTCTGGCTGCCTCTCATGTGTTTCTCTCTTGTTGCTGTCTCGTATTGGCCAATACATCCTGTCTGTCTGTTTCTGTCTGTGTCTTTGTCCTTGCTCTGCTTCTGCCGTGTCCTTGTACAGCAAACTTGCAGGCATTCCAGGTGAGCATCTCCAAGGGTTAAGGGCTCACGAGCCAACGGGAATTCTGCAGGTACACAAGTCGCGCAAGGGAGAGCGGTGGTGCGTCATGGCTGACTGACTCAGTGTTCTTGTAGAGGACCCGATACAGAGGCGAAAGGGGGGGAAAGGGCTAAAGGATAGAATTCCCACAGCCACAGACCTTAGTGAGTGAGAGCTCACGCTGGGCTTTTTCTGTCGCCCTTGCAGAGGAATAAGTGCGTGGCCGTGGGCGGAGAAGAAACGGCCCGAGATAGACTTGAGCTGCCTGGACGTGATTCTCGGAAGACGTGAAGGGTCCTCAGCGTTCGGCCTTCCCATGGCTCTGTGTGAGTAAGAGATGCGTGCTTTGAAATCTTCAAGCGTCCTGGCAGTAGGTTTCTTCTGAGGCAGAGAGCTTCCTGCTGGGACACAGAGCCTGGTGGCTTGGGGACTGGTGAAGGGGAAGTAGGCGGTTCAACAGAGTGTGGATAGAGATACAAGGCCTCCTTTCTCTCCACGTTTCTGTAGTGGCAGCAGGAGGGGGTGGCCGATGGTGGGAGTCTGTGGCGCGATGGTGGGAGAAGAAGCGATGCCGCGTCCTTGCGGACCGAAACGCTAAGTTGTTTGTTTGTTTGTTCGTTCCCCCTCTGCTGTGTTCGGTAGCGAGCGATAAGAAGTCAACCCTCCCGGTGTCCTCCCGTCTGGGGACGGAACGGAAACGAGAACAGCGAGCTCGGGAGCTTGGTCGAAACGAGGCGAGAACCTTCCGGCTGGGAGCAGAGCAGCCATCGCTGACACGGAGATAAGTGTCGGGTCTGGAAATCTCTCGGCTTACGGCCCACTCGGGTCTAGGAAGGGAAGTCACGTTTGATTAGACAGCCAGTCCGAGCGGAGGTTCCCGAGGTGCTTCCTTGGTAGCTCCCGTTTGTCAGGGATGCTGGTTTCTCTGGAACACAGTGTCCTTCTCAGCAGACGCTTGGCTCGAGGAGGAAGACGCAAGGTGGTAAGGTTTCTGGCTGCCTCTCATGTGTTTCTCTCTTGTTGCTCTCTCGTATTGGCCAATACGTTCTGTCTGTCTGTTTCTGCCTGTGTCTTTTGTCCTTGCTCTGCTTCTGCCGTGTCCTTGTACAGCACACTTGCAGGCATTCCAGGTGAGCATCTCCAAGGGTTAAGGGCTCAGGAGCCAACGGGAATTCTGCAGGTACGCCAGTCGTGCAAGGGAGAGCGGTGCTGCGTCATGGCTGACTGACTCAGTGTTCTTGTAGAGGGCCCGATACATAGGCGACAGGGAGGGAAAGGGCTAAAGGATAGAATTCCCACAGCCACAGACCTTAGTGAGTGAGAGCTCACGCTGGGCTTTTTCTGCCGCCCTTGCAGAGGAATCAGTGCGGGGCCGTGGGCGGAGAAGAAAGAGTCCGAGATGGACTTGAGCTGCCTGGACGTGATTCTCGGAAGACGTGAAGGGTCCTCAGCGTTCGGCCTTCCCATGGCTCTGTGTGAGTAAGAGATGCGTGCTTTGAAATCTTCAAGCGTCCTGGCAGTAGGTTTCTTCTGAGGCAGAGAGCTTCCTGCTGGGACACGGAGCCTGGTGGCTTGGGGACTGGTGAAGGGGCAGTAGGGGGTTCAACAGAGCGTGGATAGAGATTCAAGGCCTCCTTTCTCCCGCGTTCCAGGAGTGGCAGCGGGGAGGGGTGGCCGATGGTGAGAGGCTGCGGCGCGATGGTGGGAGAAGAAGCGATGCCGCGTCCTTGCGGACTGAAACGCTAAGTTGTTTGTTTGTTTGTTCGTTCCCCCTCCTCTGTGTTCGGTAGCGAGCGATAAGAAGTCAACCCTCCCGGTGTCCTCCCGTTTGGGGATGGAACGGAAACGAGAACAGCGAGCTCGGGAGCTTGGTCGAAGCGAGGCGAGAACCTTCCGGCTGGGAGCGGAGCAGCCATCGCTGACACGGAGATAAGTGTCGGGTCTGGAAATCTCTCGGCTTACGGCCCACTCGGGTCTAGGAAGGGAAGTCACGTTTGATTAGACAGCCAGTCCGAGCGGAGTTTCCCGAGGTGCTTCCTTGGTAGCTCCCGTTTGTCAGGGATGCTGGTTTCTCTGGAACACGGTGTCCTTCTCAGCAGACGCTTGGCTCGAGGAGGAAGACGCAAGGTGGTAAGGTTTCTGGCTGCCTCTCATGTGTTTCTCTCTTGTTGCTCTCTCGTATTGGCCAATACGTTCTGTCTGTCTGTTTCTGCCTGTGTCTTTTGTCCTTGCTCTGCTTCTGCCGTGTCCTTGTACAGCACACTTGCAGGCATTCCAGGTGAGCATCTCCAAGGGTTAAGGGCTCAGGAGCCAACGGGAATTCTGCAGGTACGCCAGTCGCGCAAGGGAGAGCGGTGGTGCGTCATGGCTGACTGACTCAGTTTTCTTGTAGAGGGCCCGATACATAGGCGACAGGGAGGGAAAGGGCTAAAAGATAGAATTCCCACAGCCACAGACCTTAGTGAGTGAGAGCTCACGCTGGGCTTTTTCTGCCGCCCTTGCAGAGGAATCAGGGCGGGACCGTGGGCGGAGAAGAAAGAGTCCTAGATGGACTTGAGCTGCCTGGACGTGATTCTCGGAAGACGTGAAGGGTCCTCAGCGTTCGGCCTTCCCATGGCTCTGTGTGAGTAAGAGATGCGTGCTTTGAAATCTTCAAGCGTCCTGGCAGTAGGTTTCTTCTGAGGCAGAGAGCTTCCTGCTGGGGCACGGAGCCTGGTGGCTTGGGGATTGGTGAAGGGGAAGTAGGCGGTTCAACAGAGCGTGGATAGAGATTCAAGGCCTCCTTTTTCTCCACGTTTCTGTAGTGGCAGCAGGAGGGTGTGGCCGATGGTGGGAGGCTGCGGCGCGATGGTGGGAGAAGAAGCGATGCCGCGTCCTTGCAGACTGAAACGCTAAGTTGTTTGTTTGTTTGTTCCCCCTCTGCTGTGTTCGGTAGCGAGCGATAAGAAGTCAACCCTCCCGGTGTCCTCCCGTCTGGGGATGGAACGGAAACGAGAACAACGAGCTCGGGAGCTTGGTCGAAGCGAGGCGAGAACCTTCCGGCTGGGAGCGGAGCAGTCATCGCTGACACGGAGATAAGTGTCGGGTCTGGAAATCTCTCGGCTTACGGCCCACTCGGGTCTAGGAAGGGAAGTCACGTTTGATTAGTCAGCCAGTGCGAGCGGAGGTTCCCGAGGTGCTTCCTTGATAGCTCCCGTTTGTCAGGGCTCCCGTTTGTCAGGGATGCTGGTTTCTCTGGAACACGGTGTCCTTCTCAGCAGACGCTTGGCTCGAGGAGGAAGACACAAGGTGGTAAGGTTTCTGGCTGCCTCTCATGTGTTTCTCTCTTGTTGCTCTCTCGTATTGGCCAATACGTTCTGTCTGTCTGTTTCTGCCTGTGTCTTTTGTCCTTGCTCTGCTTCTGCCGTGTCCTTGTACAGCACACATGCAGGCATTCCAGGTGAGCATCTCCAAGGGCTAAGGGCTCAGGAGCCAATGGGAATTCTGCAGGTATGCGAGTCGCGCAAGGGAGAGCCATGGTGCGTCATGGCTGACTGACTCAGTGTTCTTGTAGAGGGCCCGATACATAGGCGACAGGGAGGGAAAGGGCTAAAGGATAGAATTCCCACAGCCATAGACCTTAGTGAGTGAGAGCTCACGCTGGGCTTTTTCTGTCTCCCTTGCAGAGGAATCAGGGCGGGGCCGTGGGCGGAGAAGAAAGAGTCCGAGATGGACTTGAGCTGCCTGGACGTGATTCTCGGAAGACGTGAAGGGTCCTCAGCGTTCGGCCTTCCCATGGCTCTGTGTGAGTAAGAGATGCGTGCTTTGAAATCTTCAAGCGTCCTGGCAGTAGGTTTCTTCTGAGGAAGAGAGCTTCCTGCTGGGGCACGGAGCTTGGTGGCTTGGGGACTGGTGAAGGGGCAGTAGGGGGTTAAACAGAGCGTGGATAGAGATTCAAGGCCTCCTTTCTCCCGCGTTCCAGTAGTGGCAGCGGGAGGGGGTGGCCGATGGTGAGAGGCTGCGGCGCGATGGTGGGAGAAGAAGCGATGCCGCGTCCTTGCGGACTGAAACCCTAAGTTGTTTGTTTGTTCGTTCCCCCGCTGCTGTGTTCGGTAGCGAGCGATAAGAAGTCAACCCTCCCGGTGTCCTCCCGTCTGGGGATGGAACGGAAACGAGAACAGCGAGCTCGGGAGCTTGGTCGAAGCGAGGCGAGAACCTTCCGGCTGGGAGCGATGCAGCCATCGCTGACACGGAAATAAGTGTCGGGTCTGGAAATCTCTCGGCTTACGGCCCACTCGGGTCTAGGAAGGGAAGTCACGTTTGATTAGACAGCCAGTCCGAGCGGAGGTTCCCGAGGTGCTTCCTTGGTAGCTCCCGTTTGTCAGGGATGCTGGTTTCTCTGGAACACGGTGTCCTTCTCAGCAGACGCTTGGCTCGAGGAGGAAGACGCAAGGTGGTAAGGTTTCTGGCTGCCTCTCATGTGTTTCTCTCTTGTTGCTCTCTCATACTGGCCAATACGTTCTGTCTGTCTGTTTCTGCCTGTGTCTTTTGTCCTTGCTCTGCTTCTGCCGTGTCCTTGTACAGCACACATGCAGGCATGCCAGGTGAGCATCTCCAAGGGTTAAGGGCTCAGGAGGCAACGGGAATTCTGCAGGTACGCCAGTCGCGCAAGGGAGAGCCATGGTGCGTCATGGCTGACTGACTCAGTGTTCTTGTAGAGGGCCCGATACATAGGCGACAGGGAGGGAAAGGGCTAAAGGATAGAATTCCCACAGGCACAGACCTTAGTGAGTGAGAGCTCACGCTGGGCTTTTTCTGCCGCCCTTGCAGAGGAATCAGGGCGGGGCCGTGGGCGGAGAAGAAAGACTCCGAGATGGACTTGAGCTGCCTGGACGTGATTCTCGGAAGACGTGAAGGGTCCTCAGTGTTCGGCCTTCCCATGGCTCTGTGTGAGTAAGAGATGCGTGCTTTGAAATCTTCAAGCGTCCTGGCAGTAGGTTTCTTCTGAGGCAGAGAGCTTCCTGCTGGGGCACGGAGCCTGGTGGCTTGGGGACTGGTGAAGGGGAAGTAGGCGGTTCAACAGTGCGTGGATAGAGATTCAAGACCTCCTTTCTCTCCACGTTTCTGTAGTGGCAGCGGGAGGGGGTGGCCGATGGTAGGAGGCTGCGGCGCGATGGTGGGAGAAGAAGCGATGCCGCGTCCTTGCGGACTGAAACGCTAAGTTGTTTGTTTGTTTGTTCGTTCCCCCTCTGCTGTGTTCGGTAGCGAACGATAAGAAGTCAACCCTCCCGGTGTCCTCCCGTCTGGGGATGGAACGGAAACGAGAACAGCAAGCTCGGGAGCTTGGTCGAAGCGAGGCAAGAACCGTCCATCTAGCAGCGGAGCAGCCATCGCTGACACGGAGATAAGTGTCGGGTCTGGAAATCTCTCGGCTTATGGCCCACTCGGGTCTAGGAAGGGAAGCCGCGTTTGCTGAGACAGCGAGTCCGAGCGGAGGTTCCACTCCCGCAGTACATTTCAACATCCCCCTCACACAAGCTGCACCCCCACCAGTGCTCTTCCCTAGCCCATACCCCCTATTCCTGGTGTCCCTCAGTTTCCCTTCTTCTCTCCACAGACTCAGAGCAACGTGCAACCCCAGAGCATCCCTCCCTTCACGGGGCCCATCAGCCCCTCTTTTTTCTCCCTAGAACACTTCCCCATCTCGCAGTCTATCCCTATCCCTACCTTTCCCCCGTCTATAGGACCCTTAAACCCCGTTTCTTTCCTTCCCAACCCACAGTCCCTCCCGCCACACTCCCATCCCGCCTGCCATGTGACCCCCATCACTACCTTCCCCCCCAGTCCTCCTTCCACACATAAGGACTCCCTCAACCACTCTCCTCTTCCTCCTCAACAAGCCCCCATCCCAAGCCATCCCACACTCCAGACCCTTCCAATCCATGCTCCCATCCATTGGGTCCCACCCCCCTTCTCTTCCTTTCTACACCCACATCCCATAGCAACCTGCACTCCTAACGCTGCCCTTCCTCCATGCATGCCTACACCCATACACGGTATGCGTGCTTTATTTTGTTTTGATAAACAACAGCAATCTCTCAACTGTAAAAGCTAGATTTTAATTAAACAAATGTAGTTTGTGTAATTTCTAACAGCAGGAGGGGAGCGGGAGAAGTTGTGCGTATGTTACTCCTCATTGAGGGGATGGGCAAACGTATGAGCTTGCATTGTAGTGATTTCTCTCTTGCGTCAGATAATATTATTTTGGGTGTACTTTCCGGAGGGGAACTGCAATTGAGTGCTGGACGATTTTCTAGCTAAGCCTTACCGTAGAGAGCTGTTTGCAGACTCTGTGTTTCTACACTTGGTGCTTCCCAACCTGCGTGGGCTCCCAGAGGCCAGAGAGCCTAAGTCAGCAAAATAGGGAGAGGCAGCCAAGGCTAGTGGAGCAAGTAGTCTCAGTGAAATCCCACCACATCCGATGGCATCCCAGAAGGAGGACCAAACCCATCAGAAGCTGGGCCTTTGAGAAAAGGTCTCTCCATGTACTGGGTAAGCTTGGAGGCCTCTCAAGGCATACCTGCTCCCGGCAGTGCACTTACTGCGTTACAGAAATGCTAACAGTGACACTCGGCGAATGGGATGTTAGCGTATAGTCGTGTATACGATTAACTGATAAGCCTGGGCTTATCGGTTAATCCTGACAACTACACACGCTTCCCTCCCCCTTGCTGTCTCTAATACAGAGTCAGCAAGGGCTGGGGGGAGGTGAGAGCCTGTGCGCGTGGGGAGCTGGCTTTTAAGTCATCGCCCCAGAAGCACCAGATCCCGCGGAGCTACGTGCTCCGTATCCATCGGTGCACTTCTGATCCTGATAAGAACATAAGAATGGCTATACTGGGTCAGACCAAAGGGCCATCTAGCCCAGTAGCCTGTCTGCCAACAGTGGCCAGTGCCAGGTGCCCCAGAGGGGGTGGACCGAAGACAATGATCAAGCAATTTGTCTCCTGCCATCCATCTCCAGCCTTTGACAAACAGAGGCCAGGGGCACCATTTCTTCCTTCCCCCAGGCTAATAGCCTTTTATGGACCTAACCTCCATGAATTTATCTAGTTTTTTTTTAAACTCTGTTCTAGTCCTAGCCTTCACAGCATCCTCTGGCAAGGAGTTCCACAGGTTGACTGTGCGCTGTGTGAAGACCTTTCTTTTATTAGGTTTAAACCTGCTACCCATTAATTTCATTTGGTGTACTCTAGTTCTTATATTATGGGAACAAGTAAAGAACTTTTCTATATTCACTCTCTCCACACCACTCATGATTTTATAGACCTCTATCATATCCCCCTCAGTCTCCTCTTTTCTAAGCTGAAAAGTCCTAGTCTCTTTAGCCTCTCTTCATATGGGACCTGTTCCAAACCCCTAATCATTGTAGTTGCCCTTTTCTGAACCCTTTCCAAGGCCAAAATATCTTTTTTGAGGTGAGGAGACCACATCTGTACACAGTACTGAAGATATGGCGTACCATAGTTTTATACTTCCCCTTCTCCTCCTTCCCCTGGCTTCCCCCTTCCAGCTCCCTCCTCCTCCTTCCCCTGGCTTCCCCCTTCCAGCTCCCTCCTCCCAGGTTTCCACCTCCCCTCTCTCTTCCCCTCTCCCACCACCTTTTACCAGTCTCCCCAGAGGTTAATCCCCACCCCTCAGTTTTCAAAAATAGAAACTCTCTTGATTTAACAACACACGTGTCATTTATTTTTTACATCAGGAAGGGGGCTAGGGAAGGGTAAGTGGAAGGAGGTTAGGGAGGAATGGGGCATGAGCCCCTGATGGGGAGGACTGGGGTGGCTCTGCGGGCTCCTCGGGGTGGAAGCTCTCCTGCAGGGCCTCCTGGATCCTGACAGCCTCCCAATTGATCCCCTTGGATGGCAGCCTGCGGCAAGTGCAGCCGGGCTGATGGCCAAGTGCTTTGATGTGCCGAGTGTGGGCACTCCAAGACAGGACTGCTTTGCTGTCCCTTATCGAGGTAGACAAGCAAGTGGGGAACCCTGAGAACTGTCTGTCCGGGGTGGGGGTCGGGTTCCTTTAAGCACAACCCTCGGCTAGACGGAGGCAGCAGCTCCACACTCTAAGTCCTAACCTGATGCCCTGCAGGCACTGGTTCTGGCCAGCCTTAACTTCGGTTCAGGGTCCACTCAATGTGGATACGCTATTTCCAATTAGCAAAATGCTAATTCGAATTAGTTTTTAGGTCTAGATGCACTAATTCGAATTAGCTTAGTTCGAATTAGTGCTGCAGTGTAGACATACCCTAAGGGTGTGTCTACACTGTACCATTTTTCTGGAATAAGGGACATTATTCTGGCAGAACAACAGTAGCATCCACACAGCAATTGCATTATTTCAAAAGAAAATGGAAACAATTGAAACAATGGAGGGCTTATTCCTCATGGAATGAGGTTTATCAGTGTCGGAAAAACTTGTTTGATCAAGAGCGTGTTGGGCTGGGGGCCGTTAGGGAGGAAGAGGAGGGTGGGTGAGGGGGTCCTTATGTGTTGAAAGATGACTGGGGAGAAGGTAGGGTGAGGGTTGAGGTGAGCTGGGAAGGTGGCTCTGACGGACCAGGCCAGGTCTGGGCACAGCTGAGGGCGTCCGCTCAGGGCGAATTGCTCAAAACTCGGGGCTCCTTACAGCCCCAGACTGGAAGCCTTTCCCAAATAGGCCATAAACTGGTCACACTGAGTGCTTTAGCTGCCAATCTGGCCAGCCAGAAGCCTCAGGAGTGTTGCATAAATTGCTGGTTTCGTCCCCTTGGAGGCTAGTCTGATTTACCCCAAGAAGAGAGTCACACTTTCAGGCTGGGTCCAACTCAAGTTTATTGGTTGCAACCAAGGTACGGCTAAGGAACTCAATGTTCAAAGCAGAGCCGACCCCCAACATCTCATAGGCAGGGGTTTTTATAGGGTTAACATCCTTCCTGGTTTAGGTGCCTTAACATGATAGGTTACTTCATTTTTGACATTTAGCATTCCTATAGGTCAGGTTAATTTTCTAAATGAGGTTAAATACAGTGCCTACTTGCTGACTTTGCGGTTACAGCTGTGTTACATTCATTCACTTTTGCTGAACAATGGGCGAGCCATACTTCCCTTTTCCCTTTCCTGCTTGAGCCGGTCACAAGTTTAAAGGATATGGAATCTATCCATATCTCCACTTAACAGAAGACTGGTTTCACTTCCCCTCGTCCCCTTATTATAAGTTATTACCTGTGACAGGCCTTGACCTTTGTCATGTCTTACTCCTATACAAATAGCAAATATATCTAAGCATTAACAATGTATGTATATTGTATGTGCCCCTCATAGGGGAATCAATAGCTCCGGGGGATTTGATTTCCCTTTTACACATCAATTCCCCTCTCAAGAGGCTTTCTCTTTCTTATACCTCATCAGCTTCTTCTTTGGCTAATCTTTGGTAATGTGCAAGCATTTCGTGGTTAACAGTAGTCAATACAGTGCGACGTATAGAGGCAATTATACAAGGTATAAAACAGGGCAATATGCATAGTATAATCATAACAAAACAAAACTAAACAGGAATGTGTACCAACATAGCACAACAAGAGTTTTCCTCTTTTTCTTTGAAACAGTCGTGGTTCAGCATCATGCAGGGGAGAGGTTACTAGCACATCACCCTGTAATATTTCGATTCTTCTGGTGTCCAACAGGTGGGAAAGCAGGACCAGAAGAGAGAGGCTTATCAGCAGTCGGGGTAGGATCATTTTGCAATGGGAAGCATTGGCCAACAGTCAGTTCTTGGCACTTCACAGCGCTGATGGACATAAGAGTCTTTATTCTCTGAGCCAAAAGCCAGCTAGCTCTTTTGGAACCAAGGTTATTTCCTAGGAATAAAGCAAACCGTAAAAACAATCCCACGCGGTTGCTTGATACCGGCCTTATCAAAGTGAGGCCTTTTTGGCATGTGGTTGCCAGGGGAACCAGGGTCGCAGTTACTGCTGTAGCATACGCTTCTCAGGCTGACTTAATGATTTGAGTTTGTCAGTCCTTAGCAAGATACCATGGACTGCCTCAGTTTACTCCTATAGTTCTTTTCTCTTGACTTTGGGGTTCTTCTTAATCTACTAGGTTAAATACAACAATTTAAGGGATTTTAATTTACTCTGGAAGTGCTGGTACAGCACTATCATTATTATAAATGTTAAAATCAAAACTCTCTACATAATTTGGCAAACACTATTCAAATCCATCCCCAAGATATTTCGTCGCCTTACTGGCACTGCCCATGATTATAGGTTTGACCTCTACTGCCTGGTTGAGTGCTGCAGAGATAGGTGTTTGGCATGGTCCACGGTGTTTCCCTATCTGTGTGTACCTCAGACGGCCAGCTCCGATATATCTTTGGGCATTGGCCACCAACTTCTTGATCTTTGCCTGCAGGGCCAGTAAACCCTCCTCTTGGTGCTTACTTCCGCCGTGCCACTCAGCATCTCATGTGTGGTTATCTCCACTACCAAAGTGCGATATATCCACATTCTATTGACGGTTAGGCCGCTTGATGAGGGACTGTTATGCACACAGACGGATATACAGAGGGGCAGGATGGAGTGATCTGTCTGGGTAGTCAAACACCAGTAGGTACCGTTCATTTGGACCAGCTCGATGTTCATTTGTTTTTCTATGACAACCACATCAAGCCTAGGCAGATTCGTCATGATGTTAAATGGGCAGGTACATAAAATTTCCTTATCAAAGTGGGTGCAACAATCCCTGGGTATAGGGAGGCTCCCACACCTTCAGAATAAGCAATGCCTTCTATTCTATCTATATGCCCTTGCTTTGGTACAAGCAGGGAGGTTACCATTCTGATCTGATCTGAGTGAGGAATCCTCAGAGGGACCAAAAACAAATGGTTATACTATGCCCTGTCCAGGTGGGCCTTTGGGTCCTCATGGATTCTCTCTTTCCCTACTCCCATGGGTAGGCACAGGGGAGATAGGGGACTCACCACCATAAGAACTAAGTGGTAGTGGCTAAAGCTTACCTTATTCTTCAATACTGGCCTTCTAATTTCTTTATTTTACTTCCAATCCAATTAGCTTCTGGTCCAAACATCAGGTTAGGTCTACAGAGCTGGACAGATCCTTCAAACTATTTAGGATCAATTGATTAGCTTGGCTGGTGTGTAGGCCTTTACGGGCACTGGATATTACTGCATTTACAAGTCTGGATTCTCATACAATTTCTGGGCTATGACATAAGTGTTGCTGATAGGGTTACCAGGCTCAAATCAATCTGCGATGGTATCTGCTAAGCCTTGTCATTGCCTAATCAGGCATTTGCCAATTTGATTAACCAGTCTAGCACACAGCTGGTCTGTACCAGTGTGGAACATCATCAAGGTAAGGATCAGTGACAGTTGTCCTGGTTCTGGAACAGGGGCCTGTTCAGGGCATGATGCACAATTGGGAGGCTCTATTTTGTCCTTAAAGTCCTGGTTGATGATATCCAAATGAGGGCAAGTTAGCAATGGCCATTAAAACAAAACTAGTCTGGTGGGAAGGAGCTAGTCCTGTCTCCCATCCTTCTGTTCACGTGATGTACTCCTTGCTTCCTTCCAGTTCTTTTTGTTCACCTGTGGAGACATTGTTAACATTCTCCTAGCCTAAACAATTTCCTATTCACAACATTTGCAATACGTATTACAATTAAGACACACAAGACAAACTTGGACAGAACACAAACTCATTATGTCATGACACAGAACCATGGCATTTTGTTGTTGTTTTTCTTCAACTGGCACCAGCGCTTTCTGATTATCTGAAAGACAAGAAAACATTTCTCCCCCCCATCGGGGTGGCCTATTATAATGTAAAATACTGCCTAAGATCTGTTAGGGGAACGGGTTACAGCTAGTTCCTTACCATTTTCATATGCGAGTGAGCTGCAACTTTCTGAGAACAAGAGCGCTTCATCGGTACTCGTGACCTTCCACTCCCTTGAATTACCTTAGAGTTGCTAGCCCTCCCCAACAGTGGCATGGTTCTGTTTCCCTCTCGTATTTCAGACCGGGCTCTTTTTCCTCTTATGATCTGTCTTGATCCTGCTAAATGACTTTTCTTAATTACACAGATTTGTCTAGCATTAATTTGGTAAGGAGAGTGGGCTTTCTAGTTAGCCCCCACACTTCCTAATTCTTTTCAGTATATGATTTTCATAACATCCAGGCTGCAGCAGTTGAGTTATGCTGCTGGCTCTGGGGTGAATCACTTGCTCATGTTCTGTAAGGAGATTTATGTTGCAGAATGTGTCTCCTTGTTAGGGCAGATTTAGTTTTTAGTGATTACATCTTCACATTCAATTTCTACTGGTTGACATTTGGGTGGCTTTTAAGTTACCTTCCCCCACGCCCTCAAGCCAATTATAACGGCGTGTGAGGGAAAGGTTTTAACTGTTTGTGTTTTTTTCCTCTGGATGGCCCCCACTCATATGTTGTGAAACATCTTTGGGTTGCCTGCGTTTCTAGCCGTAGAGGCTGTCATTATCTATTTGCTAAGAAGGGCTTGAGAATTTCCTGAAGTTGCTTGGATTCGATCCTTGCTCAAAGCCCGCATTCCCTTTTCAATCTCATAGCTTAGGAAGGTGCATATTTGGGCCTTCTCTTGTGAAACTTTATATCCCTTCTTCCCTAGGGCATTCAACAGGGGCTCCGTTGCCCTTTTTCCCTTTTGCATATCAAGACTGGTAATCAACAAATCATCAATATACTGGAGGAGAGCTACCTCAGGGTGCTGCCCCCTCCAGTCTTCTAAGTCTTTTTGCAATGTCGTCCCAAAAATATGGGGGGATGACACAAAACCCTAGGGCAACACAGTCCACAACAGCTGGGTTTTGTGATGGGTGTCCGGGTCTTCCCATTCAAAAGCAAATAATTTCCAACTATCTTTGTGTAAAGGTATAGAAAAGAAAGCATCTTTCAAGTCTAATACCATAAACACTGTTGTGTCTGCTGGAATTTGTGTTAAGATAGTGTGTGGGTTGGGGACCATAGGATGGTCTACAAGAACTTTCTTATTTATTGCCCGTAAGTCTTGCACGAGTCTATAAGAGACGCTATCCGGTTTTGGCATCCCTAAAATAGGGGTGTTGAAGGGAGAGGAACTTTCTACTACCTAGCCATATCTTTTGAATTGTTCGATTAATGGCTTTAAGCCTATCCAGGTGGCTCTTTTTTCCCTCTCAGGGGATATGGCTTTACACCCACAGAGCCTTCTCCTTCAATGAGAGGAATTCTTACTGGAGTCACAAACTTTGCTCGGGCAGGGGACTCATCTGCCCATAAACACGGATTGACTCCTTCTAAGACCTCAGTCCCTTTTGTCTCTAACAGCATCTCAGCAGCACAGAGGGCCATCTGGTAATTTGAGCCCCGTTTCACAGGCAGCTGCACTACATTCTGATCACTAGGGAAGAAAATTTTAGCTTGCAGCTTAATTAGCATATCTCGCCCTAGCAGGGCAACTGGGCATGCAGATGAAACAACAAAGGCATGCTCTAGCATATTTTTTTCTAATCTTCGTGAGGAGGGGTCTACATACGGGTAGCCTGCTTCTCTTTCCCTCAATTCCTTCTATCGTCACATGCTTTCCACTTTCTTTAGCTGAAGGGGGTTTTATGGGGATCATAGAGAACGTAGCTCCAATATCCACCAGAGCCTCATAGTCCCTGCCACCCACCCTTATTTTTACCATGGGATCCTTTCGAACTTTAGCTCGTAGGGTGGTGGCCTTAGATCCCGGTCCCCTTCAACTAGATTCTTCTCCGGAGGATTCTGCCCGCATCTGGCGGTTCTCCGGTTGTCTTTTCTTCCCCTTTGGAAGAGAGACTGCCCAAAATTGAAGGCAATGTCCTTTTTCCCGACAGTGCATACATTCATCAACTGCTACCCGTCCTTTTCCTTTCTGAGGGGGCCCCTTATGGTCCGGCCTCTGATTGCTGGAGAGTGCTGCAGCCAGCACTGCCATCTGCTTCTGTGCTCTCTTATCTTCCCTCCTCTATTACTTCTCTAAGGGGGTACTGATGGTATGATGATCCCAGATCTGATGGGCCTTTTCGCAAGAAGTACTTTTTTTTGCCCGAATGGAGTAGTCCACCCTGTTGGCTCAGCCCCCCTCACTTCAGCCTCTGCAGGGGGGGCTGAAGTGAATCCAGGACTAGCAGGAGTCTGATAAGGGGGGGGTAACTTTTCAGATGTAAGTTCACTTATGATTTCAGAGTTACTGTTTCCTCCTGAAGTGGCAGGAGAGGAACAATTCTTATTCTCTCTAATAGGGCTAGACCCTCCTGAAGAAGAAGGGGGTATCCTCTTCTTTCCATAGGGCTCAAATTCCTCATCACTAGAGGGAGCCAGTATTCCAGGGCTTTTACCTCCCAAGGTCTTTGCCTTTGCAGCCATGACCTTACACACACCCATACTACATTTTAATATCCATTTTGGTCGATCCTGGACGTGGAATAACCAACAATCAATATATGGGAAGTGATCCCACTGTCCGTCCCGCGTCACAACTCTATGTGGGTATGTCTACACTACCCCGCTAGTTCGAACTAGCGGGGTAATGTAGGCATACCGCACTTGCTAATGAAGCCCGGGATTTGAATTTCCCGGGCTTCATTAGCATAAGCGGGGAGCCGCCATTTTTAAATCCCCGCTGCTTCGAACCCCGTGCAGCGCTGCTACACGGGGCTCGAACTAGGTAGTTCGGACTAGGGTGCCTATTCCGAACTACCGGTACACCTCGTTTCACGAGGAGTAACGGTAGTTCGGAATAGGCACCTAGTCCGAACTACCTAGTTCGAGCCCCGTGTAGCAGCGCTGCACGGGGTTCGAAGCAGCGGGGATTTAAAAATGGCGGCTCCCCGCTTATGCTAATGAAGCCCGGGAAATTCAAATCCCGGGCTTCATTAGCAAGTGCGGTATGCATACATTACCCCGCTAGTTCGAACTAGCGGGGTAGTGTAGACATACCCAGTGTTAGGAATACCAGGTTTACATCAAAGGAGCCCGTATCTGGCCATCCGACACCAAAAGTAGGCCACTCAAGTTGACAAAATTTAATTAACTCATCTTTGTCATTTTTACTCTATAGTCACTTTTAAAATTACTAAAATTCTGTAACATGCATCCCAATGGGGTTGCGGAGTTTTCTATCCCGGAGCTTCCCGAACCCATATCTATCTATTTATATATATTGCGCGCACACACACATACACAGTCAACAAGCTTTTATCGCGGCTCCGTGTGTCGATGGAATGACACCACACCAGCTTTTAGCGTCCGAACCCAGAGGGTCCAGCGCTTGGCTGTCTCACTAGAGACACCGGTGTGCCCTTGTGGAACCGTGACACTTAAGACAGGTTTATCAGACAGCAACAAATATAGACAAACAGGGGGCTTAGAGACTCGCTGGGTCACGAGGTTCGGCTGACCCCCCTTGCAATCAAGAAATCCTGGTCATTGGGTTTCCCCTTGCAGGATTCTTGGGGCGGCTGGAGTCAGCTTAAGTCTCAGACCTGGTCAGCGACAGTCATGCTTACACACAAACCTGTGGTTTCACAATTTAGGTTTCCAACAAATCATTAAAACAAAGAACAAGAGTACTCCTACTAAAAACAAAAGCAATCCACTGGAGTTTTCCTAACTCCTCATAACTTCCCCACGCAACCCACGGGTTCATGGTGTTCCTTCTGGGGCTTACAGAGGTTTCTACCATTTGGGAGCGACCCAATTCCACAATATTGTGTTCTTTCCAATGTTCAGACCTATGTGCTGAACACAACGCCCCCGGGGGACAAACAAATACTCAGACCTATATGCTGAGTGCAAACTTACAGATCAATATCTGCTAGAACACAGGAATAGGTATACTCACTCCGTCTATACCCCGGCGCCTTCCTCTTTTCTTCGGACCTGACAGCCTCATGTGACTCATTCAATAGAGACTCCTTTAACTTTCCGGATGTCCCGACTCACGCTTTCGGTGCCGTGACGGACTCAAACAGTCCGGTGCGCACTTCACGGTCACCTACGGCGAATCTTGTCGTCCGACTCCGGAGTAGTCCAAGGGATGTCCCATCTGGGTCGCCAATTTGTTGCATAAATTGCTGGTTTCGTCCCCTTGGAGGCTAGTCTGATTTACCCCAAGAAGAGAGTCACACTTTCAGGCTGGGTCCAACTCAAGTTTATTGGTTGCAACCAAGGTACGGCTAAGGAACTCAATGTTCAAAGCAGAGCCGACTCCCAACATCTCATAGGCAGGGGTTTTTATAGGGTTAACATCCTTCCTGGTTTAGGTGCCTTAACATGATAGGTTACTTCATTTTTGACATTTAGCATTCCTATAGGTCAGGTTAATTTTCTAAATGAGGTTAAATACAGTGCCTACTTGCTGACTTTGCGGTTACAGCTGTGTTACATTCATTCACTTTTGCTGAACAATGGGCGAGCCATACTTCCCTTTTCCCTTTCCTGCTTGAGCCGGTCACAAGTTTAAAGGATATGGAATCTATCCATATCTCCACTTAACAGAAGACTGGTTTCACTTCCCCTCGTCCCCTTATTATAAGTTATTACCTGTGACAGGCCTTGACCTTTGTCATGTCTTACTCCTATACAAATAGCAAATATATCTAAGCATTAACAATGTATGTATATTGTACGTGCCCCTCATAGGGGAATCAATAGCTCCGGGGGATTTGATTTCCCTTTTACACATCAGGAGCAAAACCCCTCAGACACCTCAGCTCTCCCTGTGCCACAATTAGCCCCGGGCCTGCACACAGGTGAGGGGGTTGTAGAACCCAATCTCACCTTCCCCGAACGGGTCTTTCCGGTCCCAAAGAACCAGCCACAAATCCCCGGTCAGTTTACACTTTGGATCTTACCCACAAGATCACGCAGGGCCAATCCTTTAGAATCTAAAGGTTTATTAATAGAAGAAAGAAAAGCATGGATTGATATTTTGGGATTCTTGGATCTATGGAAATAGCCAAGCATTACATTGTAGCTGTAATGTTTGGCTATGTTCACACTGGGGAATTATTTCAAATAAGGTATTTTGGGGGTTAAAATATTTGAAAATATTTTTCAAAATAGTGTGTTCCCACAACAGGGAAGCATCAGCATTTGTGAGAGGTAGGCTCCCTTAGTAAGGACATGCTTCTTTGAGTCAAAGTATGTCTACACTACACACTTGTTTTAGCATTTCCCCATTACAATTTCAGAATAGCATATTCTATTTCAGAATACAAGGCTTCTCAGATATTTTGGCTGGTTTTAATTACTCTGAGGCAGGCTTCCCTAAAGTGGCTGTGCTACCTTGATTTAGAGCCCCAGGAAACACTAGAGCGTAATTCCCTTAATGGCCCTAGGAAGGAGCTATTTGTAAATAGCGACAGTGGAGCACACACAATATTGCTATTTAAAAAGAGCAATTTCTACAATGGCATTATTCTGGAACAATAAACTCTCATGTCACAAAAAATAAGAAGCCTGTTGTTCGAAATAACGGGCTTGCCTTGTGCATGCTCACGTTATCACTTTTCTAAAGCGATGTATTTCAGAATGTCTTATAGAGGTGCGGTTAGTTACTCCCCAGTGCTTCCCGGGACTCCATTGGGAGTGACTGCGGGGAGTACGTACTTTGTAAGGCTTGTGCTGTAGAACATTTCCATTGAAATACCATTTCCTGTTTGACATGGATTCAGTGTCTATGCTCAGAGGGTCTTAGTTCGGAATGGGGCATTTCTACCCTAAGAACAATCTTTTTTATTTGGAAATAACGGCCCTTAGCAGAGCAACAGTGCCACTCGGTGGTCATTGCCGGTAATGCACGTATAATTCCATCGCCCCCAGCTGCTGTCCCTCCTCTCCCCTCTCCCCTGCAGCCCACGGCCCCCTCATCCCGCACATCAGGCTCTGTGCAGCCCTCTCCCCTCCTGCTTCCTCACCCCAGCCTGCACCCCCGTCCATATGCTTATCCCGGGGCCCTTCCTCACTCCAGCCTGCACCCCCATCCATATTCTTATCCCGGGGCCCTTCCTCACTCCAGCCTGCACCCCCATCCATATTCTTATCCCGGGGCCCTTCCTCACCCCAGCCTGCACCCCCATCCATATTCTTATCCCGGGGCCCTTCCTCACCCCAGCCTGCACCCCCATCCATACTCTTATCCCGGGGCCCTTCCTCACCCCAGCCTGCACCCCGTCCATACTCTTATCCCGGGGCCCTTCCTCACCCCAGCCTGCACCCCCCGTCCATATTCTTATCCCGGGGCCCTTCCTCTCCCCAGCCTGCACCCCCATCCATATTCTTATCCCGGGGCCCTTCCTCACCCCAGTCTGCACCCCCATTCATGGGAGCCGTCAGTCCACCTTTTCCCTGCACCACATTCAGTAAAGTGTCTGATCAGGGTATGAGAGCAGCCCTGAGCCTTTGTCTCCACTCAGCAGGTTGCACCACACAGGATATGTGGATGGTCCTGGGCTCTGTACAGCACTCCAGACTGACCCCGGGCACGGCTTCTGGGTCCTAGCCCTTTGCTGTCACTCCTGCCCGAGGGCTTTGCTGGCTCCAGACTGGGTAACAGCTGGGAAACTGGCTGGGCAGGGGGCTAATGACAGGGAGCAGAAGTCTTCCCAATCAGCATTGAGACTTGATGGGAGGCTGAGAGGTCACAGCAGATGTCCTAAAGGATGGGCCAGCTCACCATCTGAGGGGATCAGTCTCAGAGCAATTCCAGCCCTGCCTCTTTGGGAGAGCCTCCCACAAAGCCATAAGGCGGGGTCTCTGAGGTTGCCCCCACCTTGCACCTCTGTCCTGTGTGTCTGATGTCAGGATCTCTCTACGAGGTCACCGCCTCCCCATCGCCTTTCCCCAATAGCCTGAGATTCTACAACAGGCCTTTGAGATGTCATCGCCCCCCCACCCCGACCGTTTCCTGCAAGGATGGCGTTCTGCCCCTAGTCTGCCCCTGCCCCTCGGGACACACTGACTGATAAGAATACAGTACTCTCAGATAGACATGGAAAGGGGTAACGGGTTAATGAGCGCTAGAGCAATTCCACCCACAGGATCCTGCTCAACCTTAACTTAGTGATTTCTATGCCTAGAGCTCAGGTGGATCAGAAGGAACAGGCTCCAAACCTCTCTGCGGCTCTTACCTTCTGAACAGGTAACATCAACTCCGTGGGTAGGGAAGGAGAAAACTCTGACGAGATTCCTCCTCGTGCTCCCATAATTAATCCTAATTCTTTCTCCGCCCTCGACGAGAGACCTTGAGAAGGAGCCTTGCTGCTGCAAAGCCATTAGAATCTCTGAGCTTGTCCCTGCCTTGCACCTCTCTTCTGATTGGCTGATGTCAGGTTAGGGTCTCTCTGTGAGGTCACCACCGACCTATCACTATCTCCCAGTAGGCTGAGATCCTGCAACAGGCCTTTGTGATGTCACTACCCCCCTTCCATCCCCTGCAACGCTGGTTTCCTGGCCCTGGTGAGCCTCTTTGGATGTGTGAGTGGGATGATGTAGGGCAGTGGTCTCCAACCTTTTTACACCCAAGATCACTTTTTAAATGACAGAACAAGCCAAGATCTACCGTCTTGCCCCTTCCTTGAAGCCTTGCCCTCTCTATTCTCCTCCTCTCCATCACTTGCTATCCCCAACCCTTATACTGCTGCTTTTTTTTTTTTTTTTTTTTCCAATTCTTCTGTAGGAAGAGGTTTTTCCAACATCTGGCCTGTCTAGACTGGACCAAATGTCAGAAAAAACCCTTCTTTTGGAAGCTCCCTTATTCCTCGTGGAAAGAGGAATATAGGGGTGACCAAAAGAGCATGTTTGCTCTTCCACTAAAAAAAGCAGAAGAACAAATGCATCCCTGGATGCAGAAGAGTTTTTCTGGGATATTTCCAGAATCCTGAAAAACTCCTGGGCTGTGTCTAGACGGGCAAGTGTTTCCTCAAAATCATCTGCTTTTGCGGAAAAACTTGCCAGCTGTCTACACTGGCTGCTTGAATTTCCGCAAGAACACTGACGATCTCATGTAAGATCGTTAGTGTTCTTGCGGAAATACTGTGCTGTTCCCGTTCGGGCAAAAGTCCTCTTGCACAAATCATGGCGGAAAGGGATCTAGGGGTCATAGTGGACCACAAGTTGAATATGAGTCAACAGTGTGATGCTGTTGCAAAAAAAGCAAATATGATTCTAGGTTGTATCAACAGGTGTGTTGTAAGCAAAACTTGTGAAGTCATTCTGCCGCTCTACTCTGCACTAGTTAGGCCTCAGCTGGAGTACTGTGTCCAGTTCTGGGCACCACATTTCAAGAAAGATGTGGAGAAATTGGAAAGGGTACAGAGAAGAGCGACAAGAATGATTAAAGGTCTAGAGAACATGACCTATGAAGCCAGGCTTCATGAACTGGGCTTGTTTAGTTTGGAAAAAAGAAGATTAAGGGGGGACATGATAGCGGTTTTCAAATATCTAAAAGGGTGTCACAAGGAGGAAGGCGAAAATTTGTTCCTCTTGGTTTCTGAGGACAGGACAAGGAGTAATGGGCTTAAAGTGCAGCAGGGGAGGTTTAGATTGGACATTAGGAAAAAATTCCTAACTGTCAGGGTCGTCAAATATTGGAATAAATTGCCAAGGGAGGTGGTGGAATCTCCCTCTCTGGAGATATTTAAGAACAGGTTGGATAGACATCTGTCAGGGATAGTGTAGACGGAGCTTGATCCTGCCTTGAGGGCGGGGGGCTGGACTCGATGACCTCTCGAGGTCCCTTCCAGTCCTATTATTCTATGATTCTATGATTTGCGCAAGAGGGCCAGTGTAGACAGCACAGTACTGTTTTGCGCAAAAAAGCCCCGATGGCTAAAATGGCGATTGGGGCTTTTTTGCGCAAAACCACGTCTAGATTGGCCACAGACACTTTTCTGCAAAAAGTGCTTTTTCGGAAAAGCGTCCTGCCAATCTAGACGCGCTTTTCCGAAAATGCTTTTAACGGAAAACTCTTCCGTTAAAAGCATTTCTGGTCAGGGAGACGCTGAGCAAAGCGGCGCAGGACCAAGGCCGGACCCGCGGCGCTCCCAGCTGATCTGGAAGCGGCCACGGGTCTGCAGACCAGGGAGATGCTGAGCAAAGCGGCGCAGGACCCGGGGCCGGACTCGCGGCGCTCCCAGCTGATCTGGAAGCGCCGCGGTCCGGCTCGGGTCCTCCGCCGCTTTGCTCCGCGTCTCCCTGGTCTGCTGGGGGGGACGCAGCTAGTGCCCCCCCCAGCAGACCAGGGAGATGTGGAGCAAAGCCCGGGGCCTGTGGTAGAGCAGGTGGGACGCTGCCGGTTGGTCCCGCAGCACCGCTCCTTGGCGCTACTGGACCAACCCAGCAGCACCCCAGCTGCTCAACCCCAGGAGTCCTGATTCAGCCGCTGCTGATCAGTTTCAGCAGTGGCTGAATCAGGACGCCTGGGGCAGAGCAGCTGGGGTGCTGCTGGGTTGGTCCAGTAGCGCCGAAGTGCGGCCATGCTACTGGACCAACCCAGCAGCACCAGAGCTGCTCTGCCCCAGGCGTCCCCAAGTTAGCCGCTGCTGAAACTGACCAGCGGCTGACTACAGGAAGCCCGAGGCAGAGTTACTCTGCCCTAGGCTTCCTAGAATCAGCTGCTGATCAGTTTCAGCAGCAGCTGACTTGGGGACGCCTGGGGTTCTTACATACAGATTCAGCTTAGGTCAGAACTGGTGTCCAGATTCAGCGGCTGACTTACATACAGATTCAACTTAAGAACAAACCTACAGTCCTTATCTTGTACGTAACCCGGGGACTGCCTGTATTGGCGGCTATACTGTTGCGTGGAAGGATCTAAGTACACAAGGGCACTGAGGGATTGGGGTGATTTAGAGGCCCCATGATGAAGGGCAGGGTGGAGGAGTGTTTGAGGACCCCACATTGGCAGGGAAGGTGAACTTGGCAAGGGAGAACAAGAATTGGGGAGTGTTGGGGGTTAAGGGATCCCATGAATGGACGGATCCACTAGAGGCAGATTAGGGAAGGATATGGCAGGCTGGAGGATGTCCGGGAGGAAGAGGAGGACTGAGGGGGGAAGTTCAGGGTGCTAGGAACAGAATGAATAAGGGAGGCTGACAGGTCCCATGGCTGGTAGGATAGGAGCGTGGGAGGAGGGACTGTGGGTTGGGAAAGAAGCAAATTAGACCAAGGGGGTCCTACGAACAGGGGAAACGTAGGGACAGAGCTAGGGTGCAGGTTAAGGTGAGCTGGGGGATGTCGTAGGGAGGAAAAGGGCTGATGGACCCCACAAATGGGGGCATGGACTGGGAGTGCATGTGGGGCTGGGTGTTGTGGAGAGGAAGGGAAACTGAGGGGCCCCTGGGATAAGAGTATGGACTGGAGGGAAGGACACTGATGTGGGTGCAGGCGGGACTGGGGGTTATTAGAAATGGACTGGAGAAGAGGGGGGGATTGGGATGCAGGCTGGGCTGGGGTTGGCTAAGGAAGGGAGGGGTCGGATGGAGCCAGCCTGTGATGCAGTTTGTGGGCAGGGCTGGGCTGTCATGCTGGGTGGGGTGGGGGCTGCAACACACGAGTGACGTCGGACCCGAGGAACCAGCATTGTCAAAACTACAACTCCCGGCATGCACCGCTCATGCAGGGAGTGACTCACGCACAATGAGACCAAGCCCCTAGCGACCCAGGCTTGGCATCCCGACTGCTGATGTCACTTCCTCTTCCGCAACCCCCTTGTCATAGCCTGGAATGGCAAAAATCTCCCCCCGCAGACTGTTACTGGAGAAGCAAAATGCAGGACAATGTAGCACTTAAACCATCTTGTTAGTCTTTTATTAGATGATGAGCTTTCGTGGGCCAGACCCACTTCCTCAGATCAAAAAATCAGAAAATACCAGACATTTTAGGTGTCCGGTATTTTCTGAATTTTTTTACCAGACAGGCGGCAAAAATACTGGATTGTCCGAACCTTAGCCGTACTTTGCCCAGGCCTGGTCTATACATTTCTGCAGTTGGGTGTGGCCATGCCAGGGTGCTTGGCTGCTCCTTGAGAGTTTCTGTCCAGAGGCTCTTGGAGATAGTTTATTGCTCATCCGCCCTGGCAGTCACTTCTCCCCAGTTGGTCCCAATAGGCTTTCTCCACTGCATTTTCTATCAGGTTCTTACTGGTCTATCTCCACCGTACCTCGGTGCAGCCATCTGTTCAAACAGCTTTTCAGTCCTAAAACAGTCTTGGCACCATCCCTCAGTTGTGCAATCCTTTTAAAAATGTATCCCCCTAACACACTGGTGTCTGAAACCAGACCACTTCACGGGAGGGTGTGGAAGTGACAGCCAATTCAGCTCCAGCCATGGCATCCAGGTGGGCTAGAGGGGATACAGCCATATTGTTCCCATCCTGCCTATCACCTGCTTCTAGGGAGAGAGTTGCCTTTAAGCCTCTTAGTCAATGCAGATTTTGGCCTTCACCAGCCAGATGAAGGGCTATATGGGGGAGGGGATGTCATACAGAGTATCACCAACATCAAGAGGAGACGACACACGAAAAAGCCCAGGCATGGGTAGAAGTGTGCAGGGATAGCTTGGCATTGGGGCAGCTTTAAGACATATGGTACTTAGAACGGCTATACTGGATCAGGCTAATGATTGCTCCAGTCTTGTATCCTGTCTTGCAGCAGTGACTAGTGCTCGATACTTCAGAGGGAATTAACAATACAGGCAGACAATGATGCATCCCACAATCAAATCCCAGATTCTGGCAATCAAAGGGTTAGGGCCGTGGTCACCAACAGGTCAATCACGAGGCCTCGACCAGTCGATCATGAAGCACGCAGACTGCCCCCCCATTTTCCTCCCACCCCCGAGGAGCCCCACTACCTACCGCCAGCGAAAATGGAGGTAGTGCCAGCTCCCCGCAAGTGGACGGAAGTCCCGCAGCTTAGCGCCACTTCCGGGGGTTCCGGAAGTTCACTGGCTGCTCTGCCGGGCACACTGTGGGAGGGGGCATCGGCCCCGGAGGAGGAGCACAGCGACTTCCCTGCCCCGGCGCAGGAGGGAGGAGTCGGCCCTGGGGCAGGCGCGCGCGGGGGTTTCGGCCCCGGGGCAGGCGTGTGCGGGGGTTTCCCTGTGCTGCAAGGGGGTTCCCTGCGCCCCAGGGCAGGCACGCGAGGGTTTCCCTGCGCCGCAGGGGGGGGAAGGGGAGTCGGGCCCGGAGGAGGCACGTGCTGGCTTCCCTCAGGGGGAGGAATCCTGGGAGGAGGCAGATGCAGGGGACTCTCTGTCTCCACTGGCACCCTGTCCCCACTCCCCTGCCCCCGCTGGCACCCTGTCCCCACTGATCTGGAAGCGGCCGCGGGTCCGGCCCCGGGTCCTCCGCCGCTTTGCTCCCCGTGAGAAAATCCCCGTTCGACATAAGTCGGATCCGCGTAACTCGGGGACTGCCTGTATCATAAATTCAAGATAGACATATTGATGTGGGGAACCTACATTGCTTATTGAACGTCTCCATTGTTCAGCCCAGCTAAGACTCTCCCCTTTCCTGTCCTGCTGTCTCCCTCCACAGAACAGGGGGGAGTTTGTTTGGCATGCATTCCCCACAGAGGTGGTCTCAGGAACCACAAAAAAGTAGGGCACACCTGGCAGTAGATTTCTTCACAGGCCATGAGCTTCTTTTATGGCATGGGGCCCTGTGGCATTGAGGCTGGGAAAGGGACAGTAGTCTACTCTGTAGAGTCACTGTTTTGGATACCGGCTCAATGTAGTCTACTCTAGCGTTACTAATTTGGATATCTTTCTACTCTAGCTGTATTCCTGCAGTGGCCATGAAAGGGCATGGCTGGTGGTAGGAGTCTGTGATATCTTATATGCGAGAAGAAGAGGTTATGCACCATTGCTGACTGAGCTGCTAACTTGTTTGTTCTTTCCCCCTTGTGCTGACTTCAATATCAAGGCATAAGAAGTCAGCCATTCGAGTCTCTTCCCATCACGCGAAGGAAAGACAGCACGAATGAGAGCAGTAAGGTTGGGAGAATGATGAATGGGAGGCAAGAACTGTCCAGTTGAAAGCAGAGCTACCACCGCTGTCACTGAGATAAGTGTTTAATTTAGAGAAATCTGAGCTTATGGCCCACCTGGCTGCAGGTAGTGACGTGCTGTTTGCTTAGGAAGCCAGCCCTAGCTGTGGTTCCCGACTAGCAACTTTGGTTATGAGAGAAACGGGGTTTCCATTTGTAGGTGCTGCTCATTTCTTTGGGGAACAGTGTGTCCACCTTAGCAGAGACTTGGATTGAGGATGATGATGCTCAGTGGTGAGTTGTTTGCCTTCCTCCCACGTGTTTCTCTCTCCTCGTTCTGTTGTGTTGGCCAGCAAGTTCTGTCTGTCTGTCTCTGTCTGTGTCTTTGTCCTTGCTCTGCTTCAGCCGTGTCCTTGTACGGCACACTTGCAGGCATTCCAGGTGAGCATCTCCACGGGTTAAGGGCTCAGGAGCCAACGGGAATTCTGCAGGTACGCCAGTCGCGCAAGGGAGAGCGGTGGTGCGTCATGGCTGACTGACTCAGTGTTCTTGTAGAGGGCCCGATACATAGGCGAGGAGGGGGGAAGGGAAGGGCTAAAGGATAGAATTCCCACAGCCACAGACCTTAGTGAGTGAGAGGTCTCTTCAGTCACGCCGCTCTCTGGTCTTGCTGCAGGGAGGGATTCTGGCGCCGCTCTCGGGTCGCGCTGCTGGGGGGTCTCTGGCGCCTCTCTCGGGTCGCGCTGCTGGGGGGTCTCTGGCGCCTCTCTCGGGTCGCGCTGCTGGGGGGTCTCTGGGCCTCTCACGGGTCGCGCTGCTGGGGGGTCTCTGGGCCTCTCACGGGTCGTGCTGCTGGGGGGGGTCTCTGGCGCCTCTCACGGGTCGCGCTGCTGGGGGGTCTCTGGCGCCTCTCACGGGTCGCGCTGCTGGGGGGTCTCTGGCGCCTCTCACGGGTCGCGCTGCTGGGGGTGGGTCTGTGGTGCCGCTCTCGGGTCTTGCTGCTGCGGGGGGTCTCTGGCACCTCTCTCGAGTTTTGCTGCTGGGTGGGTGTCTGGGGCCGCTCTCGGGTTGCGCTGCTGGGGGGGGTCTCTGGGGCCGCTCTTGGGTCGCGCTGCAGTGGGGGGGGTCTCTGGCACCGCTCTCGGGTGATGCTGCTCGGGGAGGTCTCTGGCGCCGCTCTCCGGTAGCGGTGCTGGGGGTGGGGTTTCTATCTCCACTCTCGGGTAATGCTTCTGGGGGGGTCTCCGGCACCGCTCTCGGGTCGCGCTCCTTGGGGGTGGGGTCTCTGTCGCCACTTTCAGCTCATGCTGCTGGGAGGGGTCTCTGGCGCCGCTTTCGGGTGATGCTGCTGGGCGGGGTCTCTAGCGTCGCTCTCCAGTCGCGCTGCTGGGGGGGGTCTCTGGCTCTGCTCTCGGATCGCGTTGCTTGGGGGGGCCTCTGGTGCTGCTCTCCGGTCTCCTATCGGAGGGGGGTCTCTGGCGCCGCTCTAGGGTGATGCTGTTGGGGGGGGGGGCGCGGTATCTGTCACCGCTCTCCGGTTGCCCAGCTGGGGGTGTCTCTGGCGTCGCTCTCTAGTCGCGCTTCTGGGGGGGGGGGGTTCTGGCACCACTCTCGGGCTCACCCCCCCCCCCCGGGCCTCAGTTTCCTCCTCTGCAATCACCTCATCCCCTCCCCTGGACCTGGCACCTGCCTCTTGCTCCCCAGTGAGGCCCAGGCTGCGCTTCAGCCCGGCCAGCCACTGCCGCCCGTCACCCGCAGGACCAGCCGCAGCCCCGCCCCCTAAACTGCGCCGTGGCCGGTGGTCCTGCCCAGCTCCAACCAGTCAATCTTAACGGACTGCTCTGTCAGCAAATGGGCTGTGATTAAAGGGCGCGTCCTTTATCTGAGGCGACCAATAAGCTGACCCGGGAATGATCTTAACGGACTGCTCTGTCCGCGAATGGGGTGTGACTAAGGGGCGCATCCTGACACTGCTGTCGGCCAAAAGGCTGTCTCTGGTGGATCTTAACGGACTGCTCTGTCCGCCAATGGAGCGTGACTCGGGCGTGTCCTAATGCAAATGTTGTACCAATAAAAGCAAGCAGGATCTTATGAGGGGGATAAGGCAAAAAGCCACATTTATTGTAAAGATAAAGAATAAAGAAAAGATAGAAGCAAACAACGTTGTTTAGCTACTTAGTCCTATCACTGCTTAACCCTTATACACTTATATAGATAACTATTCAGTCAATCGTTCATCCATTCATTCAAGTTCTGTGTATTGTTCTAGTTCCCAGCCTGGAAGTTGCTTGTGACAGAATACTGGCCAGGTATTCTGTACACAAGTGATGGGAGTGGAGAGCGAAGTCCTGATCAGATGCGCATCTCAAGCTCCTGATGGGCTGGCAGCAGAACCTTGGACTCTGACTCCATAGTCTTTTAGTCCAGTTCTTATAGGAATTTCTTCCTAGGCCAGTCTATGGGAATTGCTGCATCATGCTGATGTCCAGGGTGGCTGCCAGGTGCTCGTCAGTGATCTCATCGGGTGGATCTCCAGTACTTGGTTTTCTCCACTTGACACCTTTTGGTTGCACGGGCACCTGACACCTTCTTCAGCCCTTTGTTGCTGCATTCTCAGGCTGGCACCTCTCAGAACCATTCATTCATCATCCAAGCACTCTCTCTCTTACGTACATTCCCTAATTAATGTTTCCCATACAGTATTTTGCATAATAATACAAGAGTTGTAGTTACAAAAAGTTACAAAAGTTTCTGGGTGGCATTTCTGTAAACATTCTCTCTCTGAGCGCTGAGTTAGTTACTGTTATAGTTACAATGCTTCACTTTGCGATTAGGGTTAAGTGCTTCACAATGCTTTGAAGAGAACGGTTGTCAATTGTGTAACAGTAAGTTTGAGCGTGCCCTGGCGCACAGCGAGGGGAGCTGTTTCTGGCTACATAGTAGTATATTTTTAACAGTTTGAAGTTACATGACCTAATATTACATTCCTAACCAATTATATTCTAGAGGGGCAAAAATGTTTAGATTTATAATTAAACAATCCTAACAAATAATAATAATAAATCTAAACACTTCTCAAGCTTGATAACACTAAATCTAAACCCTTTCACAAGAATAAATCTAAACACTTCTCTGCTTTTTCTACTTAACAAACTTCTCCTCCTTAGACTTGTAGTTGTGGGGAACAAATTCTGGGGAGTCACTTCCACTTGGGGGAATCCTGTTTCATACTTGACTATGTTATCCCTACACTAAGGCTGGCCAAGAGACTGTCCCAGACTGATCGTAACAGACTGTTCTGTCCGCGAATGGGCTGAGAGTACAGGGCGTGTTCGGAATCTGTGGCGCCCAATCTGAGGCTGTCCGAGGTGAATCTTAACGGACTGCTCCGTGCGCCAATGGGCGGTGACTAAAGGCGTGTTCTGGGGCTGCTGGCGGCCAATAGGTAGTCCGGGGTGGATTATAACAGACTCTTCTGTCCGCGAATGGGCTGTGACTTAGGGGTGTTTCCTGGCTGTGTGCCAGCCAATGGGCTTTCGGAAGACAGCCTTGACGGAGGATAGTGTCGCCCAATGGGCTGTCAGCAAAGGGGATCCTGCCTCTGGTTCGGCCAATGGGCTGTCGCAGGGGGGCGTTGTCTGACTGGGCGGCCGGCGCCGCCATGACAGGAAGGTCCGAGGAGCGCGCGGGGGCGCGAGCGAATCCTGGGTCCGAGTGCGAAGCTGCCCCGCCCCCAGCCCGCCCCTTGTTGGTGTCTAGCCCGGGGGAGGAGGGGGCGCGAGGGAAGGTGGGGGAGCGGGCTGGGGGAGGGATGTCTGGCCCGGGGGGGAGGGGGCTGGGGGTGGGGTGTCTGGCCCGGGGGGGGAGGGGGCGCGAGGGAAGGTGGGGGAGCGGGCTGGGGGAGGGGTGTCTGGCCCGGGGGGGGGAGGGGGCTGGGGGTGGGGTGTCTGGCCCGGCGGGGGGAGGGGTGTCTGGCCCGGGGGAGGAGGGGGCGCGAGGTAAGGTGGGGGAGCGGGCTGGGGGAGGGGTGTCTGGCCCGGGGGGGGAGGGGGCGCGAGGGAAGGTGGGGGAGCGGGCTGGGGGTGGGGTGTCTGGCCCGGGGGGGGAGGGGGCTGGGGGAGGGGTGTCTGGCCCGGGGGGGAAGGGGGCGCGAGGGAAGGTGGGGGAGCGGGCTGGGGGAGGGGTGTCTGGCCCGGGGGAGAAGGGGGCGCGAGGGAAGGTGGGGGAGCGGGCTGGGGGAGGGGTGTCTGGCCCGGGGGACGAGGGGGCGCGAGGGAAGGTGGGGGAGCGGGCTGGGGGATGGGTGTCTGGCCCGGGGGAGGAGGCGGCGGCGCGAGGGAAGATGGGGGAGCGGGCTGGGGGTGGGGTGTCTGGCCCGGGGGGGGAGGGGGCGCGAGGGAAGGTGGGGGAGCGGGCTGGGGGAGGGGTGTCTGGCCCGGGGGGAAGGGGGCGCGAGGGAAGGTGGGGGAGCGGGCTGGGGGAGGGGTGTCTGGCCCGGGGGGGGAGGGGGCGCGAGGGAAGGTGGGGGAGCGGGCTGGGGGTGGGGTGTCTGGCCCGGGGGGGGAGGGGGCGCGAGGGAAGGTGGGGGAGCGGGCTGGGGGAGGGGTGTCTGGCCCGGGGGGAAGGGGGCGCGAGGGAAGGTGGGGGAGAGGGCTGGGGGAGGGGTGTCTGGCCTGGGGGAGAAGGGAGCGCGAGGGAAGGTGGGGGAGCGGGCTGGGGGAGGGGTGTCTGGCCCGGGGGACGAGGGGGCGCGAGGGAAGGTGGGGGAGCGGGCTGGGGGATGGGTGTCTGGCCCGGGGGAGGAGGCGGCGGCTCGAGGGAAGATGGGGGAGCGGGCTGGGGGTGGGGTGTCTGGCCCGGGGGAGGAGGGGGCGCGAGGGAAGGCGGGGGAGCGGGCTGGGGGTGGGGTGTCTGGCCCGGGGGGGGAGGGGGCGCGAGGGAAGGTGGAGGAGCGGGCTGGGGGAGGGGTGTCTGGCCCGGGGGAGGAGGGGGCGCGAGGGAAGGTGGGGGAGCGGGCTGGGGGTGGGGTGTCTGGCCCGGGGGAGGAGGAGGGGGCGCGAGGGAAGGTGGGGGAGCGGGCTGGGGGTGGGGTGTCTGGACAGGGGTGAGGTTTAGGAGCAGGCTGGGTGTGAGGGGTCTCAGTGGAGGGTGTGTGTGAGCAGGCTGGGGGCGTGGGGTCTCAGCCTGGGTGAGTGAGGGGCCACTAACTTCTTTCACAGTGCTGCCAGCACCATGGCCCAGGATCAGCCTCCCGCTGCTCCCATTGGCAGGATATTGGCAAATGGGAGTAGCAGGAAAATCCTCCAGGAAGCGGGTCCATGCCCTGCTGTGGGAGGGGGAGGAGGAAGGGAAGCAGCAGTGTGCGGAGCCGATTCTAGCTCCGCTTCTTCCTTGCAAGCTGGATCCGGCAGGGAGCCTTGGGGCTTTTCCCCCACCCCCGCCCTTTCACCTCCCCTCTCCTGTGGCATGTGAGAATGGAAGAGCGTCATATAGAGAGTTAACTTTCTTTTAGGAGCAAACAAGGAATTTTTCCTTTTTTTGAGGGAGACTTAGGACAGGTTATTTAGAGCTTGTCAGAAAACTTCAGATGATGTCCACTAGCAGACATCAAGAAATGAAGAACCCGTCACTTGCTTTGGTAGTTTGTGCCAGTGGTGAATCATCCTCCCTGTGAAGTATTGGTGCCCTATGTCCAAGAGGAACGTGTCTGGTTTCACCTTCCAGCCACTGGCTCTTGTCCTGCCTTTCTCTGCACCGTGAACCGGCCCTTTGGTACCCGACATGTTCTCTCCGGAAAGGCCCTTAGACGCCCGAGTAACGTCACCTCTCAGCTTTCCTTGTACAAGCCAACCACACGGAGCTCAAGAGCAGAGGAGAAGGACTTTCTCTGCAGCCCTCCAGACTTTTTGCTCTTTGCTGCCCCGTCTCTAAGTTTCCAACAGCTTTTCAAAATGTGGCCCCTGAAGCAGGCTGCAGTCTCCAATCTCAGTCTCATGGACGCTGCATCACCTCCCTGCCCGGCTTGCTTCTCTGCTCGTGGGGCAGAGCTGGCGGGCAGGGCAGCGGGTCGGTCACAGCTCAGCCTCGCAGGGTCAGTGATGCGGCTCCCCCGGCTCCTTCTTTTTCTGCTTGTCCAGGGCCGAATCCACTCGCCCCTCAGCAGGAGCCAGGTGATGGGAAACATGCTTCTGGGCAGGCTCTACACGCTGCTCCAGTTTCACGCCATCCTCGCCGACTTCCCCTCCTGCTCCGTCGCCCCGGGTAGGTGGCAGCAATGGCGGGAGAGGCCCTCTAGAAATGGGCATGGGGGGGCTCTGGCCCGGCTGAGAAACGGGCACGGGGCGGAGGGGACATTAGAGCTGACGCTAGAGTCCCCTGTTGCCCAGGCTGGGCGGGGAGGGCCCCCCGGCGTACCAGAAGCCCACGGGCTAATCAGACTATAGAGGGTTTGTGGATTTAGGGTTTCTGCTCCAGAGGCCGTGGTGCCTCAGGCTTTAGCTGAATGCGTTACAGCAGGAGGATTTTGCTCAGGAAGGCCAGGCAGGAATAGCTGGTGGGCGGGAGGGGTGCAGCCGGCCAGGCCTGCGGCATGGAAAGTGGAGTATCGGCGGGTGACGCTAGGGATGCTCAGTGGAGCTGAATCAACGACCGTAATTTAGCGACTATATCCCGCACCCGAATATACCCTGCAGTTTTTTCTATTTGAGTAACCTCTTTTATACCCCGCACACGAATATAACCCGCAGAGCATACAAGACTTTTCTGTGCCGGGGGTATATTTGCTGGGGGTATGTTTACGGTGCGGGGGGAGGGGAGGGATAGCCACTCACCGCCCCAGGTTCCAGCACAGCCGCTAGCCTCCGGGTGGGGGAGCGCTCACCGCCCAGTTCCTGCCCAGCCTCAGGAAGGGGCAGGGGCGTGAGCACAGGAGGGAGGGGCGGGGGCACAGGTGGCTCTCCATGGCACTGGCTCCCATTCCCCCCACTTTACTGCTGATAGAGAGGCGTGGCGCGGAGGGTGTGGGGGGCAGACGGAGCCGGTACCTGCACGAAGCTTTCCAGCCAGCTCCCCGCATGTGCCAGCTATCGCAGGCAGCAGTGGCAGGCGGGTGGGGGTCGCCAGGGCTCACTGCGGACGGAGGCAGCTGCGTGAGATGCCGGGGCAGCGTCAAAGGAAGCAGTCCGTGCTGGGGGTGGGGGCTGGGAGCGCACTGGCTGCCGGCCCCACCTCAGGAGACTATCGAATAGTCGTGGAACCGACAGTATTTTGTGCGCTTCCAGGACTATTCACTTCATGGCTGCCTAACGTCCCTGCTTGCCTTGCGGTCAGCGCGGGCTGGGGATTTGGATGGGGAGGGTTTGAAGGGGATATGCTGGTAGGGGTCCTGGATTTCATTTCTGTTGCTATTGGGTTGGAAATAGCAGAGTAAATATGCCTTATCAAGGTAACGTCACAGCCAGATCCCAAGGGAAGTATGGTTCTGAGGCTAGCTAGACCATCGGGTCTGACTTCGGTAGCAGGCAAGTTAGTTGAAACAATAGTAAAGAATAAAATTGTGAGGCATGTAGACGAACATAGTTTGTTGGACAAAAGTCAACATGGTTTCTGTCAAGGGAAATCATGTCTTATTAATCTATTAGTGTTCTCTGAAGGGGTTAACAAACATGCAGACAAGGGGGATCCAGTAGTAGTTCTTCGCGTAGTGTCCCAGTGGGTGCTCCACTGTAGGTGAAGGGTCGCCCTGAGCCTCAGATCGGAGCTTTGTATAGCAGTTTCCCCTGTTGAGCCACGCATGCCCAGGAGGCGTCTCGAGCCCTTCCCGCCTCCTGAGGTTCCTCACAAGGTTCCTCACCAAAGGCTCTTGTGTCAATTCCATGGCCATGGGAGAAGAGGGAAGGTCCTTTCTTGGATTGAGAACTGGTTAAAAGGCAGGAAACAAAGGGTAGGAAGAAATGGTAAATTTTCAGAATGGAGAGGGGTAACTAGTGGTGTCCCCCAAGGGTCAGTCCTGGGACCAATCCTTTTCAACTTATTCGTAAATGATCTGGAGAAAGGGTTAAGGAGTGAGGTGGTAAAGTTTGCAGATGATACCAAACTGTTCAGGATAGTCAAGACAGAAGCAGACTGTGAGAGACTCCAAAAAGATCTCACCAAACGGAGTGATTGGGCAACAAAATGGCAAATGAAATTTCATGTGGATAAGTGTAAAGTAATGCACATCGGGAAAAATAACCCCAACTATACGTACAGAATGACGGGGGCTACTTTGGCTATGACAAATCAGGAAAGAGATCTTGGAGTTATCGTGGACAGTTCTTTGAAAACTTCCACACGGTGTGCAACGGCGGCCAAAAAGGCAAATAGGATGCTAGGAATTATTAGGAAAGGGATAGAAAATAAGACCCAGAATCTCTTACTGCCCCTGTATAAAACTATGGTACGCCCACATCTTGAATACTGTGTGCAGATGTGGTCTCCTCACCTCAAAAAAGATATTTTGGCCTTGGAAAGGGTCCAGAAAAGGGCAACTAAAATGATTAGGGGTTTGGAACGGGGCCCATATGAAGAGAGGTTAAAGCGATTGGGACTTTTCAGTTTAGAAAAGAGGAGACCGAGGGGGGATACGATAGAGGTCTATAAAATCATGAGTGGTGTGGAGAGGGCAGATAAAGAAAAGTTATTTATTAGTTCCCATAATAGAAGAACTAGAGGACACCAAATGAAATTAACGGGTAACAGGTTTAAAACTAATAAATGAAAGTTCTTCTTCACGCAGCATGTAGTCAACCTGTGGAACTCCTTGCCAGAGGAGGCTGTGAAGGCTAGCACTATAACAGAGTTTAAAGAGAAGCTAGATAATTTCATGGAGGTTAGGTCCATAAATGGCTATTAGCCAGGGGATACAATGGTGTCCTTGGCCTCTGTTTGTCAGAGGCTGGAGAAGGATGGCAGGAGACAAATGGCTTGATCGTTGTCTTTGGTCCACCCTCTCCGGGGCACCTGGTGCTGGCCACTGTCGGCAGACAGGCTATTGGGCTAGATGGACCTTTGGTCTGATCCAGTACGGCCGTTCTTACGTAGATGGTATCCTGAGTCCACGAAAGCTCATGATCCTAGCTACATTGTTTGTTAGTCTATAAAGTGCTACCAGACCAGTTGTTGTTGTTGTTGTTGTTGTTTTATTTCCAGATGCTATGAACTAGCATCCCGTGGCTACCTGCCACCTCTTCAGTCATTTCAGCATTTTAGTGTTTAAGACGGTATTATCTAGGGTTATTTTTAGTTACATATGCTTAAGGCTTTTTACGCCTTGTGTCTTTATTTGGCTCGAGTACAGTCTTCGATACAGGCTCAATGCATTATTGCCTTAATTTATAAGCATCACCTAGCAAATACTTAGTCCTGCAGGCACCAGGTATTTCACTTGCGACCCCTCTCCCCCCGGCTGTGAAGAGCGGCAGGGAGGCGGAAGGCAGCTGCCAGAAAGCCGCACAGCGTGGCCGGGACAATGGGGCTCCAGGAGCGTGGCTTAGCTACAGGAGGAGGCAAGGCAGCGGGAGAGTGGGATGCGGAGCAGAAAAGAGGCACAGAGGAGAAAGAGATGGGGGAAAGGAGCCTGCAGGGGGGAGGGTGTTAAGGACTGCACATGCCATGAAGGAACCCGAGGAGGGCAAGGAGTCTGGTAAGAAGGGGGGGGGGGGGAAGAAGCGACCCAGGGCAGTGAGGGTGGGTGGCCACACACATTCGTTTAGCATTTTAGGGGGTGGTGGTATCACGAATGTTGAGAACCCCTGCTGTAATCCATGTTCCAGCAATAACTTAATGAGTTGAACATCACGTTTTTATGTATGTTTTACCCTAGAAATACACAAGCCTTTTACTTTGGAAATAAATCTAAATGCCTGGTGTTCTGTTCATATTCTTTTGCACGGGTGTTGCAGTTTATTCATATTTAAGAACTTATGTTTTAATTTATTGCTCACCATTTTAGAGTTAGATGTTATCACTGACTTTTTAGCTGTTCTGTTCCCCGCACTTATCAGCTCAGCGGTATTGCTCGCTGCTGGCTGGTTAGGGGCTAAACTCTCCACACCAGATTTAGTGGTTTTCTCTTGGAATGTCAACGTAGAGACGACTACACGATTAACCAATAAGCCTCAAGTTATTGGTCAATCCTGTCGATTACATGCATTCTCCCCTCTTACCCGCTGTCTGTCAGAGGCAGCGAGGAGGGAGGAGGTGTGAGCTGATACCTGTGGGAAGCCAGCTTTTAAGTCAGCTTGTCACAAGAGGGCGCGGTTGTACAGTTGATCAGCTCCCCACAAGCGTTGGATCGGCCTGTTCCCCCACCTCTGTGCTGCTGCCTCTGATACAGAGGAAGCAGTATGGTGGAAGGAGGCAGGCGGGAGCTGATATGCATGAGCACTGTGTGTGGTGGCTTCATGGACCCACCTGTCAAACCCCTTGCTGCCTCTTCTAGAGGCAAGAGGGGAAGACAGGAGCTGGTGCTGGCTTCGCAGAGCTGCCTGCCTGCCTGCCCACGCTGCTGCCTGTGCCTGAGGAGTGTGCAGAGAGGGGGTGTGACAGTCACACGGGGCCATGGCAGCGCGTTCCTGCATGGAAGCATTTGGCGCGGCGTGTGGCTTTTGCAGGGGCACGTGTTCGTGACGTATTCCAGTCAGACGGTGTCCTGGCTGCAGTGCCAGGCGGATCCTAGGGTCCCACTCCTGGAGAGCAACACCCCTCCCCTCCCCAGCCGGAGCCTGCAATGGCCCAGACAGTCTGAGAGGGCCAGAGGGAAGAGGCAGGCGGGACAGGGACTCGGGCTCAGGGCCCCACCCGTGACTGCAGCGGGAGCTGGCAGACACTGAGATGGACACGCGCCCTCTCGGGGGGTCTCTTGTTTTGACAGTTCACACCTGGCAACCCCACTCGGTCTCCCATGATGCACTGATGTGGGCGGGGGGATTGTAACTCCTTGGCGCGTTCTGGCACGAGGCAGGAGCTGTGCGTCTCACATCCCTCGCGGGGCAACAAACAGCAGTCACGTGGGCGCTGTGAGCTCTCACAATGTAGCGTCGTGCCGGCACGTGTGGCGCGGTGGACGCCCGCGCCCCGTCCCACGGACCGGAAGTGACGTTTGCTCGGTCCACGGCCTGACAGCAACCGACTGGGAACCGTGACCGGAAGGTGTCCAGGTACGTGCTCCAATCGCGCCCCCCGGGAACAGGGCTCGGAGTCGATTGGGGGGGATTTGAGAGTTCCAAAGAGGCTGCAGAAAAGCTGTTCTCAGTGGTGACAGATGGCAGAACAAGGAGCAAAGGTCTCAAGTTGCGGTGGGAGAGGTCCAGGTTGGATATTAGGAAAAACTATTTCCCTAGGCGGGTGGGGAAACACTGGGATGGGTTCCCTAGGGAGGCAGTGGAGTCTCCATCCCTAGAGGTGTTTAAGTGTCGGCTTGACACAGCCCTGGCCGGGTTGATTTAGTTGGGATTGGTCCTGCCTAGCGCAGCGGGCTGGACTTGACCTTCTGAGGTCTCTTCCAGCTCTGTGGTTCTAGGATTCTGAGAGAGCGTCTGCACTGGCATGTGCTTTTACGCAAGAGCATCCGTGCCAGTGTGGACGCTCTCTTGCGCAATAAACTCCGATGGCCGTTTTAACCATCGGCCTTTCTTGCGCAAGAAATTCCTGTTACCTGTCCGCACTGGCCTGTGCCGGAAGGGCTCTTGCGCAAGAGGCTTCTTCCTGAGCAGGAGCATCCTAGTTCTTGCGCCAGGAGCCCTGGTTGTACACAGGAGAAGGTCAGTTTCCTTGCGCAAGCACACACGGCCAGTGTAGACAGGCAGCAAGTTTCCGCGCAAGAGCGGCCGCTTTGGCGCGAGATGGCGCCAGTGCAGCATCAGTGTTTTCAAACCGGACGCAGCCGAGGCAGCCCCCCCCCCCCCCCAACCCGCCCCACGCTGCCCCGCTGCACTTTGTAAGGCAGCAGCAGCATCTGCCTGTCCCACACAAGCCCGCTGGGCAGTTGGGTGTGTGTGTGGGGGGGTATTTGGTGGGGGGAGCTGCCTGCTGGGGGTAGGGAGGAGCAGAGTGGGGGGTTGGGGAGGAGCAGACTGAATGAAGAATTTGGTGGGGGGAGCAGAGTGGGGGGGTTGGGGAGGAGCAGACTGAAGAGTTTGGTGGGGGAGCAGAGTGGGGGGGTTTGGTGGTGCTGGAGTAGACTGCAGGGGGGTTGGGGTGGAGTAGAGTGCAGGGGGGGCAGAGTGGGGGGTTGGGGGCAGACTACAGGGGGGTTTGGTGGGGGGCAGAGTGGGGGGTTTAGTGGTGCTGGAGTAGACTGCGGGGGGTTGGGGTGGAGTAGAGTGCGGGGGGGGCAGAGTGGAGGGTTGGGGGCAGACTACAGGGGGGTTTGGTGGGGGCGCAGAGTGCGGGGTTGGGGGGCAGAGTGGAGGGTTGGGGGGCAGACTACAGGGGGTTTGGTGGGGGGCAGAGTGGGGGGTTGGGGGGCAGACTACAGGGGGTTTGGTGGGGGGGCAGAGTGGGGGGCTGGGGGCAGACTACACGGGTGTTTGGTGGGGGGGGGCAGAGTGGGGGGCTGGGGGGCAGAGTGGGGGGTTGGGGGGCAGACTACAGGGGGTTTGGTGGGGGGCAGAGTGGGGGGTTGGGGGGCAGACTACAGGGGGTTTGGTGGGGGGGCAGAGTGGGGGGCTGGGGGGCAGAGTGGGGGGTTGGGGGGCAGACTACAGGGGGGTTTGGTGGGGGGGCAGAGTGGGGGGCTGGGGGGCAGACTACAGGGGGTTTGGTGGGGGGGCAGAGTGGGGGGTTGGCAGGTCCTGACGCCACAGGACAAGCCGGCTGGGCAGTTTGGGGGGGGTGTCTCTGAGGCGGGGGGGGCCGAGGGGAGCAGGGAAAGTAGCCGCGGTGGCTTGTGGGAAACGTTCCGTGCCCCAATCCCCAGCTCCCATGGGCTGTTCGATTGGGCGGGAGCAGCGGAAGTGACATCACAATCCAGCCGCTGATCCAGGGGTTGGTCTCGCGCGGTGTCACGCCCAGCGTGAGCGATGCATCCTGGGAGTTGTAGTTCCCACAGTGCGGCCTCCCGGGGCGTGTCTCTGTGCGCCCCGCCCCAATCATAGCCACGCCCCTCCCGCCCAGGCCGTCATAGCCACGCCCAGCGTGTTCCAGCCTCTCCCCGCCCCCAACTGCATCGTTGGGCGCCCCCGCAGCGCTACTCAGACCCCGCCCCTGTCTGCCCCCGCCCCGCGGTCCTCAGCCCCCCCTGCTCTGCACAGCCCCCCCCGAGCTGCATCCCCCTCCCCCACCTTCCACCCGACCTGTATCAACTGCTCCATTCTACACCCCCCACCCAACCTGCACCTGTTACCCCCCTCAGGCCATTCTACACCCCCCCCCCCAACCTGCACCTGTTACCCCCCCAGGCCATTCTACACCCCCCCAACCTGCACCTGTTACCCCCCTCAGGCCATTCTACACCCCCCCCAACCTGCACCTGTTACCCCCCTCAGGCCATTCTACACCCCCCCAACCTGCACCTGTTACCCCCCCAGGCCATTCTACACCCCCCACCCAACCTGCCCCTGTTACCCCCCCCCTCCCAGGCCATTCTACACCCCCCACCCAACCTGCCCCTGTTACCCCCCCCAGGCCATTCTACACCCCCCACCCAACCTGCCCCTGTTACCCCCCCAGGCCATTCTACACCCCCCCAACCTGCACCTGTTACCCCCTCAGGCCATTCTACACCCCCCCCAACCTGCACCTGTTACCCCCCTCAGGCCATTCTACACCCCCCCCCCAACCTGCACCTGTTACCCCCCCAGGCCATTCTACACCCCCCACCCAACCTGCACCTGTTACCCCCCCCTCCCCAGGCCATTCTACACCCCCCACCCAACCTGCCCCTGTTACCCCCCCAGGCCATTCTACACCCCCCACCCAACCTGCCCCTGTTACCCCCCCAGGCCATTCTACACCCCCCACCCAACCTGCCCCTGTTACCCCCCCAGGCCATTCTACACCCGCCACCCAACCTGCCCCTGTTACCCCCCCAGGCCATTCTACACCCGCCACCCAACCTGCCCCTGTTACCCCCCCCCAGGCCATTCTACACCCGCCACCCAACCTGCCCCTGTTACCCCCCCAGGCCATTCTACACCCGCCACCCAACCTGCCCCTGTTACCCCCCCAGGCCATTCTACACCCCCCACCCAACCTGCCCCTGTTATCCCCCTCAGGCCATTCTACACCCCCCACCCAACCTGCCCCTGTTATCCCCCTCAGGCCATTCTACACCCCCCACCCAACCTGCCCCTGTTAGCCCCCCCCAGTCCTTTCAACACCCCCCTCTCAACCTGCAAGCCCCTCCCCCGGCCCCCAGGCCATTCTACACCCCCCACTCCAGTGCATGCTGAACCCCCCCTCCCCTGCCCTCCAGTCCATTCTACACCCGCCACCCAATCTGCACCCCCTCCCCCAGTCCTTTCAACACTCCCAGCGCAACCTGCACCCCTCTTCCCCAGTCCATTCAATACCCCCCTGCCCAGCCTGCACCCCCGTTACCCTACCCCCAGTTTATTCAATATCCTTAGCTCAACCTGCACCCTCCTCACACTCCCTGTGCACTCTACACCTCAACCCAACCTGCACCCCCATTCTTCTCACACTCCACTCCATTCAGCACCCCTAGTCCAACGTACACCCCCATCCCCCCGCTTCCCAGTCCAACCTGCATCCCTAGCCCGACCTGCCCCTCTTCCTCTGCCCCCAGTGCTTCCCACACCCCCTTTCACTCCACCCCCAATCCATCACACCCCCAGTCCAACAGCACCCCCACTCCTCCTACCGCAGCCTAACCTGCCCCCCCATTATCTGTGCTGCAGCCGAACTGGCACCTCCCTTCCCTCACTTCCCCAGTGCATTACAACACTCCCAAGCCAATCTTATCCCCCATGAGTGCTCTCCCTCGCTTCAACCATATTTTTATCCTTCGGGTCCCTCGCTTTCCTTCCTCTCCACAACGCCCAAACCAACATGTCCCCTCTAGCCCCTTTCTCCATTCATGGGGTCTATCGGTCCCCCATTTTGCTCCCTGCAACATCCCCAAGCTCACCCCGACCTGCGCCCTATTCCTTCCCATCCCCCGTACGTGGGACCTCTCACCTCCCTGTTGGCTTCCTTCCCAACCCACACACCCTCCTCGCACACCCCTGTCTCGCCAGGTCTGCGACCTTCCAGCCTCCCTTCTTCCTTCCTTCCCAACCCACACACCCCTGTCTCGCCAGGCCTGAAACCTGTCAGCCTCTGTTATTCCTTCGTCCGCGCCCTCAAGTTGCACTCCTACCCCCTCAGTCCTCCTTCTTCCCAACACTGGCAGCCTGCCATATCCTTCCCTAATCTGCTCCCCGCACCGGTTCTCCCTCCATTCATGGGATCCCTTAAGCCCCAGCTCTCCCCAATTCCAATTATTGTTCCCCATGAACTTGCTGAGTTGACTTTGCCCGCCAACCAAGGGCCCTCAAACACTCCTCCATGCTATTCTTCAACTCTGGGGCCTCTAAATCCCCCAAACTGTCAGTGTCCCTGGGATCCTCAGACCTCTCCCCTCCACAGTGCAGCCCCCAATACCATGTATTCAAGACAGTCATACTTAGGGGCTGTGTCTAGACTGGCATGATTTTGTGAAATACTTTTAACGGAAAAGTTCTTCCGTTAAAAGTATTTCCGCAAAAGAGCGTCTAGATTGGCAGGGATGCTTTTGCACAAAAAGTGCTTTTACGCAAGAGCACCCGTGCGCAGCATAGATGCGCTTTTGCGCAAGAAAGCTCCGATAGTCATTTTAGCCATCGGGGCTTTCTTGCAGAAAAAATGACGGTGCCTGTCTACACTGGCCTTGTTGTGCGAGTATTCCTGCGCAAGAGGGCTTATCCCTGAGCGGGAGCGTCAAAGTGTTTGCGCAAGAAGGACTGAATTCTTCCATTAGAACGTCAGTGCTCTTGCGCAAATTCAAGCGGCCAGTGTAGACAGCTGGGAAGTTTTTGCACAAGCGGCCGCTTTTGCGCAAAATCTTGCTAGTCTAGATGCGCCCACGTAGAGACCAAAATAGGAAATGAACTTCTCCACTGATCAGCCCCTTTGAGACTCTATTCTTTGCAGTGCTGCTGTCTCCATCCACAGGACATGGGCAGGTCTGCTGGGTGAACATCTCCACAGACGTGGTCTTGGGAGCCTTCAAAAAAGTAGGGGACAACTAGCAGTCGGTTTCATCACAGGCCATGAGCTTCCTTTTGGGTACGAAGAATTCTGCTGGGTATGCTCTGTAAGGAGACTATTTGGATGTGGGCTCAAAGCGCTCTTCTCCACTGGTATTTCTGCAGTGCCAGGGAGAGGCGGAGTGGGAGGGTGGAAGACAGCAGCATAATTTAGATGTGAGAAGAGGCTACGCGACATTACGGACTGAGATGCCAACGTATTCCCTTTTACGTTGTCAGGTGTACTGGTTTCCCTGGTACAGAGAGACTGAAAAGTAAGTTGCTTGGTTTGATTTCCCCCTTTGCTGGGTTGGGTAGCGAGCGATAGGAAGTCAACCCTCCCGGTGTCCTCCCGTCTGGGGACGGAACAGAAATGAGACCAGCGAGCTCTGGAGCTTGGTCGAAGCGAGGAGAGAACCGTGCGGCTGGGAGCGGAGCAGCCGTCACTGGCACGGAGATAAGTGTCAGGTCTGGAAATCTCTCGGCTTACGGCCCACTCGTCCCTAGGAAGGGAAGTCACGTTTTCTTAGACAGCGAGTCCCAGTGGAGGTTCGCGAGGTGCTTCCTTGGTGGTGGGAGAAACAGGGCTCCCGTTGGTCAGGGGTGCTGGTTTCTCTGGAACACGGTGTCCTTTTCAGCAGACGCTTGGCTCGAGGAGGAAGATGCAAGGTGGTAAGGTTTCTGGCTGCCTCTCATGTGTTTCTCTCTTGTTGCTCTCTCGTATTGGCCAATACATCCTGTCCGTCTGTTTCTGTCTGTGTCTTTGTCCTTGCTCTGTTTCTGCCGTGTCCTTGTACAGCCCACTTGCAGGCATTCCAGGTGAGCATCTCCATGGGTTAAGGGCTCAGGAGCCAACGGGAATTCTGCAGGTACGCGAGTCGCGCAAGGGAGAGCGGTGGTGCGTCATGGCTGACCTGACTCAGTGTTCTTCTAGAGGACCCGATACATAGGCGACAGGGGGGGAAAGGGCTAAAGTATAGAATTCCCACAGCCACAGACCTTAGTGAGTGTGAGCTAACGCTGGGCTTTTTCAGCCACCCTTGCAGAGGAATCAGTGCGGGGCCGTGGGCTGAGAAGATACCGTCCGAGATGGACTTGAGCTGCCTGGACGTGATTCTCGGAACACGTGAAGGGTCCTCAGCGTTCGGCCTTCCCATGGCTCTGTGTGAGAAAGAGGTGCGTGCTTTGAAATCTTCAAGCGTCCTGGCAGTATGTTTCTTCTGAGGCAGAGAGCTTCCTGCTGGGTCACGGAGCCTGGTGGCTTGGGGAATGGTGAAGGGGCAGTAGGCGGTTCAACAGAGTGTGGATAGAGATTCAAGGTCTCCTTTCACTCCCCGTTCCTGTAGTGGCAATGGGAGGTGGTGGCCGATGGTGGGAGGAGAAGCGATGCCACGTTGTTGCGGACTGAAATGCTAAGTTGTTTGTTTGTTTTTTCCCCTCTGCTGTGTTCGGTAGCGAGCGATAAGAAGTCAACCCTCCCGGTGTCCTCCTGTCTGGCGATGGAACGGAAAAGAGAACAGCGAGCTCGGGAGCTTGGTCGAAGCGAGGCGAGAATCGTCCGGCTGGGAGCGGAGCAGCCATCGCTGACAGGGAGATAAGTGTCGGGTCTGGAAATCTCTCAGCTTACGGCAAACTCGGGTCTAGGAAGGGAAGTCACGTTTGCTTAGACAGCGAGTCCGAGCGGAGGTTCCCGAGGTTCTTCCTTGGTAGTGGGAGAAACAGGGCTCCCGTTTGTCAGGGGTGCTGGTTTCTCTGGAACACGGTGTCCTTCTCAGCAGACGCTTGGCTCGAGGAGGAAGACGCAAGGTGGTAAGGTTTCTGGCTGCCTCTCATGTGTTTCTCTCTTGTTGTTCTCTCGTATTGGCCAATACGTTCTGTCTGTCTGTTTCTGCCTGTGTCTTTTGTCCTTGCTCTGCTTCTGCCGTGTCCTTGTACAGCACACTTGCAGGCATTCCAGGTGAGCATCTCCAAGGGTTAAGGGCTCAGGAGCCAACGGGAATTCTGCAGGTACGCCAGTCGCGCAAGGGAGAGCGGTGGTTCATCATGGCTGACTGACTCAGTGTTCTTGTAGAGGGCCCGATACATAGGCGACAGGGAGGGAAAGGGCTAAAGGATAGAATTCCCACAGCCACAGACCTTAGTGAGTGAGAGCTCACGCTGGGCTTTTTCTGTCGCCCTTGCAGAGGAATCAGTGCGGAGCTGTGGGCGGAGAAGAAAGAGTCCGAGATGGACTTGAGCTGCCTGGACGTGATTCTCGGAAGACGTGAAGGGTCCTCAGCGTTCGGCCTTCCCATGGCTCTGTGTGAGTAAGAGATGCGTGCTTTGAAATCTTCAAGCGTCCTGGCAGTAGGTTTCTTCTGAGGCAGAGAGCTTCCTGCTGGGGCACGGAGCCTGGTGGCTTGGGGACTGGTGAAGGGGCAATAGGCGGTTCAACAGAGCGTGGATAGAGATTCAAGGCCTCCTTTCTCTCCACGTTTCTGTAGTGGCAGCAGGAGGGGGTGGCCGATGGTGAGAGGCTGCGGCGCGATGGTGGGAGAAGAAGCAATGCCGCGTCCTTGCGGACTGAAACCCTAAGTTGTTTCTTTCTCCGTTCCCCCTCTGCTGTGTTCGGTAGCGAGCGATAAGAAGTCAACCCTCCCGGTGTCTTCCCGTCTGGGGATGGAACGGAAACGAGAACAGCGAGCTCGGGAGCTTGGTCGAAGCGAGGCGAGAACCTTCCGGCTGGGAGCGGAGCAGCCATCGCTGACACGGAGATAAGTGTCGGGTCTGGAAATCTCTCGGCTTACGGCCCACTCGGGTCTAGGAAGGGAAGTCACGTTTGATTAGACAGCCAGTCCGAGCGGAGGTTCCCGAGGTGCTTCCTTGGTTGCTCCCGTTTGTCAGGGATGCTGGTTTCTCTGGAACACGGTGTCCTTCTCAGCAGACGCTTGGTTCGAGGAGGAAGACGCAAGGTGGTAAGGTTTCTGGCTGCCTCTCATGTGTTTCTCTCTTGTTGCTCTCTCGTATTGGCCAATACGTTCTGTCTGTTTCTGCCTGTGTCTTTTGTCCTTGCTCTGCTTCTGCCGTGTCCTTGTACAGCACACTTGCAGGCATTCCAGGTGAGCATCTCCAAGGGTTAAGGGCTCAGGAGCCAACGGGAATTCTGCAGGTACGCCAGTCGCGCAAGGCAGAGCGGTGGTGCGTCATGGCTGACTGACTCAGTGTTCTTGTAGAGGGCCCGATACATAGGCGACAGGGAGGGAAAGGGCTAAAGGATAGAATTCCCACAGCCACAGACCTTAGTGAGTGAGAGCTCACGCTGGGCTTTTTCTGTCGCCCTTGCAGAGGAATCAGTGCGGAGCCGTGGGCGGAGAAGAAAGAGTCCGAGATGGACTTGAGCTGCCTGGACGTAATTCTCGGAAGACGTGAAGGGTCCTCAGCATTCGGCCTTCCCGTGGCTCTGTGTGAGTAAGAGATGCGTGCTTTGAAATCTTCAAGCGTCCTGGCAGTAGGTTTCTTCTGAGGCAGAGAGCTTCCTGCTGGGGCACGGAGTCTGGTGGCTTGGGGACTGGTGAAGGGGTAGTAGGCGGTTTAACAGAGCGTGGATAGAGATTCAAGGCCTCCTTTCTCTATACGTTTCTGTAGTGGCAGCAGGAGGGAGTGGCCGATGGTGGGAGTCTGCGGCGCGATGGTGGGAGAAGAAGCGATGCCGCGTCCTTGCGGACTGAAACGCTAAGTTGTTTGTTTGTTTGTTCGTTCCCCCTCTGCTGTGTTCGGTAGCGAGCGATAAGAAGTCAACCCTCCCGGTGTCCTCCCGTCTGGGGATGGAACGGAAACGAGAACAGCGAGCTCGGGAGCTTGGTCGAAGCGAGGCGAGAACCTTCCTGCTGGGAGCGAAGCAGCCATCGCTGACACGGAGATAAGTGTCGGGTCTGGAAATCTCTCGGCTTACGGCCCACTCGGGTCTAGGAAGGGAAGTCACGTTTGATTAGACAGCCAGTCCGAGCGGAGGTTCCCGAGGTGCTTCTTTGGTAGATCCCGTTTGTCAGGGCTCCCGTTTGTAAGGGAAGCTCGTTTCTCTGGAACACGGTGTCCTTCTCAGCAGACGTTGGCTCGAGGAGGAAGACGCAAGGTGGTAAGGTTTCTGGCTGCCTCTCATGTGTGTCTCTCTTGTTGCTCTCTCGTATTGGCCAATACGTTCTGTCTGTCTGTTTCTGCCTGTGTCTTTTGTCCTTGCTCTGCTTCTGCCGTGTCCTTGTACAGCACACTTGCAGGCATTCCAGGTGAGCATCTCCAAGGGTTAAGGGCTCAGGAGCCAACGAGAATTCTGCAGGTACGCCAGTCACGCAAGGGAGAGCGGTGGTGCGTCATGGCTGACTGACTCAGTGTTCTTGTAGAGGGCCCGATACATAGGCGACAGGGAGGGAAAGGGCTAAAGGATAGAATTCCCACAGCCACAGACCTTAGTGAGTGAGAGCTCACGCTGGGCTTTTTCTGCCGCCCTTGCAGAGGAATCAGTGCGGGGCCGTGGGCGGAGAAGAAAGAGTCCGAGATGGACTTGAGCTGCCTGGACGTGATTCTCGGAAGACGTGAAGGGTCCTCAGCGTTCGGCCTTCCCATGGCTCTGTGTGAGTAAGAGATGCGTGCTTTGAAATCTTCAAGCGTCCTGGCAGTAGGTTTCTTCTGAGGCAGAGAGCTTCCTGCTGGGGCACGGAGCCTGGTGGCTTGGGGATTGGTGAAGGGGAAGTAGGCGGTTCAACAGAGCGTGGATAGAGATTCAAGGCCTCCTTTCTCTCCACGTTTCTGTAGTGGCAGCGGGAGGGGGTGGCCGATGGTGGGAGGCTGCGGCGCGATGGTGGGAGAAGAAGCAATGCCGCGTCCTTGCGGACTGAAACCCTAAGTTGTTTGTTTGTTTGTTCCCCCTCTGCTGTGTTCGGTAGCGAGCGCTAAGAAGTCAACCCTCCTGGTGTCCTCCCGTCTGGGGATGGAACGGAAACGAGAACAGCGAGCTCGGGAGCTTGGTCGAAGCGAGGCGAGAACCTTCTGGCTGGGAGCGGAGCAGCCATCGCTGACACGGAGATAAGTGTCGGGTCTGGAAATCTCTCGGCTTACGGCCCACTCGGGTCTAGGAAGGGAAGTCACGTTTGATTAGACAGCCAGTCCGAGCGGAGGTTCCCGAGGTGCTTCCTTGATAGCTCCCGTTTGTCAGGGCTCCCGTTTGTCAGGGATGCTGGTTTCTCTGGAACACGGTGTCCTTCTCAGCAGACGCTTGGCTCGAGGAGGAAGACGCAAGGTGGTAAGATTTCTGGCTGCCTCTGGTGTTTCTCTCTTGTTGCTCTCTCGTATTGGCCAATACGTTCTGTCTGTCTGTTTCTGCCTGTGTCTTTTGTCCTTGCTCTGCTTCTGCCGTGTCCTTGTACAGCACACTTGCAGGCATTCCAGGTGAGCATCTCCAAGGGTTAAGGGCTCAGGAGCCAATGGGAATTCTGCAGGTACGCCAGTCGCGCAAGGGAGAGCCATGGTGAGTCATGGCTGACTGACTCAGTTTTCTTGTAGAGGGCCAGATACATAGGCGACAGGGAGGGAAAGGGCTAAAGGATAGAATTCCCACAGCCACAGACCTTAGTGAGTGAGAGCTCACGCTGGGCTTTTTCTGCCGCCCTTGCAGAGGAATCAGTGCGGGGCCGTGGGCGGAGAAGAAAGAGTCCGAGATGGACTTGAGCTGCCTGGACGGGATTCTCGGAGGACGTGAAGGGTCCTCAGCGTTCGGCCTTCCCATGGCTCTGTGTGAGTAAGAGATGCGTGCTGTGAAATCTTCAAGCGTCCTGGCAGTAGGTTTCTCCTGAGGCAGAGAGCTTCCTGCTGGGGCACGGAGCCTTGTGGCTTGGGGACTGGTGAAGGGGTAGTAGGCGGTTCAACAGAGCGTGGATAGAGATTCAAGGCCTCCTTTCTCTCCACGTTTCTGTAGTGGCAGCAGGAGGGGGTGGCCGATGGTGGGAGGCTGCGGCGCGATGGTGGGAGAAGAAGCGATGCCGCGTCCTTGCGGACTGAAACGCTAAGTTGTTTGTTTGTTTGTTCGTTCCCACTCTGCTGTGTTCGGTAGCGAGCGATAAGAAGTCAACCCTCCCGGTGTCCTCCCGTCTGGGGATGGAACGGAAACGAGAACAGCGAGCTCGGGAGCTTGGTCGAAGCGAGGCGAGAACCTTCCTGCTGGGAGCGAAGCAGCCATCGCTGACACGGAGATAAGTGTCGGGTCTGGAAATCTCTCGGCTTACGGCCCACTCGGGTCTAGGAAGGGAAGTCACGTTTGATTAGACAGCCAGTCCGAGCGGAGGTTCCCGAGGTGTTTCCTTGGTAGCTCCCGTTTGTCAGGGATGCTGGTTTCTCTGGAACACGGTGTCCTTCTCAGCAGACGCTTGGCTCGAGGAGGAAGACGCAAGGTGGTAAGGTTTCTGGCTGCCTCTCATGTGTTTCTCTCTTGTTGCTCTCTCGTATTGGCCAATACGTTCTGTCTGTCTGTTTCTGCCTGTGTCTTTTGTCCTTGCTCTGCTTCTGCCGTGTCCTTGTACAGCACACTTGCAGGCATTCCAGGTGAGCATCTCCAAGGGTTAAGGGCTCAGGAGCCAACGGGAATTCTGCAGGTACGCCAGTCGCGCAAGGGAGAGCGGTGGTGCGTCATGGCTGACTGACTCAGTGTTCTTGTAGAGGGCCCGATACATAGGCGACAGGGAGGGAAAGGGCTAAAGGATAGAATTCCCACAGCCACAGACCCACTCAGTGAGTGAGAGCTCACGCTGGGCTTTTTCTGCCGCCCTTGCAGAGGAATCCGTGCGGGGCCGTGGGCGGAGAAGAAAGAGTCCGAGATGGACTTGAGCTGCCTGGACGTGATTCTCGGAAGACGGGAAGGGTCCTCAGCGTTCGGCCTTCCCATGGCTCTGTGTGAGTAAGAGATGCGTGCTTTGAAATCTTCAAGCATCCTGGCAGTAGGTTTCTTCTGAGGCAGAGAACTTCCTGCTGGGACACGGAGCCTGGTGGCTTGGGGACTGGTGAAGGGGCAGTAGCGGGTTCAACAGAGCGTGGATAGAGATTCAAGGCCTCCTTTCTCCCGCGTTCCAGTAGTGGCAGCGGGGGGGGGGGTGGCCGATGGTGAGAGGCTGCGGCGTGATGGTGGGAGAAGAAGCGATGCCGCGTCCTTGCGGACTGAAACGCTAAGTTGTTTGTTTGTTTGTTCGTTCCCCCTCTGCTGTGTTCGGTAGCGAGCGATAAGAAGTCAACCCTCCCGGTGTCCTCCCGTCTGGGGATGGAACGGAAACGAGAACAGCGAGCTCGGGAGCTTGGTCGAAGCGAGGCGAGAACCTTCCGGCTGGGAGCGGAGCAGCCATCGCTGACACGGAGATAAGTGTCGGGTCTGGAAATCTCTCGGCTTACGGCCCACTCGGGTCTAGGAAGGGAAGTCGCGTTTGCTGAGACAGCCAGTCCGAGCGGAGGTTCCACTCCTGCAGTACATTTCAACATCCCCCTCACACAAGCTGCACCCCCACCAGTGCTCTTCCCTAGCCCATACCCCCTATTCCTGGTGTCCCTCAGTTTCCCTTCTTCTCTCCACAGACTCAGAGCAACGTGCAACCCCAGAGCATCCCTCCCTTCACGGGGCCCATCAGCCCCTCTTTTTCCTCCCTAGAACACTTCCCCATCCCGCAGTCTATCCCTATCCCTACCTTTCCCCCGTCTATAGGACCCTTAAACCCCGTTTCTTTCCTTCCCAACCCACAGTCCCTCCCGCCACACTCCCATCCCGCCTGCCATGTGACCCCCATCACTACCTTCCCCCCAGGCCTCCTTCCACACATAAGGACTCCCTCAACCACTCTCCTCTTCCTCCTCAACAAGCCCCCATCCCAAGCCATCCCACACTCCAGACCCTTCCAATCCATGCTCCCATCCATTGGGTCCCACCCTCCTTCTCTTCCTTTCTACACCCACATCCCATAGCAACCTGCACTCCTAACGCTGCCCTTCCTCCATGCATGCCTACACCCATACACGGTATGCGTGCTTTATTTTGTTTTGATAAACAACAGCAATCTCTCAACTGTAAAAGCTAGATTTTAATTAAACAAATGTAGTTTGTGTAATTTCTAACAGCAGGAGGGGAGCGGGAGAAGTTGTGCGTATATTACTCCTCATTGAGGGGATGGGCAAACGTATGAGCTTGCATTGTAGTGATTTCTCTCTCGCGTCAGATAATATTATTTTGGGTGTACTTTCCGGAGGGGAACTGCAATTGAGTGCTGGACGATTTTCTAGCTAAGCCTTACCGTAGAGAGCTGTTTGCAGACTCTGTGTTTCTACACTTGGTGCTTCCCAACCTGCGTGGGCTCCCAGAGGCCAGAGAGCCTAAGTCAGCAAAACAGGGAGAGGCAGCCAAGGCTAGTGGAGCAAGTAGTCTCAGTGAAATCCCACCACATCCAATGGCATCCCAGAAGGAGGACCAAACCCATCAGAAGCTGGGCCTTTGAGAAAAGGTCTCTCCATGTACTGGGTAAGCTTGGAGGCCTCTCAAGGCGTACCTGCTCCCGGCAGTGCACTTACTGCGTTACAGAAATGCTAACAGTGACACTCGGCGAATGGGATGTTAGCGTATAGTCGTGTATACGATTAACTGATAAGCCTGGGCTTATTGGTTAATCCTGACAACTACACACGCTTCCCTCCCCCTTGCTGTCTCTAATACAGAGTCAGCAAGGGCTGGGGGGAGGTGAGAGCCTGTGCGCGTGGGGAGCTGGCTTTTAAGTCATCGCCCCAGAAGCACCAGATCCCGCGGAGCTACGTGCTCCGTATCCATCGGTGCACTTCTGATCCTGATAAGAACATAAGAATGGCTATACTGGGTCAGACCAAAGGGCCATCTAGCCCAGTAGCCTGTCTGCCAACAGTGGCCAGTGCCAGGTGCCCCAGAGGGGGTGGACCGAAGACAATGATCAAGCAATTTGTCTCCTGCCATCCATCTCCAGCCTTTGACAAACAGAGGCCAGGGGCACCATTTCTTCCTTCCCCCAGGCTAATAGCCTTTTATGGACCTAACCTCCATGAATTTATCTAGTTTTTTTTAAACTCTGTTCTAGTCCTAGCCTTCACAGCATCCTCTGGCAAGGAGTTCCACAGGTTGACTGTGCGCTGTGTGAAGACCTTTCTTTTATTAGGTTTAAACCTGCTACCCATTAATTTCATTTGGTGTCCTCTAGTTCTTATATTATGGGAACAAGTAAAGAACTTTTCTATATTCACCCTCTCCACACCACTCATGATTTTATAGACCTCTATCATATCCCCCTCAGTCTCCTCTTTTCTAAGCTGAAAAGTCCTAGTCTCTTTAGCCTCTCTTCATATGGGACCTGTTCTAAACCCCTAATCATTGTAGTTGCCCTTTTCTGAACCCTTTCCAAGGCCAAAATATCTTTTTTGAGGTGAGGAGACCACATCAGTACACAGTACTGAAGATATGGCGTACCATAGTTTTATACTTCCCCTTCTCCTCCTTCCCCTGGCTTCCCCCTTCCAGCTCCCTCCTCCTCCTTCCCCTGGCTTCCTCCTTCCAGCTCCCTCCTCCCAGGTTTCCACCTCCCCTCTCTCTTCCCCTCTCCCACCACCTTTTCCCAGTCTCCCCAGAGGTTAATCCCCACCCCTCAGTTTTCAAAAATAGAAACTCTCTTGATTTAACAATACACGTGTCATTTATTTTTTACATCAGGAAGGGGGCTAGGGAAGGGTAAGTGGAAGGAGGTTAGGGAGGAATGGGGCATGAGCCCCCGATGGGGAGGACTGGGGTGGCTCTGCGGGCTCCTCGGGATGGAAGCTCTCCTGCAGGGCCTCCTGGATCCTGACAGCCTCCCAATTGATCCCCTTGGATGGCAGCCTGCGGCAAGTGCAGCCGGGCTGATGGCCAAGTGCTTTGATGTGCCGAGTGTGGGCACTCCAAGACAGGACTGCTTTGCTGTCCCTTATCGAGGTAGTCAAGCAAGTGGGGAACCCTGAGAACTGTCTGTCCGGGGTGGGGGTCGGGTTCCTTTAAGCACAGCCCTCGGCTAGACGGAGGCAGCAGCTCCACACTCTAAGTCCTAACCTGATGCCCTGCAGGCACTGGTTCTGGCCAGCCTTAACTTCGGTTCAGGGTCCACTCAATGTGGATACGCTATTTCCAATTAGCAAAATGCTAATTCGAATTAGTTTTTAGGTCTAGATGCACTAATTCGAATTAGCTTAGTTCGAATTAGTGCTGCAGTGTAGACATACCCTAAGGGTGTGTCTACACTGTACCATTTTTCTGGAATAAGGGACATTATTCTGGCAGAACAACAGTAGCATCCACACAGCAATTGCATTATTTCAAAAGAAAATGGAAACAATTGAAACAATGGAGGGCTTATTCCTCATGGAATGAGGTTTATCAGTGTCGGAAAAACTTGTTTGATCAAGAGCGTGTTGGGCTGGGGGCCGTTAGGGAGGAAGAGGAGGGTGGGTGAGGGGGTCCTTATGTGTTGAAAGATGACTGGGGAGAAGGTAGGGTGAGGGTTGAGGTGAGCTGGGAAGGTGGCTCTGACGGACCGAGCCAGGTCTGGGCACAGCTGAGGGCGTCCGCTCAGGGCGAATTGCTCAAAACTCGGGGCTCCTTACAGCCCCAGACTGGAAGCCTTTCCCAAATAGGCCATAAACCGGTCACACTGAGTGCTTTAGCTGCCAATCTGGCCAGCCAGAAGCCTCAGGAGCAAAACCCCTCAGACACCCCAGCTCTCCCTGTGCCACAATTAGCCCCGGGCCTGCACACAGGTGAGGGGGTTGTAGAACCCAATCTCACCTTCCCCGAACGGGTCTTTCCGGTCCCAAAGAACCAGCCACAAATCCCCGGTCAGTTTACACTTTGGATCTTACCCACAAGATCACGCAGGGCCAATCCTTTAGAATCTAAAGGTTTATTAATAGAAGAAAGAAAAGCATGGATTGATATTTTGGGATTCTTGGATCTATGGAAATAGCCAAGCATTACATTGTAGCTGTAATGTTTGGCTATGTTCACACTGGGGAATTATTTCAAATAAGGTATTTTGGGGGTTAAAATATTTGAAAATATTTTTCAAAATAGTGTGTTCCCACAACAGGGAAGCATCAGCATTTGTGAGAGGTAGGCTCCCTTAGTAAGGACATGCTACTTTGAGTCAAAGTATGTCTACACTACACACTTGTTTTAGCATTTCCCCATTACAATTTCAGAATAGCATATTCTATTTCAGAATACAAGGCTTCTCAGATATTTTGGCTGGTTTTAATTACTCTGAGGCAGGCTTCCCTAAAGTGGCTGTGCTACCTTGATTTAGAGCCCCAGGAAACACTAGAGCGTAATTCCCTTAATGGCCCTAGGAAGGAGCTATTTGTAAATAGCGACAGTGGAGCACACACAATATTGCTATTTAAAAAGAGCAATTTCTACAATGGCATTATTCTGGAACAATAAACTCTCATGTCACAAAAAATAAGAAGCCTGTTGTTCGAAATAACGGGCTTGCCTTGTGCATGCTCACGTTATCACTTTTCTAAAGCGATGTATTTCAGAATGTCTTATAGAGGTGCGGTTAGTTACTCCCCAGTGCTTCCCGGGACTCCATTGGGAGTGACTGCGGGGAGTACGTACTTTGTAAGGCTTGTGCTGTAGAACATTTCCATTGAAATACCATTTCCTGTGAGACATGGATTCAGTGTCTATGCTCAGAGGCTCTTAGTTCGGAATGGGGCATTTCTACCCTAAGAACAATCTTTTTTATTTGGAAATAACGGCCCTTAGCAGAGCAACAGTGACACTCGGTGGTCATTGCCGGTAATGCACGTGTAATTCCATCGCCCCCAGCTGCTGTCCCTCCTCTCCCCTCTCCCCTGCTGCCCACGGCCCCCCTCATCCCGCACACCAGGCTCTGTGCAGCCCTGTCCCCTCCTGCCCCCGGCCCCCTCATCCCGCACACCAGGCTCTGTGCAGCCCTCTCCCCTCCTGCTTCCTCACCCCAGCCTGCAACCCCATCCATACTCTTATCCCGGGGCCCTTCCTCACCCCAGCCTGCACCCCCCGTCCATATTCTTATCCCGGGGCCCTTCCTCTCCCCAGCCTGGACCCCCATCCATATTCTTATCCCGGGGCCCTTCCTCTCCCCAGCCTGCACCCCCATCCATATTCTTATCCCGGGGCCCTTCCTCACCCCAGCCTGCACCCCCCGTCCATATTCTTATCCCGGGGCCCTTCCTCACCCCAGTCTGCACCCCCATTCATGGGAGCCATCAGTCCACCTTTTCCCTGCACCACATTCAGTAAAGTGTCTGATCAGGGTATGAGAGCAGCCCTGAGCCTTTGTCTCCACTCAGCAGGTTGCACCACACAGGATATGTGGATGGTCCTGGGCTCTGTACAGCACTCGAGACTGACCCCTGGGCACGGCTTCTGGGTCCTAGCCCTTTGCTGTCACTCCTGCCCGAGGGCTTTGCTGGCTCCAGACTGGGTAACAGCTGGGAAACTGGCTGGGCAGGGGGCTAATGACAGGGAGCAGAAGTCTTCCCAATCAGCATTGAGACTTGATGGGAGGCTGAGAGGTCACAGCAGATGTCCTAAAGGATGGGCTAGCTCACCATCTGAGGGGATCAGTCTCAGAGCAATTCCAGCCCTGCCTCTTTGGGAGAGCCTCCCACAAAGCCATAAGGCGGGGTCTCTGAGGTTGCCCCCACCTTGCACCTCTGTCCTGTGTGTCTGATGTCAGGATCTCTCTACGAGGTCACCGCCTCCCCATCGCCTTTCCCCAATAGCCTGAGATTCTACAACAGGCCTTTGAGATGTCATTGCCCCCCCACCCCGACCGTCTCCTGCAAGGATGGCGTTCTGCCCCTAGTCTGCCCCTGCCCCTCGGGACACACTGACTGATAAGAATACAGTACTCTCAGATAGACATGGAAAGGGGTAACGGGTTAATGAGCGCTAGAGCAATTCCACCCACAGGATCCTGCTCAACCTTAACTTAGTGATTTCTATGCCTAGAGCTCAGGTGGATCAGAAGGAACAGGCTCCAAACCTCTCTGCGGCTCTTACCTTCTGAACAGGTAACATCAACTCCGTGGGTAGGGAAGGAGAAAACTCTGACGAGATTCCTCCTCGTGCTCCCATAATTAATCCTAATTCTTTCTCCGCCCTCGACGAGAGACCTTGAGAAGGAGCCTTGCTGCTGCAAAGCCATTAGAATCTCTGAGCTTGTCCCTGCCTTGCACCTCTCTTCTGATTGGCTGATGTCAGGTTAGGGTCTCTCTGTGAGGTCACCACCGACCTATCACTATCTCCCAGTAGGCTGAGATCCTGCAACAGGCCTTTGTGATGTCACTACCCCCCTTCCATCCCCTGCAACGCTGGTTTCCTGGCCCTGGTGAGCCTCTTTGGATGTGTGAGTGGGATGATGTAGGGCAGTGGTCTCCAACCTTTTTACACCCAAGATCACTTTTTAAATGACAGAACAAGCCAAGATCTACCGTCTTGCCCCTTCCTTGAAGCCTTGCCCTCTCTATTCTCCTCCTCTCCATCACTTGCTATCCCCAACCCTTATACTGCTGCTTTTTTTTTTTTTTTTTCAATTCTTCTGTAGGAAGAGGTTTTTCCAACATTTGGCCTGTCTAGACTGGACCAAATGTCAGAAAAAACCCTTCTTTTGGAAGCTCCCTTATTCCTCGTGGAAAGAGGAATATAGGGGTGACCAAAAGAGCATGTTTGCTCTTCCACTAAAAAAAAGCAGAAGAACAAATGCATCCCTGGATGCAGAAGAGTTTTTCTGGGATATTTCCAGAATCCTGAAAAACTCCTGGGCTCTGTCTAGACGGGCAAGTGTTTCCTCAAAATCATCTGCTTTTGCGGAAAAACTTGCCAGCTGTCTTCACTGGCTGCTTGAATTTCCACAAGAACACTGACGATCTCATGTAAGATCGTTAGTGTTCTTGCGGAAATACTGTGCTGTTCCCGTTCGGGCAAAAGTCCTCTTGCACAAATCATTTGCGCAAGAGGGCCAGTGTAGACAGCACAGTACTGTTTTGCGCAAAAAAGCCCCGATGGCTAAAATGGCGATTGGGGCTTTTTTGCGCAAAACCACGTCTAGATTGGCCACAGACACTTTTCTGCAAAAAGTGCTTTTTCGGAAAAGCGTCCTGCCAATCTAGACGCGCTTTTCCGAAAATGCTTTTAACGGAAAACTCTTCCGTTAAAAGCATTTCTGGTCAGGGAGACGCTGAGCAAAGCGGCGCAGGACCGAGGCCGGACCCGCGGCGCTCCCAGCTGATCTGGAAGCGGCCACGGGTCTGCAGACCAGGGAGACGCTGAGCAAAGCGGCGCAGGACCCGGGGCCGGACTCGCGGCGCTCCCAGCTGATCTGGAAGCGCCGCGGTCCGGCTCGGGTCCTCCGCCGCTTTGCTCCCCGTGAGAAAATCCCCGTTCGACATAAGTCGGATCCGCGTAACTCGGGGACTGCCTGTATCATAAATTCAAGATAGACATATTGATGTGGGGAACCTACATTGCTTATTGAACGTCTCCATTGTTCAGCCCAGCTAAGACTTTCCCCTTTCCTGTCCTGCTGTCTCCCTCCACAGAACAGGGGGGAGTTTGCTTGGCATGCATTCCCCACAGAGGTGGTCTCAGGAACCACAAAAAAGTAGGGCACACCTGGCAGTAGATTTCTTCACAGGCCATGAGCTTCTTTTATGGCATGGGGCCCTGTGGCATTGAGGCTGGGAAAGGGACAGTAGTCTATTCTGTAGAGTCACTGTTTTGGATACCGGCTCAATGTAGTCTACTCTAGCGTTACTAATTTGGATATCTTTCTACTCTAGCTGTATTCCTGCAGTGGCCATGAAAGGGCATGGCTGGTGGTAGGAGTCTGTGATATCTTATATGCGAGAAGAAGAGGTTATGCACCATTGCTGACTGAGCTGCTAACTTGTTTGTTCTTTCCCCCTTGTGCTGACTTCAATATCAAGGCATAAGAAGTCAGCCATTCGAGTCTCTTCCCATCACGCGAAGGAAAGACAGCACGAATGAGAGCAGTAAGGTTGGGAGAATGATGAATGGGAGGCAAGAACTGTCCAGTTGAAAGCAGAGCTACCACCGCTGTCACTGAGATAAGTGTTTAATTTAGAGAAATCTGAGCTTATGGCCCACCTGGCTGCAGGTAGTGACGTGCTGTTTGCTTAGGAAGCCAGCCCTAGCTGTGGTTCCCGACTAGCAACTTTGGTTATGAGAGAAACGGGGTTTCCATTTGTAGGTGCTGCTCATTTCTTTGGGGAACAGTGTGTCCACCTTAGCAGAGACTTGGATTGAGGATGATGATGCTCAGTGGTGAGTTGTTTGCCTTCCTCCCACGTGTTTCTCTCTCCTCGTTCTGTTGTGTTGGCCAGCAAGTTCTGTCTGTCTGTCTCTGTCTGTGTCTTTGTCCTTGCTCTGCTTCAGCCGTGTCCTTGTACGGCACACTTGCAGGCATTCCAGGTGAGCATCTCCACGGGTTAAGGGCTCAGGAGCCAACGGGAATTCTGCAGGTACGCCAGTCGCGCAAGGGAGAGCGGTGGTGCGTCATGGCTGACTGACTCAGTGTTCTTGTAGAGGGCCCGATACATAGGCGAGGGGCGGGGGGGAAGGGCTAAAGGATAGAATTCCCACAGCCACAGACCTTAGTGAGTGAGAGGTCTCTTCAGTCACGCCGCTCTCTGGTCTCGCTGCAGGGAGGGATTCTGGCACCGCTCTCGGGTCGTGCTGCTGGGGGGGTCTCTGGCGCCTCTCTCGGGTCGCGCTGCTGGGGGGTCTCTGGCGCCTCTCTCGGGTCGCGCTGCTGGGGGGTCTCTGGCGCCTCTCACGGGTCGTGCTGCTGGGGGGTCTCTGGCGTCTCTCTCGGGTCGCGCTGCTGGGGGGTCTCTGGCGCCTCTCTCGGGTCGCGCTGCTGGGGAGTCTCTGGCGCCTCTCTCGGGTCGCGCTGCTGGGGGGTCTCTGGCGCCTCTCTCGGGTCGCGCTGCTGGGGGATCTCTGGCGCCTCTCACGAGTCGCGCTGCTGGGGGGTCTCTGGCGCCTCTCTCGGGTCGCGCTGCTGGGGGGTCTCTGGCGCCTCTCACGGGTCGCGCTGCTGGGGGGTCTCTGGCGCCTCTCACGGGTCGCGCTGCTGGGGGGGGTCTCTGCCACCTCTCTCGGGTCGCGCTGCTGGGGGGGTCTCTGGGGCCGCTCTTGGGTCGCGCTGCTGGGGGGGGGGTCTCTGGGGCCGCTCTCGGGTCGCGCTGCTGGGGGGGGGGTCTCTGGGGCCGCTCTTGGGTCGCGCTGCTGTGGGGGGTCTCTGGCACCTCTCTCGGGTTTTGCTGCTGGGTGGGTGTCTGGGGCCGCTCTTGGGTCGCGCTGCTGTGGGGGGTCTCTGGCACCTCTCTCGGGTCGCGCTGCTGGGGGAGGTCTCTGGCGCCGCTCTCGGGTGATGCTGCTTGGGGAGGTCTCTGGCGCCGCCTTCGGGTGATGCTGCTGGGCGGGGTCTCTAGCGTCGCTCTCCAGTCGCGCTGCTGGGGGGCGGTCTCTGGCTCTGCTCTCGGATCGCGTTGCTTGGGGGGGTCTCTGGTGCCGCTCTCCGGTCTCCTATCTGGGGGGGGTCTGTGGCGCCACTCTAGGGTGATGCTGTTGGGGGGGGGGCGGTATCTGTCTCCGCTCTCCGGTCTCCTATCTGGGGGGAGGGGTCTCTGGCGCCGCTCTAGGGTGATGCTGTTGGGGGGGGGCGGTATCTGTCTCCGCTCTCCGGTCTCCTATCTGGGGGGGGTCTCTGGCGCCGCTGTAGGGTGATGCTGTTGGGGGGGGGGGCGGTATCTGTCTCCGCTCTCCGGTCTCCTATCTGGGGGGGGGGTCTCTGGCACCACTCTCGGGTGATGCTGTTGGGGGGGGCGGTATCTGTCGCCGCTCTCCAGTTGCCCAGCTGGGGGTGTCTCTGGCGTCGCTCTCTGGTCGCGCTGCTGGAGGGGGGGTTCTGGCACCACTCTCATGTGATGCTGCTGGGGGGGGCGGTATCTGTCGGCTCTCCGGTCGCACTATTGGGGGGGGTCTCTGGCTCCCCTCTCAGGTCGTGCTGCTGGGGGGGGGAGATCTCTGTCGCCGTTCTCCGGTGATGCTGCTGGGGGGTGTCTCTGGCGCCACTCTCAGGTCGCACTGCTGGGGGTGGGTCTGTGGTGCCGCTCTCGGGTCTTGCTGCTGCGGGGGGTCTCTGGCACCTCTCTCGGGTTTTGCTGCTGGGTGGGTGTCTGGGGCTGCTCTCGGGTTGCGCTGCTGGGGGGGGTCTCTGGGGCCGCTCTCGGGTGATGCTGCTCGGGGAGGTCTCTGGCGCCGCTCTCCGGTAGCGGTGCTGGGGGTGGGGTTTCTGTCTCCACTCTCGGGTAATGCTTCTGGGGGGGTCTCCGGCACCGCTCTCGGGTCGCGCTCCTTGGGGGTGGGGTCTCTGTCGCCACTTTCAGCTCATGCTGCTGGGAGGGGTCTCTGGCGCCGCTTTCGGGTGATGCTGCTCGGCGGGGTCTCTAGTGTCGCTCTCCAGTCGCGCTGCTGGGGGGGGGTCTCTGGCTCTGCTCTCGGATCGCGTTGCTGGGGGGGTCTCTGGTGCTGCTCTCCGGTCTCCTATCTGGGGGGGGAGTCTCTGGCGCCGCTCTAGGGTGATGCTGCTCGCGGAGGTCTCCGGCACCGCTTTCGGGTGATGCTGCTGGGCGGGGTCTCTAGCGTCGCTCTCCAGTCGCGCTGCTGGGGGGGGGTCTCTGGCTCTGCTCTCGGATCGCGTTGCTTGGGGGGGTCTCTGGTGCCGCTCTCCGGTCTCCTATCGGGGGGGGGGTCTCTGGCGCCGCTCTAGGGTGATGCTGTTTGGGGGGGGGGGCGGTATCTGTCGCCGCTCTCCGGTCTCCTATCTGGGGGGGGGGTCTCTGGCGCCGCTCTAGGGTGATGCTGTTGGGGGGGTCGGTATCTGTCTCCGCTCTCCGGTCTCCTATCTGGGGGGGGTCTCTGGCACCACTCTCGGGTGATGCTGTTGGGGGGGTGCGCTATCTGTTGCCGCTCTCCGGTTGCCCAGCTGGGGGTGTCTCTGGCGTCGCTCTCTGGTCGCGCTGCTGGAGGGGGGGTTCTGGCACCACTCTCGTGTGATGCTGCTGGGGGGGGGCGGTATCTGTCGGCTCTCAGGTCGCACTATTGGGGGGGGTCTCTGGCTCCCCTCTCAGGTCGTGCTGCTGGGGGGGGGGGAGATCTCTGTCGCCGTTCTCCGGTGATGCTGCTGGGGGGTGTCTCTGGCGCCACTCTCAGGTCGCACTGCTGGGGGTGGGTCTGTGGTGCCGCTCTCGGGTCTTGCTGCTGCGGGGGGTCTCTGGCACCTCTCTCGGGTTTTGCTGCTGGGTGGGTGTCTGGGGCCGCTCTCGGGTTGCGCTGCTGGGGGGGGTCTCTGGGGCCGCTCTTGGGTCGCGCTGCAGTGGGGGGGGGGTCTCTGGCACCGCTCTCGGGTGATGCTGCTCGGGGAGGTCTCTGGCGCCGCTCTCCGGTAGCGGTGCTGGGGGTGGGGTTTCTGTCTCCACTCTCGGGTAATGCTTCTGGGGGGGTCTCCGGCACCGCTCTCGGGTCGCGCTCCTTGGGGGTGGGGTCTCTGTCGCCACTTTCAGCTCATGCTGCTGGGAGGGGTCTCTGGCGCCGCTTTCGGGTGATGCTGCTCAGCGGGGTCTCTACCGTCGCTCTCCAGTCGCGCTGCTGGGGGGGGTCTCTGGCTCTGCTCTCAGATCGCGTTGCTTGGGGGGGGTCTCTGGTGCTGCTCTCCAGTCTCCTATCTGGGGGGGGGGTCTCTGGCGCCGCTCTAGGGTGATGCTGTTGGGAGGTGCGCTATCTGTCACTGCTCTCCGGTTGCCCAGCTGGGGGTGTCTCTGGTGTCGCTCTCTGGTCGCGCTTCTGGGGGGGGGGTTCTGGCGCCACTCTCGGGCTCTCCCCCCCCGTGCCTCAGTTTCCTCCTCTGCAATCACCTCATCCCCTCCCCTGGACCTGGCACCTGCCTCTCGCTCCCCAGTGGGGCCCAGGCTGCGCTTCAGCCCGGCCGGCCACTGCCGCCCGTCACCCGCAGGACCAGCCGCGGCCCCGCCCCCTAAACTGGGCCGTGGCCGGTGGTCCTGCCCAGCTCCAACCAGTCAATCTTAACGGACTGCTCTGTCCGCGAATGTGGTGTGACTAAGGGGCGCATCCTGACACTGCTGTCGGCCAAAAGGCTGTGTCTGGTGGATCTTAACGGACTGCTCTGTCCGCCAATGGAGCGTGACTCAGGGGCATGTCCTAATGCAAATGTTGTACCAATAAAAGCAAGCAGGATCTTATGAGGGGGATAAGGCAAAAAGCCACATTTATTGTAAAGATAAAGAATAAAGAAAAGATAGAAGCAAACAACGTTGTTTAGCTACTTAGTCCTATCACTGCTTAACCCTTATACACTTATATAGATAACTATTCAGTCAATCGTTCATCCATTCATTCAAGTTCTGTGTATTGTTCTAGTTCCCAGCCTGGAAGTTGCTTGTGACAGAATACTGGCCAGGTATTCTGTACACAAGTGATGGGAGTGGGGAGCGAAGTCCTGATCAGATGCGCATCTCAAGCTCCTGATGGGCTGGCAGCAGAACCTTGGACTCTGACTCCATAGTCTTTTAGTCCAGTTCTTATAGGAATTTCTTCCTAGGCCAGTCTATGGGAATTGCTGCATCATGCTGATGTCCAGGGTGGCTGCCAGGTGCTCGTCAGTGATCTCATCGGGTGGATCTCCAGTACTTGGTTTTCTCCACTTGACACCTTTTGGTTGCACTGGCACCTGACACCTTCTTCAGCCCTTTGTTGCTGCATTCTCAGGCTGGCACCTCTCAGAACCATTCATTCATCGTCCAAGCACTCTCTCTCTTACGTACATTCCCTAATTAATGTTTCCCATACAGTATTTTGCATAATAATACAAGAGTTGTAGTTACAAAAAGTTACAAAAGTTTCTGGGTGGCATTTCTTAAAACAGAGAGAGAATGAGCGCTGAGTTAGTTACTGTTATAGTTACAATGCTTCACTTTGCGATTAGGGTTAAGTGCTTCACAATGCTTTGAAGAGAACGGTTGTCAATTGTGTAACAGTAAGTTTGAGCGTGCCCTGGCGCACAGCGAGGGGAGCTGTTTCTGGCTACATAGTAGTATATTTTTAACAGTTTGAAGTTACATGACCTAATATTACATTCCTAACCAATTATATTCTAGAGGGGCAAAAATGTTTAGATTTATAATTAAACAATCCTAACAAATAATAATAATAAATCTAAACACTTCTCAAGCTTGATAACACTAAATCTAAACCCTTTCACAAGAATAAATCTAAACACTTCTCTGCTTCTTCTACTTAACAAACTTCTCCTCCTTAGACTTGTAGTTGTGGGGAACAAATTCTGGGGAGTCACTTCCACTTGGGGAATCATGTTTAATACTTGACTATGTGATCCCTACACTAAGGCTGGCCAAGAGACTGTCCCGGACTGATCATAACAGACGGTTCTGTCCGCGAATGGGCTGAGAGTACAGGGCGTGTTCGGAATCTGTGGCGCCCAATCTGAGGCTGTCCGAGGTGAATCTTAACGGACTGCTCCGTGCGCCAATGGGCGGTGACTAAAGGCGTGTTCTGGGGCTGCTGGCGGCCAATAGGTTGTCCGGGGTGGATTATAACAGACTCTTCTGTCCGCGAATGGGCTGTGACTTAGGGGTGTTTCCTGGCTGTGTGCCAGCCAATGGGCTTTCGGAAGACAGCCTTGGCGGAGGATAGTGTCGCCCAATGGGCTGTCAGCAAAGGGGATCCTGCCTCTGGTTCGGCCAATGGGCTGTCGCAGGGGGGCGTTGTCTGACTGAGCGGCCGGCGCCGCCATGACAGGAAGGTCCGAGGAGCGCGCGGGGGCGCGAGCGAATCCTGGGTCCGAGTGCGAAGCTGCCCCGCCCCCAGCCCGCCCCTTGTTGGTGTCTAGCCCGGGGGAGGAGGGGGCGCGAGGGAAGGTGGGGGAGCGGGCTGGGGGAGGGGTGTCTGGCCCGGGGGGGAGGGGGCTGGGGCTGGGGTGTCTGGCCCGGGGGGGGAGGGGGCGCGAGGGAAGGTGGGGGAGCGGGCTGGGGGAGGGGTGTCTGGGCCGGGGGGGGGAGGGGGCGCGAGGGAAGGTGGGGGAGCGGGCTGGGGGAGGGGTGTCTGGCCCGGGGGGGGAGAGGGCGCGAGGGAAGGTGGGGGAGCGGGCTGGGGGAGGGGTGTCTGGCCCGGGGGGGAGGGGGCTGGGGGTGGGGTGTCTGGCCCGGGGGGGGAGGGGGCGCGAGGGAAGGTGGGGGAGCGGGCTGGGGGAGGGGTGTCTGGGCCGGGGGGGGAGGGGGCGCGAGGGAAGGTGGGGGAGCGGGCTGGGGGAGGGGTGTCTGGCCCGGGGGGGGAGAGGGCGCGAGGGAAGGTGGGGGAGCGGGCTGGGGGTGGGGTGTCTGGCCCGGGGGAGGAGGGGGCGTGAGGGAAGGTGGGGGAGCGGGCTGGGGGAGGGGTGTCTGGCCCGGGGGAGGAGGCGGCGGCGCAAGGGAAGATGGGGGAGCGGGCTGGGGGTGGGGTGTCTGGCCCGGGGGAGGAGGGGGCGCGAGGGAAGGTGGGGGAGCGGGCTGGGGGTGGGGTGTCTGGCCCGGGGGAGGAGGGGGCGCGAGGGAAGGTGGGGGAGCGGGCTGGGGGAGGGGTGTCTGGCCCGGGGGGGGAGGGGGCGCGAGGGAAGGTGGAGGAGCGGGTTGGGGGAGGGGTGTCTGGCCCGGGGGAGGAGGCGGCGGCGCAAGGGAAGATGGGGGAGCGGGCTGGGGGTGGGGTGTCTGGCCCCGGGGAGGAGGAGGGGGCGCGAGGGAAGGTGGGGGAGCGGGCTGGGGGTGGGGTGTCTGGCCCGGGGGAGGAGGAGGGGGCGCGAGGGAAGGTGGGGGAGCGGGCTGGGGATGGGGTGTCTGGACAGGGGTGAGGTTTAGGAGCAGGCTGGGTGTGAGGGGTCTCAGTGGAGGGTGTGTGTGAGCAGGCTGGGGGCGTGGGGTCTCAGCCTGGGTGAGTGAGGGGCCACTAACTTCTTTCACAGTGCTGCCAGCACCATGGCCCAGGATCAGCCTCCCGCTGCTCCCATTGGCAGGATATTGGCAAATGGGAGTAGCAGGAAAATCCTCCAGGAAGCGGGTCCATGCCCTGCTGTGGGATGGGGAGGAGGAAGGGAAGCAGCAGTGTGCGGAGCCGATTCTAGCTCCGCTTCTTCCTTGCAAGCTGGATCCGGCAGGGAGCCTTGGGGCTTTTCCCCCACCCCCGCCCTTTCACCTCCCCTCTCCTGTGGCATGTGAGAATGGAAGAGTGTCATATAGAGAGTTAACTTTCTTTTAGGAGCAAACAAGGAATTTTTCCTTTTTTTGAGGGAGACTTAGGACAGGTTATTTAGAGCTTGTCAGAAAACTTCAGATGATGTCCACTAGCAGACATCAAGAAATGAAGAACCCGTCACTTGCTTTGGTAGTTTGTGCCAGTGGTGAATCATCCTCCCTGTGAAGTATTGGTGCCCTATGTCCAAGAGGAACGTGTCTGGTTTCACCTTCCAGCCACTGGCTCTTGTCCTGCCTTTCTCTGCACCGTGAACCGGCCCTTTGGTACCCGACATGTTCTCTCCGGAAAGGCCCTTAGACGCCCGAGTAACGTCACCTCTCAGCTTTCCTTGTACAAGCCAACCACACGGAGCTCAAGAGCAGAGGAGAAGGACTTTCTCTGCAGCCCTCCAGACTTTTTGCTCTTTGCTGCCCCGTCTCTAAGTTTCCAACAGCTTTTCAAAATGTGGCCCCTGAAGCAGGCTGCAGTCTCCAATCTCAGTCTCATGGACGCTGCATCACCTCCCTGCCCGGCTTGCTTCTCTGCTCGTGGGGCAGAGCTGGCGGGCAGGGCAGCGGGTCGGTCACAGCTCAGCCTCGCAGGGTCAGTGATGCGGCTCCCCCGGCTCCTTCTTTTTCTGCTTGTCCAGGGCCGAATCCACTCGCCCCTCAGCAGGAGCCAGGTGATGGGAAACATGCTTCTGGGCAGGCTCTACACGCTGCTCCAGTTTCACGCCATCCTCGCCGACTTCCCCTCCTGCTCCGTCGCCCCGGGTAGGTGGCAGCAATGGCGGGAGAGGCCCTCTAGAAATGGGCATGGGGGGGCTCTGGCCCGGCTGAGAAACGGGCACGGGGCGGAGGGGACATTAGAGCTGACGCTAGAGTCCCCTGTTGCCCAGGCTGGGCGGGGAGGGCCCCCCGGCGTACCAGAAGCCCACGGGCTAATCAGACTATAGAGGGTTTGTGGATTTAGGGTTTCTGCTCCAGAGGCCGTGGTGCCTCAGGCTTTAGCTGAATGCGTTACAGCAGGAGGATTTTGCTCAGGAAGGCCAGGCAGGAATAGCTGGTGGGCGGGAGGGGTGCAGCCGGCCAGGCCTGCGGCATGGAAAGTGGAGTATCGGCGGGTGACGCTAGGGATGCTCAGTGGAGCTGAATCAACGACCGTAATTTAGCGACTATATCCCGCACCCGAATATACCCTGCAGTTTTTTCTATTTGAGTAACCTCTTTTATACCCCGCACACGAATATAACCCGCAGAGCATACAAGACTTTTCTGTGCCGGGGGTATATTTGCTGGGGGTATGTTTACGGTGCGGGGGGAGGGGGGGGATAGCCACTCACCGCCCCAGGTTCCAGCATAGCCGCTAGCCTCCGGGTGGGGGAGCGCTCACCGCCCAGTTCCTGCCCAGCCTCAGGAAGGGGCAGGGGCGTGAGCACAGGAGGGAGGGGCGGGGGCACAGGTGGCTCTCCATGGCACTGGCTCCCATTCCCCCCACTTTACTGCTGATAGAGAGGCGTGGCGCGGAGGGTGTGGGGGGCAGACGGAGCCGGTACCTGCACGAAGCTTTCCAGCCAGCTCCCCGCATGTGCCAGCTATCGCAGGCAGCAGTGGCAGGCGGGGTGGGGGTCGCCAGGGCTCACTGCGGACGGAGGCAGCTGCGTGAGATGCCGGGGCAGCGTCAAAGGAAGCAGTCCGTGCTGGGGGTGGGGGCTGGGAGCGCACTGGCTGCCGGCCCCACCTCAGGAGACTATCGAATAGTCGTGGAACCGACAGTATTTTGTGCGCTTCCAGGACTATTCACTTCATGGCTGCCTAACGTCCCTGCTTGCCTTGCGGTCAGCGCGGGCTGGGGATTTGGATGGGGAGGGTTTGAAGGGGATATGCTGGTAGGGGTCCTGGATTTCATTTCTGTTGCTATTGGGTTGGAAATAGCAGAGTAAATATGCCTTATCAAGGTAACGTCACAGCCAGATCCCAAGGGAAGTATGGTTCTGAGGCTAGCTAGACCATCGGGTCTGACTTCGGTAGCAGGCAAGTTAGTTGAAACAATAGTAAAGAATAAAATTGTGAGGCATGTAGACGAACATAGTTTGTTGGACAAAAGTCAACATGGTTTCTGTCAAGGGAAATCATGTCTTATTAATCTATTAGTGTTCTCTGAAGGGGTTAACAAACATGCAGACAAGGGGGATCCAGTAGTAGTTCTTCGCGTAGTGTCCCAGTGGGTGCTCCACTGTAGGTGAAGGGTCGCCCTGAGCCTCAGATCGGAGCTTTGTATAGCAGTTTCCCCTGTTGAGCCACGCATGCCCAGGAGGCGTCTCGAGCCCTTCCCGCCTCCTGAGGTTCCTCACAAGGTTCCTCACCAAAGGCTCTTGTGTCAATTCCATGGCCATGGGAGAAGAGGGAAGGTCCTTTCTTGGATTGAGAACTGGTTAAAAGGCAGGAAACAAAGGGTAGGAAGAAATGGTAAATTTTCAGAATGGAGAGGGGTAACTAGTGGTGTCCCCCAAGGGTCAGTCCTGGGACCAATCCTTTTCAACTTATTCGTAAATGATCTGGAGAAAGGGTTAAGGAGTGAGGTGGTAAAGTTTGCAGATGATACCAAACTGTTCAGGATAGTCAAGACAGAAGCAGACTGTGAGAGACTCCAAAAAGATCTCACCAAACGGAGTGATTGGGCAACAAAATGGCAAATGAAATTTCATGTGGATAAGTGTAAAGTAATGCACATCGGGAAAAATAACCCCAACTATACGTACAGAATGACGGGGGCTACTTTGGCTATGACAAATCAGGAAAGAGATCTTGGAGTTATCGTGGACAGTTCTTTGAAAACTTCCACACGGTGTGCAACGGCGGCCAAAAAGGCAAATAGGATGCTAGGAATTATTAGGAAAGGGATAGAAAATAAGACCCAGAATCTCTTACTGCCCCTGTATAAAACTATGGTACGCCCACATCTTGAATACTGTGTGCAGATGTGGTCTCCTCACCTCAAAAAAGATATTTTGGCCTTGGAAAGGGTCCAGAAAAGGGCAACTAAAATGATTAGGGGTTTGGAACGGGGCCCATATGAAGAGAGGTTAAAGCGATTGGGACTTTTCAGTTTAGAAAAGAGGAGACCGAGGGGGGATACGATAGAGGTCTATAAAATCATGAGTGGTGTGGAGAGGGCAGATAAAGAAAAGTTATTTATTAGTTCCCATAATAGAAGAACTAGAGGACACCAAATGAAATTAACGGGTAACAGGTTTAAAACTAATAAATGAAAGTTCTTCTTCACGCAGCATGTAGTCAACCTGTGGAACTCCTTGCCAGAGGAGGCTGTGAAGGCTAGCACTATAACAGAGTTTAAAGAGAAGCTAGATAATTTCATGGAGGTTAGGTCCATAAATGGCTATTAGCCAGGGGATACAATGGTGTCCTTGGCCTCTGTTTGTCAGAGGCTGGAGAAGGATGGCAGGAGACAAATGGCTTGATCGTTGTCTTTGGTCCACCCTCTCCGGGGCACCTGGTGCTGGCCACTGTCGGCAGACAGGCTATTGGGCTAGATGGACCTTTGGTCTGATCCAGTACGGCCGTTCTTACGTAGATGGTATCCTGAGTCCACGAAAGCTCATGATCCTAGCTACATTGTTTGTTAGTCTATAAAGTGCTACCAGACCAGTTGTTGTTGTTGTTGTTGTTGTTGTTTTATTTCCAGATGCTATGAACTAGCATCCCGTGGCTACCTGCCACCTCTTCAGTCATTTCAGCATTTTAGTGTTTAAGACGGTATTATCTAGGGTTATTTTTAGTTACATATGCTTAAGGCTTTTTACGCCTTGTGTCTTTATTTGGCTCGAGTACAGTCTTCGATACAGGCTCAATGCATTATTGCCTTAATTTATAAGCATCACCTAGCAAATACTTAGTCCTGCAGGCACCAGGTATTTCACTTGCGACCCCTCTCCCCCCGGCTGTGAAGAGCGGCAGGGAGGCGGAAGGCAGCTGCCAGAAAGCCGCACAGCGTGGCCGGGACAATGGGGCTCCAGGAGCGTGGCTCAGCTACAGGAGGAGGCAAGGCAGCGGGAGAGTGGGATGCGGAGCAGAAAAGAGGCACAGAGGAGAAAGAGATGGGGGAAAGGAGCCTGCAGGGGGGAGGGTGTTAAGGACTGCGCATGCCATGAAGGAACCCGAGGAGGGCAAGGAGTCTGGTAAGAAGGGGGGGGGGGGGAGGAAGCGACCCAGGGCAGTGAGGGTGGGTGGCCACACACATTCGTTTAGCATTTTAGGGGGTGGTGGTATCACGAATGTTGAGAACCCCTGCTGTAATCCATGTTCCAGCAATAACTTAATGAGTTGAACATCACGTTTTTATGTATGTTTTACCCTAGAAATACACAAGCCTTTTACTTTGGAAATAAATCTAAATGCCTGGTGTTCTGTTCATATTCTTTTGCACGGGTGTTGCAGTTTATTCATATTTAAGAACTTATGTTTTAATTTATTGCTCACCATTTTAGAGTTAGATGTTATCACTGACTTTTTAGCTGTTCTGTTCCCCGCACTTATCAGCTCAGCGGTATTGCTCGCTGCTGGCTGGTTAGAGGCTAAACTCTCCACACCAGATTTAGTGGTTTTCTCTTGGAATGTCAACGTAGAGACGACTACACGATTAACCAATAAGCCTCAAGTTATTGGTCAATCCTGTCGATTACACGCATTCTCCCCTCTTACCCGCTGTCTGTCAGAGGCAGCAAGGAGGGAGGAGGTGTGAGCTGATACCTGTGGGAAGCCAGCTTTTAAGTCAGCTTGTCACAAGAGGGCGCGGTTGTACAGTTGATCAGCTCCCCACAAGCGTTGGATCGGCCTGTTCCCCCACCTCTGTGCTGCTGCCTCTGATACAGAGGAAGCAGTATGGTGGAAGGAGGCAGGCGGGAGCTGATATGCATGAGCACTGTGTGTGGTGGCTTCATGGACCCACCTGTCAAACCCCTTGCTGCCTCTTCTAGAGGCAAGAGGGGAAGACAGGAGCTGGTGCTGGCTTCGCAGAGCTGCCTGCCTGCCTGCCCACGCTGCTGCCTGTGCCTGAGGAGTGTGCAGAGAGGGGGCGTGACAGTCAGACGGGGCCATGGCAGCACGTTCCTGCATGGAAGCATTTGGCGCGGCGTGTGGCTTTTGCAGGGGCACGTGTTCGTGACGTATTCCAGTCAGACGGTGTCCTGGCTGCAGTGCCAGGCGGATCCTAGGGTCCCACTCCTGGAGAGCAACACCCCTCCCCTCCCCAGCCGGAGCCTGCAATGGCCCAGACAGTCTGAGAGGGCCAGAGGGAAGAGGCAGGCGGGACAGGGACTCGGGCTCAGGGCCCCACCCGTGACTGCAGCGGGAGCTGGCAGACACTGAGATGGACACGCGCCCTCTCGGGGGGTCTCTTGTTTTGACAGTTCACACCTGGCAACCCCACTCGGTCTCCCATGATGCACTGATGTGGGCGGGGGGATTGTAACTCCTTGGCGCGTTCTGGCACGAGGCAGGAGCTGTGCGTCTCACATCCCTCGCGGGGCAACAAACAGCAGTCACGTGGGCGCTGTGAGCGCTCACAATGTAGCGTCGTGCCGGCACGTGTGGCGCGGTGGACGCCCGCGCCCCGTCCCACGGACCGGAAGTGACGTTTGCTCGGTCCACGGCCTGACAGCAACCGACTGGGAACCGTGACCGGAAGGTGTCCAGGTACGTGCTCCAATCGCGCCCCCCGGGAACAGGGCTCGGAGTCGATTGGGGGGGATTTGAGAGTTCCAAAGAGGCTGCAGAAAAGCTGTTCTCAGTGGTGACAGATGGCAGAACAAGGAGCAAAGGTCTCAAGTTGCGGTGGGAGAGGTCCAGGTTGGATATTAGGAAAAACTATTTCCCTAGGCGGGTGGGGAAACACTGGGATGGGTTCCCTAGGGAGGCAGTGGAGTCTCCATCCCTAGAGGTGTTTAAGTGTCGGCTTGACACAGCCCTGGCCGGGTTGATTTAGTTGGGATTGGTCCTGCCTAGCGCAGCGGGCTGGACTTGACCTTCTGAGGTCTCTTCCAGCTGTGTGGTTCTAGGATTCTGAGAGAGCGTCTGCACTGGCATGTGCTTTTACGCAAGAGCATCCGTGCCAGTGTGGACGCTCTCTTGCGCAATAAACTCCGATGGCCGTTTTAACCATCGGCCTTTCTTGCGCAAGAAATTCCTGTTACCTGTCCGCACTGGCCTGTGCCGGAAGGGCTCTTGCGCAAGAGGCTTCTTCCTGAGCAGGAGCATCCTAGTTCTTGCGCCAGGAGCCCTGGTTGTACACAGGAGAAGGTCAGTTTCCTTGCGCAAGCACACACGGCCAGTGTAGACAGGCAGCAAGTTTCCGCGAAAGAGCGGCCGCTTTGGCGCGAGATGGCGCCAGTGCAGACACAGCATCAGTGTTTTCAAACCGGACGCAGCCGAGGCAGCCCCCCCCCAACCCGCGCCACGCTGCACTTTGTAAGGCAGCAGCAGCATCTGCCTGTCCCACACAAGCCCGCTGGGCAGTTGGGTGTGTGTGTGGGGGGGTATTTGGTGGGGGGAGCTGCCTGCTGGGGGTAGGGAGGAGCAGAGTGGGGGGTTGGGGAGGAGCAGACTGAATGAAGAGTTTGGTGGGGGGCGCAGAGTGGGGGGGTTGGGGAGGAGCAGACTGAAGAGTTTGGTGGGGGAGCAGAGTGGGGGGGTTTGGTGGTGCTGGAGTAGACTGCAGGGGGGGTTGGGGTGGAGTAGAGTGCAGGGGGGGCAGAGTGGGGGGTTGGGAGGCAGACTACAGGGGGGTTTGGTGGGGGGCAGAGTGGGGGGTTTAGTGGTGCTGGAGTAGACTGCGGGGGGTTGGGGTGGAGTAGAGTGCGGGGGGGGCAGAGTGGAGGGTTGGGGGGCAGACTACAGGGGGGTTTGGTGGGGGGGCAGAGTGGGGGGCTGGGGGCAGAGTGGGGGGTTGAGGGGCAGACTACAGGGGGGTTTGGTGGGGGGGCAGAGTGGGGGGCTGGGGGGCAGAGTGGAGGGTTGGGGGGCAGACTACAGGGGGGTTTGGTGGGGGGGCAGAGTGGGGGGCTGGGGGGCAGAGTGGAGGGTTGGGGGGCAGACTACAGGGGGTTTGGTGGGGGGGGCAGAGTGGGGGGTTGGCAGGTCCTGACGCCACAGGACAAGCCGGCTGGGCAGTTTGGGGGGGGTGTCTCTGAGGCGGGGGGGGCCGAGGGGAGCAGGGGAAGTAGCCGCGGTGGCTTGTGGGAAACGTTCCGTGCCCCAATCCCCAGCTCCCATGGGCTGTTCGATTGGGCGGGAGCAGCGGAAGTGACATCACAATCCAGCCGCTGATCCAGGGGTTGGTCTCGCGCGGTGTCACGCCCAGCGTGAGCGATGCATCCTGGGAGTTGTAGTTCCCACAGTGCGGCCTCCCGGGGCGTGTCTCAGTGCGCCCCGCCCCAATCATAGCCACGCCCCTCCCGCCCAGGCCGTCATAGCCACGCCCAGCGTGTTCCAGCCTCTCCCCGCCCCCAACTGCATCGTTGGGCGCCCCCGCAGCGCTACTCAGGCCCCGCCCCTGTCTGCCCCCGCCCCGCGGTCCTCAGCCCCCCCTGCTCTGCACAGCCCCCCCCGAGCTGCATCCCCCTCCCCCACCTTCCACCCGACCTGCACCAAGTGCTCCATTCTACACCCCCCCCCCAACCTTCCCCTGTTACCCCCCCAGGCCATTCTACACCCCCCCCAACCTTCCCCTGTTACCCCCCTCAGGCCATTCTACACCCCCCCCAACCTGCACCTGTTACCCCCCCCAGGCCATTCTACACCCCACCCAACCTGCACCTGTTACCGCCCCCAGGCCATTCTACACCCCCCACCCAACCTGCACCTGTTACCGCCCCCAGGCCATTCTACACCCCCCACCCAACCTGCCCCTGTTACCCCCCCAGGCCATTCTACACCCCCCACCCAACCTGCCCCTGTTACCCCCCCCCAGGCCATTCTACACCCGCCACCCAACCTGCCCCTGTTACCCCCCCCCGGCCATTCTACACCCCCCACCCAACCTGCCCCTGTTATCCCCCTCAGGCCATTCTACACCCCCCACCCAACCTGCCCCTGTTACCCCCCGAGTCCTTTCAACACCCCCCTCTCAACCTGCAAGCCCCTCCCCCGGCCCCCAGGCCATTCTACACCCCCCACTCCAGTGCATGCTGAACCCCCCCTCCCCTGCCCTCCAGTCCATTCTACACCCGCCACCCAATCTGCACCCCCTCCCCCAGTCCTTTCAACACTCCCAGCGCAACCTGCACCCCTCTTCCCCAGTCCATTCAATACCCCCCTGCCCAGCCTGCACCCCCGTTACCCTACCCCCAGTTTATTCAATATCCTTAGCTCAACCTGCACCCTCCTCACACTCCCTGTGCACTCTACACCTCAACCCAACCTGCACCCCCATTCTTCTCACTCTCCACTCCATTCAGCACCCCTAGTCCAACGTACAGCCCCATCCCCCCGCTTCCCAGTCCAACCTGCATCCCTAGCCCGACCTGCCCCTCTTCCTCTGCCCCCAGTGCTTCCCACACCCCCTTTCACTCCACCCCCAATCCATCACACCCCCAGTCCAACAGCACCCCCACTCCTCCTACCGCAGCCTAACCTGCCCCCCCATTATCTGTGCTGCAGCCGAACTGGCACCTCCCTTCCCTCACTTCCCCAGTGCATTACAACACTCCCAAGCCAATCTTATCCCCCATGAGTGCTCTCCCTCGCTTCAACCATATTTTTATCCTTCGGGTCCCTCGCTTTCCTTCCTCTCCACAATGCCCAAACCAACATGTCCCCTCTAGCCCCTTTCTCCATTCATGGGGTCTATCGGTCCCCCATTTTGCCCACTTTACTGCTCAGCCTCGCAGGGTCAGTGATGCGGCTCCCCCGGCTCCTTCTTTTTCTGCTTGTCCAGGGCCGAATCCACTCGCCCCTCAGCAGGAGCCAGGTGATGGGAAACATGCTTCTGGGCAGGCTCTACACGCTGCTCCAGTTTCACGCCATCCTCGCCGACTTCCCCTCCTGCTCCGTCGCCCCGGGTAGGTGGCAGCAATGGCGGGAGAGGCCCTCTAGAAATGGGCATGGGGGGGCTCTGGCCCGGCTGAGAAACGGGCACGGGGCGGAGGGGACATTAGAGCTGACGCTAGAGTCCCCTGTTGCCAAGGCTGGGCGGGGAGGGCCCCCCGGCGTACCAGAAGCCCACGGGCTAATCAGACTATAGAGGGTTTGTGGATTTAGGGTTTCTGCTCCAGAGGCCGTGGTGCCTCAGGCTTTAGCTGAATGCGTTACAGCAGGAGGATTTTGCTCAGGAAGGCCAGGCAGGAATAGCTGGTGGGCGGGAGGGGTGCAGCCGGCCAGGCCTGCGGCATGGAAAGTGGAGTATCGGCGGGTGACGCTAGGGATGCTCAGTGGAGCTGAATCAACGACCGTAATTTAGCGACTATATCCCGCACCCGAATATACCCTGCAGTTTTTTCTATTTGAGTAACCTCTTTTATACCCCGCACACGAATATAACCCGCAGAGCATACAAGACTTTTCTGTGCCGGGGGTATATTTGCTGGGGGTATGTTTACGGTGCGGGGGGAGGGGAGGGATAGCCACTCACCGCCCCAGGTTCCAGCACAGCCGCTAGCCTCCGGGTGGGGGAGCGCTCACCGCCCAGTTCCTGCCCAGCCTCAGGAAGGGGCAGGGGCGTGAGCACAGGAGGGAGGGGCGGGGGCACAGGTGGCTCTCCATGGCACTGGCTCCCATTCCCCCCACTTTACTGCTGATAGAGAGGCGTGGCGCGGAGGGTGTGGGGGGCAGACGGAGCCGGTACCTGCACGAAGCTTTCCAGCCAGCTCCCCGCATGTGCCAGCTATCGCAGGCAGCAGTGGCAGGCGGGTGGGGGTCGCCAGGGCTCACTGCGGACGGAGGCAGCTGCGTGAGATGCCGGGGCAGCGTCAAAGGAAGCAGTCCGTGCTGGGGGTGGGGGCTGGGAGCGCACTGGCTGCCGGCCCCACCTCAGGAGACTATCGAATAGTCGTGGAACCGACAGTATTTTGTGCGCTTCCAGGACTATTCACTTCATGGCTGCCTAACGTCCCTGCTTGCCTTGCGGTCAGCGCGGGCTGGGGATTTGGATGGGGAGGGTTTGAAGGGGATATGCTGGTAGGGGTCCTGGATTTCATTTCTGTTGCTATTGGGTTGGAAATAGCAGAGTAAATATGCCTTATCAAGGTAACGTCACAGCCAGATCCCAAGGGAAGTATGGTTCTGAGGCTAGCTAGACCATCGGGTCTGACTTCGGTAGCAGGCAAGTTAGTTGAAACAATAGTAAAGAATAAAATTGTGAGGCATGTAGACGAACATAGTTTGTTGGACAAAAGTCAACATGGTTTCTGTCAAGGGAAATCATGTCTTATTAATCTATTAGTGTTCTCTGAAGGGGTTAACAAACATGCAGACAAGGGGGATCCAGTAGTAGTTCTTCGCGTAGTGTCCCAGTGGGTGCTCCACTGTAGGTGAAGGGTCGCCCTGAGCCTCAGATCGGAGCTTTGTATAGCAGTTTCCCCTGTTGAGCCACGCATGCCCAGGAGGCGTCTCGAGCCCTTCCCGCCTCCTGAGGTTCCTCACAAGGTTCCTCACCAAAGGCTCTTGTGTCAATTCCATGGCCATGGGAGAAGAGGGAAGGTCCTTTCTTGGATTGAGAACTGGTTAAAAGGCAGGAAACAAAGGGTAGGAAGAAATGGTAAATTTTCAGAATGGAGAGGGGTAACTAGTGGTGTCCCCCAAGGGTCAGTCCTGGGACCAATCCTTTTCAACTTATTCGTAAATGATCTGGAGAAAGGGTTAAGGAGTGAGGTGGTAAAGTTTGCAGATGATACCAAACTGTTCAGGATAGTCAAGACAGAAGCAGACTGTGAGAGACTCCAAAAAGATCTCACCAAACGGAGTGATTGGGCAACAAAATGGCAAATGAAATTTCATGTGGATAAGTGTAAAGTAATGCACATCGGGAAAAATAACCCCAACTATACGTACAGAATGACGGGGGCTACTTTGGCTATGACAAATCAGGAAAGAGATCTTGGAGTTATCGTGGACAGTTCTTTGAAAACTTCCACACGGTGTGCAACGGCGGCCAAAAAGGCAAATAGGATGCTAGGAATTATTAGGAAAGGGATAGAAAATAAGACCCAGAATCTCTTACTGCCCCTGTATAAAACTATGGTACGCCCACATCTTGAATACTGTGTGCAGATGTGGTCTCCTCACCTCAAAAAAGATATTTTGGCCTTGGAAAGGGTCCAGAAAAGGGCAACTAAAATGATTAGGGGTTTGGAACGGGGCCCATATGAAGAGAGGTTAAAGCGATTGGGACTTTTCAGTTTAGAAAAGAGGAGACCGAGGGGGGATACGATAGAGGTCTATAAAATCATGAGTGGTGTGGAGAGGGCAGATAAAGAAAAGTTATTTATTAGTTCCCATAATAGAAGAACTAGAGGACACCAAATGAAATTAACGGGTAACAGGTTTAAAACTAATAAATGAAAGTTCTTCTTCACGCAGCATGTAGTCAACCTGTGGAACTCCTTGCCAGAGGAGGCTGTGAAGGCTAGCACTATAACAGAGTTTAAAGAGAAGCTAGATAATTTCATGGAGGTTAGGTCCATAAATGGCTATTAGCCAGGGGATACAATGGTGTCCTTGGCCTCTGTTTGTCAGAGGCTGGAGAAGGATGGCAGGAGACAAATGGCTTGATCGTTGTCTTTGGTCCACCCTCTCCGGGGCACCTGGTGCTGGCCACTGTCGGCAGACAGGCTATTGGGCTAGATGGACCTTTGGTCTGATCCAGTACGGCCGTTCTTACGTAGATGGTATCCTGAGTCCACGAAAGCTCATGATCCTAGCTACATTGTTTGTTAGTCTATAAAGTGCTACCAGACCAGTTGTTGTTGTTGTTGTTGTTGTTGTTTTATTTCCAGATGCTATGAACTAGCATCCCGTGGCTACCTGCCACCTCTTCAGTCATTTCAGCATTTTAGTGTTTAAGACGGTATTATCTAGGGTTATTTTTAGTTACATATGCTTAAGGCTTTTTACGCCTTGTGTCTTTATTTGGCTCGAGTACAGTCTTCGATACAGGCTCAATGCATTATTGCCTTAATTTATAAGCATCACCTAGCAAATACTTAGTCCTGCAGGCACCAGGTATTTCACTTGCGACCCCTCTCCCCCCGGCTGTGAAGAGCGGCAGGGAGGCGGAAGGCAGCTGCCAGAAAGCCGCACAGCGTGGCCGGGACAATGGGGCTCCAGGAGCGTGGCTCAGCTACAGGAGGAGGCAAGGCAGCGGGAGAGTGGGATGCGGAGCAGAAAAGAGGCACAGAGGAGAAAGAGATGGGGGAAAGGAGCCTGCAGGGGGGAGGGTGTTAAGGACTGCGCATGCCATGAAGGAACCCGAGGAGGGCAAGGAGTCTGGTAAGAAGGGGGGGGGGGGGAGGAAGCGACCCAGGGCAGTGAGGGTGGGTGGCCACACACATTCGTTTAGCATTTTAGGGGGTGGTGGTATCACGAATGTTGAGAACCCCTGCTGTAATCCATGTTCCAGCAATAACTTAATGAGTTGAACATCACGTTTTTATGTATGTTTTACCCTAGAAATACACAAGCCTTTTACTTTGGAAATAAATCTAAATGCCTGGTGTTCTGTTCATATTCTTTTGCACGGGTGTTGCAGTTTATTCATATTTAAGAACTTATGTTTTAATTTATTGCTCACCATTTTAGAGTTAGATGTTATCACTGACTTTTTAGCTGTTCTGTTCCCCGCACTTATCAGCTCAGCGGTATTGCTCGCTGCTGGCTGGTTAGAGGCTAAACTCTCCACACCAGATTTAGTGGTTTTCTCTTGGAATGTCAACGTAGAGACGACTACACGATTAACCAATAAGCCTCAAGTTATTGGTCAATCCTGTCGATTACACGCATTCTCCCCTCTTACCCGCTGTCTGTCAGAGGCAGCAAGGAGGGAGGAGGTGTGAGCTGATACCTGTGGGAAGCCAGCTTTTAAGTCAGCTTGTCACAAGAGGGCGCGGTTGTACAGTTGATCAGCTCCCCACAAGCGTTGGATCGGCCTGTTCCCCCACCTCTGTGCTGCTGCCTCTGATACAGAGGAAGCAGTATGGTGGAAGGAGGCAGGCGGGAGCTGATATGCATGAGCACTGTGTGTGGTGGCTTCATGGACCCACCTGTCAAACCCCTTGCTGCCTCTTCTAGAGGCAAGAGGGGAAGACAGGAGCTGGTGCTGGCTTCGCAGAGCTGCCTGCCTGCCTGCCCACGCTGCTGCCTGTGCCTGAGGAGTGTGCAGAGAGGGGGCGTGACAGTCAGACGGGGCCATGGCAGCACGTTCCTGCATGGAAGCATTTGGCGCGGCGTGTGGCTTTTGCAGGGGCACGTGTTCGTGACGTATTCCAGTCAGACGGTGTCCTGGCTGCAGTGCCAGGCGGATCCTAGGGTCCCACTCCTGGAGAGCAACACCCCTCCCCTCCCCAGCCGGAGCCTGCAATGGCCCAGACAGTCTGAGAGGGCCAGAGGGAAGAGGCAGGCGGGACAGGGACTCGGGCTCAGGGCCCCACCCGTGACTGCAGCGGGAGCTGGCAGACACTGAGATGGACACGCGCCCTCTCGGGGGGTCTCTTGTTTTGACAGTTCACACCTGGCAACCCCACTCGGTCTCCCATGATGCACTGATGTGGGCGGGGGGATTGTAACTCCTTGGCGCGTTCTGGCACGAGGCAGGAGCTGTGCGTCTCACATCCCTCGCGGGGCAACAAACAGCAGTCACGTGGGCGCTGTGAGCTCTCACAATGTAGCGTCGTGCCGGCACGTGTGGCGCGGTGGACGCCCGCGCCCCGTCCCACGGACCGGAAGTGACGTTTGCTCGGTCCACGGCCTGACAGCAACCGACTGGGAACCGTGACCGGAAGGTGTCCAGGTACGTGCTCCAATCGCGCCCCCCGGGAACAGGGCTCGGAGTCGATTGGGGGGGATTTGAGAGTTCCAAAGAGGCTGCAGAAAAGCTGTTCTCAGTGGTGACAGATGGCAGAACAAGGAGCAAAGGTCTCAAGTTGCGGTGGGAGAGGTCCAGGTTGGATATTAGGAAAAACTATTTCCCTAGGCGGGTGGGGAAACACTGGGATGGGTTCCCTAGGGAGGCAGTGGAGTCTCCATCCCTAGAGGTGTTTAAGTGTCGGCTTGACACAGCCCTGGCCGGGTTGATTTAGTTGGGATTGGTCCTGCCTAGCGCAGCGGGCTGGACTTGACCTTCTGAGGTCTCTTCCAGCTCTGTGGTTCTAGGATTCTGAGAGAGCGTCTGCACTGGCATGTGCTTTTACGCAAGAGCATCCGTGCCAGTGTGGACGCTCTCTTGCGCAATAAACTCCGATGGCCGTTTTAACCATCGGCCTTTCTTGCGCAAGAAATTCCTGTTACCTGTCCGCACTGGCCTGTGCCGGAAGGGCTCTTGCGCAAGAGGCTTCTTCCTGAGCAGGAGCATCCTAGTTCTTGCGCCAGGAGCCCTGGTTGTACACAGGAGAAGGTCAGTTTCCTTGCGCAAGCACACACGGCCAGTGTAGACAGGCAGCAAGTTTCCGCGAAAGAGCGGCCGCTTTGGCGCGAGATGGCGCCAGTGCAGACACAGCATCAGTGTTTTCAAACCGGACGCAGCCGAGGCAGCCCCCCCCCAACCCGCGCCACGCTGCACTTTGTAAGGCAGCAGCAGCATCTGCCTGTCCCACACAAGCCCGCTGGGCAGTTGGGTGTGTGTGTGGGGGGGTATTTGGTGGGGGGAGCTGCCTGCTGGGGGTAGGGAGGAGCAGAGTGGGGGGTTGGGGAGGAGCAGACTGAATGAAGAGTTTGGTGGGGGGCGCAGAGTGGGGGGGTTGGGGAGGAGCAGACTGAAGAGTTTGGTGGGGGAGCAGAGTGGGGGGGTTTGGTGGTGCTGGAGTAGACTGCAGGGGGGGTTGGGGTGGAGTAGAGTGCAGGGGGGGCAGAGTGGGGGGTTGGGGGGCAGACTACAGGGGGGTTTGGTGGGGGGCAGAGTGGGGGGTTTAGTGGTGCTGGAGTAGACTGCGGGGGGTTGGGGTGGAGTAGAGTGCGGGGGGGGCAGAGTGGAGGGTTGGGGGGCAGACTACAGGGCGGTTTGGTGGGGGGGCAGAGTGGGGGGCTGGGGGCAGAGTGGGGGGTTGGGGGGCAGACTACAGGGGGGTTTGGTGGGGGGGCAGAGTGGGGGGCTGGGGGGCAGAGTGGAGGGTTGGGGGGCAGACTACAGGGGGGTTTGGTGGGGGGGCAGAGTGGGGGGCTGCGGGGCAGAGTGGGGGGTTGGGGGGCACTACAGGGGGTTTGGTGGGGGGGGCAGAGTGGGGGGTTGGCAGGTCCTGACGCCACAGGACAAGCCGGCTGGGCAGTTTGGGGGGGGTGTCTCTGAGGCGGGGGGGGCCGAGGGGAGCAGGGGAAGTAGCCGCGGTGGCTTGTGGGAAACGTTCCGTGCCCCAATCCCCAGCTCCCATGGGCTGTTCGATTGGGCGGGAGCAGCGGAAGTGACATCACAATCCAGCCGCTGATCCAGGGGTTGGTCTCGCGCGGTGTCACGCCCAGCGTGAGCGATGCATCCTGGGAGTTGTAGTTCCCACAGTGCGGCCTCCCGGGGCGTGTCTCAGTGCGCCCCGCCCCAATCATAGCCACGCCCCTCCCGCCCAGGCCGTCATAGCCACGCCCAGCGTGTTCCAGCCTCTCCCCGCCCCCAACTGCATCGTTGGGCGCCCCCGCAGCGCTACTCAGGCCCCGCCCCTGTCTGCCCCCGCCCCGCGGTCCTCAGCCCCCCCTGCTCTGCACAGCCCCCCCCGAGTTGCATCCCCCTCCCCCACCTTCCACCCGACCTGCACCAAGTGCTCCATTCTACACCCCCCCCAACCTTCCCCTGTTACCCCCCCAGGCCATTCTACACCCCCCCCCCAACCTTCCCCTGTTACCCCCCTCAGGCCATTCTACACCCCCCCCAACCTGCACCTGTTACCCCCCCCAGGCTATTCTACACCCCACCCAACCTGCACCTGTTACCGCCCCCAGGCCATTCTACACCCCCCACCCAACCTGCACCTGTTACCGCCCCCAGGCCATTCTACACCCCCCACCCAACCTGCCCCTGTTACCCCCCCAGGCCATTCTACACCCCCCACCCAACCTGCCCCTGTTACCCCCCCCCAGGCCATTCTACACCCGCCACCCAACCTGCCCCTGTTACCCCCCCCCCCGAGTCCTTTCAACACCCCCCTCTCAACCTGCAAGCCCCTCCCCCGGCCCCCAGGCCATTCTACACCCCCCACTCCAGTGCATGCTGAACCCCCCCTCCCCTGCCCTCCAGTCCATTCTACACCCGCCACCCAATTTGCACCCCCTCCCCCAGTCCTTTCAACACTCCCAGCGCAACCTGCACCCCTCTTCCCCAGTCCATTCAATACCCCCCTGCCCAGCCTGCACCCCCGTTACCCTACCCCCAGTTTATTCAATATCCTTAGCTCAACCTGCACCCTCCTCACACTCCCTGTGCACTCTACACCTCAACCCAACCTGCACCCCCATTCTTCTCACTCTCCACTCCATTCAGCACCCCTAGTCCAACGTACACCCCCATCCCCCCGCTTCCCAGTCCAACCTGCATCCCTAGCCCGACCTGCCCCTCTTCCTCTGCCCCCAGTGCTTCCCACACCCCCTTTCACTCCACCCCCAATCCATCACACCCCCAGTCCAACAGCACCCCCACTCCTCCTACCGCAGCCTAACCTGCCCCCCCATTATCTGTGCTGCAGCCGAACTGGCACCTCCCTTCCCTCACTTCCCCAGTGCATTACAACACTCCCAAGCCAATCTTATCCCCCATGAGTGCTCTCCCTCGCTTCAACCATATTTTTATCCTTCGGGTCCCTCGCTTTCCTTCCTCTCCACAACGCCCAAACCAACATGTCCCCTCTAGCCCCTTTCTCCATTCATGGGGTCTATCGGTCCCCCATTTTGCTCCCTGCAACATCCCCAAGCTCACCCCGACCTGCGCCCTATTCCTTCCCATCCCCCGTACGTGGGACCTCTCACCTCCCTGTTGGCTTCCTTCCCAACCCACACACCCTCCTCGCACACCCCTGTCTCGCCAGGTCTGCGACCTTCCAGCCTCCCTTCTTCCTTCCTTCCCAACCCACACACCCCTGTCTCGCCAGGCCTGAAACCTGTCAGCCTCTGTTATTCCTTCGTCCGCGCCCTCAAGTTGCACTCCTACCCCCTCAGTCCTCCTTCTTCCCAACACTGGCAGCCTGCCATATCCTTCCCTAATCTGCTCCCCGCACCGGTTCTCCCTCCATTCATGGGATCCCTTAAGCCCCAGCTCTCCCCAATTCCAATTATTGTTCCCCATGAACTTGCTGAGTTGACTTTGCCCGCCAACCAAGGGCCCTCAAACACTCCTCCATGCTATTCTTCAACTCTGGGGCCTCTAAATCCCCCAAACTGTCAGTGTCCCTGGGATCCTCAGACCTCTCCCCTCCACAGTGCAGCCCCCAATACCATGTATTCAAGACAGTCATACTTAGGGGCTGCGTCTAGACTGGCATGATTTTGTGAAATACTTTTAACGGAAAAGTTCTTCCGTTAAAAGTATTTCCGCAAAAGAGCGTCTAGATTGGCAGGGATGCTTTTGCACAAAAAGTGCTTTTACGCAAGAGCACCCGTGCGCAGCATAGACGCGCTTTTGCGCAAGAAAGCTCCGATAGTCATTTTAGCCATCGGGGCTTTCTTGCAGAAAAAATGACGGTGCCTGTCTACACTGGCCTTGTTGTGCGAGTATTCCTGCGCAAGAGGGCTTATCCCTGAGCGGGAGCGTCAAAGTGTTTGCGCAAGAAGGACTGAATTCTTCCATTAGAACGTCAGTGCTCTTGCGCAAATTCAAGCGGCCAGTGTAGACAGCTGGGAAGTTTTTGCACAAGCGGCCGCTTTTGCGCAAAATCTTGCTAGTCTAGATGCGCCCACGTAGAGACCAAAATAGGAAATGAACTTCTCCACTGATCAGCCCCTTTGAGACTCTATTCTTTGCAGTGCTGCTGTCTCCATCCACAGGACATGGGCAGGTCTGCTGGGTGAACATCTCCACAGATGTGGTCTTGGCAGCCTTCAAAAAAGTAGGGGACAACTAGCAGTCGGTTTCATCACAGGCCATGAGCTTCCTTTTGGGTACGAAGAATTCTGCTGGGTATGCTCTGTAAGGAGACTATTTGGATGTGGGCTCAAAGCGCTCTTCTCCACTGGTATTTCTGCAGTGCCAGGGAGAGGCGGAGTGGGAGGGTGGAAGACAGCAGCATAATTTAGATGTGAGAAGAGGCTACGCGACATTACGGACTGAGATGCCAACGTATTCCCTTTTACGTTGTCAGGTGTACTGGTTTCCCTGGTACACGGAGACTGAAAAGTAAGTTGCTTGGTTTGATTTCCCCCTTTGCTGGGTTGGGTAGCGAGCGATAGGAAGTCAACCCTCCCGGTGTCCTCCCGTCTGGGGACGGAACAGAAACGAGACCAGCGAGCTCTGGAGCTTGGTCGAAGCGAGGAGAGAACCGTGCGGCTGGGAGCGGAGCAGCCGTCACTGTCATGGAGATAAGTGTCAGGTCTGGAAATCTCTCGGCTTACGGCCCACTCGTCCCTAGGAAGGGAAGTCACCTTTCTCTCCACGTTTCTGTAGTGGCAGCAGGAGGGGGTGGCCGATGGTGGGAGGCTGCGGCGCGATGGTGGGAGAAGAAGCGATGCCGCGTCCTTGCGGACTGAAACGCTAAGTTGTTTGTTTGTTTGTTCGTTCCCCCTCTGCTGTGTTCGGTAGCGAGCGCTAAGAAGTCAACCCTCCCGGTGTCCTCCCGTCTGGGGATGGAACGGAAACGAGAACAGCGAGCTCGGGAGCTTGGTCGAAGCGAGGCGAGAACCTTCCGGCTGGGAGCGGAGCAGCCATCGCTGACACGGAGATAAGTGTCGGGTCTGGAAATCTCTCGGCTTACGGCCCACTCGGGTCTAGGAAGGGAAGTCACGTTTGATTAGACAGCCAGTCCGAGCGGAGGTTCCCGAGGTGCTTCCTTGATAGCTCCCGTTTGTCAGGGCTCCCGTTTGTCAGGGATGCTGGTTTCTCTGGAACACGGTGTCCTTCTCAGCAGACGCTTGGCTCGAGGAGGAAGACGCAAGGTGGTAAGGTTTCTGGCTGCCTCTCATGTGTTTCTCTCTTGTTGCTCTCTCGTATTGGCCAATACGTTCTGTCTGTCTGTTTCTGCCTGTGTCTTTTGTCCTTGCTCTGCTTCTGCCGTGTCCTTGTACAGCACACTTGCAGGCATTCCAGGTGAGCATCTCCAAGGGTTAAGGGCTCAGGAGCCAACGGGAATTCTGCAGGTACGCCAGTCGCGCAAGGGAGAGCGGTGGTGCGTCATGGCTGACTGACTCAGTGTTCTTGTAGAGGGCCCAATACATAGGCGACAGGGAGGGAAAGGGCTAAAGGATAGAATTCCCACAGCCACAGACCTTAGTGAGTGAGAGCTCACGCTGGGCTTTTTCTGCCGCCCTTGCAGAGGAATCAGTGTGGGGCCGTGGGCGGAGAAGAAAGAGTCCGAGATGGACTTGAGCTGCCTGGACGGGATTCTCGGAAGACGTGAAAAGTCCTCAGCGTTCGGCCTTCCCATGGCTCTGTGTGAGTAAGAGATGCGTGCTTTGAAATCTTCAAGCGTCCTGGCAGTATGTTTCTCCTGAGGGAGAGAGCTTCCTGCTGGGGCACGGAGCCTGGTGGCTTGGGGACTGGTGAAGGGGTAGTAGGCGGTTCAACAGAGCGTGGATAGAGATTCAAGGCCTCCTTTCTCTCCACGTTTCTGCAGTGGCAGCAGGAGGGGGTGGCCGATGGTGGGAGGCTGCGGCGCGATGGTGGGAGAAGAAGCGATGCCGCGTCCTTGCGGACTGAAACGCTAAGTTGTTTGTTTGTTCGTTCCCCCTCTGCTGTGTTCGGTAGCGAGCGCTAAGAAGTCAACCCTCCCGGTGTCCTCCCGTCTGGGGATGGAACGGAAACGAGAACAGCGAGCTCGGGAGCTTGGTCGAAGCGAGGCGAGAACCTTCCGGCTGGGAGCGGAGCAGCCATCGCTGACACGGAGATAAGTGTCGGGTCTGGAAATCTCTCGGCTTACGGCCCACTCGGGTCTAGGAAGGGAAGTCACGTTTGATTAGACAGCCAGTCCGAGCGGAGGTTCCCGAGGTGCTTCCTTGATAGCTCCCGTTTGTCAGGGCTCCCGTTTGTCAGGGATGCTGGTTTCTCTGGAACACGGTGTCCTTCTCAGCAGACGCTTGGCTCGAGGAGGAAGACGCAAGGTGGTAAGATTTCTGGCTGCCTCTGGTGTTTCTCTCTTGTTGCTCTCTCGTATTGGCCAATACGTTCTGTCTGTCTGTTTCTGCCTGTGTCTTTTGTCCTTGCTCTGCTTCTGCCGTGTCCTTGTACAGCACACTTGCAGGCATTCCAGGTGAGCATCTCCAAGGGTTAAGGGCTCAGGAGCCAATGGGAATTCTGCAGGTACGCCAGTCGCGCAAGGGAGAGCCATGGTGAGTCATGGCTGACTGACTCAGTTTTCTTGTAGAGGGCCCGATACATAGGCGACAGGGAGGGAAAGGGCTAAAGGATAGAATTCCCACAGCCACAGACCTTAGTGAGTGAGAGCTCACGCTGGGCTTTTTCTGCCGCCCTTGCAGAGGAATCAGTGCGGGGCCGTGGGCGGAGAAGAAAGAGTCCGAGATGGACTTGAGCTGCCTGGACGGGATTCTCGGAAGACGTGAAGGGTCCTCAGCGTTCGGCCTTCCCATGGCTCTGTGTGAGTAAGAGATGCGTGCTGTGAAATCTTCAAGCGTCCTGGCAGTAGGTTTCTCCTGAGGCAGAGAGCTTCCTGCTGGGGCACGGAGCCTTGTGGCTTGGGGACTGGTGAAGGGGTAGTAGGCGGTTCAACAGAGCGTGGATAGAGATTCTAGGCCTCCTTTCTCTCCACATTTCTGTAGTGGCAGCAGGAGGGGGTGGCCGATGGTGGGAGGCTGCGGCGCGATGGTGGGAGAAGAAGCGATGCCGCGTCCTTGCGGACTGAAACGCTAAGTTGTTTGTTTGTTTGTTCGTTCCCCCTCTGCTGTGTTCGGTAGCGAGCGATAAGAAGTCAACCCTCCCGGTGTCCTCCCGTCTGGGGATGGAACGGAAACGAGAACAGCGAGCTCGGGAGCTTGGTCGAAGCGAGGCGAGAACCTTCCTGCTGGGAGCGAAGCAGCCATCGCTGACACGGAGATAAGTGTCGGGTCTGGAAATCTCTCGGCTTACGGCCCACTCGGGTCTAGGAAGGGAAGTCACGTTTGATTAGACAGCCAGTCCGAGCGGAGGTTCCTGAGGTCCTTCCTTGGTAGCTCCCGTTTGTCAGGGCTCCCGTTTGTCAGGGATGCTGGTTTCTCTGGAACACGGTGTCCTTCTCAGCAGACGCTTGGCTCGAGGAGGAAGACGCAAGGTGGTAAGGTTTCTGGCTGCCTCTCATGTGTTTCTCTCTTGTTGCTCTCTCGTATTGGCCAATACGTTCTGTCTGTCTGTTTCTGCCTGTGTCTTTTGTCCTTGCTCTGCTTCTGCCGTGTCCTTGTACAGCACACTTGCAGGCATTCCAGGTGAGCATCTACAAGGGTTAAGGGCTCAGGAGCCAACGGGAATTCTGCAGGTACGCCAGTCGCGCAAGGGAGAGCGGTGGTGCGTCATGGCTGACTGACTCAGTGTTCTTGTAGAGGGCCCGATACATAGGCGACAGGGAGGGAAAGGGCTAAAGGATAGAATTCCCACAGCCACAGACCTTAGTGAGTGAGAGCTCACGCTGGGCTTTTTCTGCCGCCCTTGCAGAGGAATCAGTGCGGGGCCGTGGGCGGAGAAGAAAGAGTCCGAGATGGACTTGAGCTGCCTGGACGTGATTCTCGGAAGACGTGAAGGGTCCTCAGCGTTCGGCCTTCCCATGGCTCTGTGTGAGTAAGAGATGCGTGCTTTGAAATCTTCAAGCGTCCTGGCAGTAGGTTTCTTCTGAGGCAGAGAGCTTCCTGCTAGGACACGGAGCCTGGTGGCTTGGGGACTGGTGAAGGGGCAGTAGGGGGTTCAACAGAGCGTGGATAGAGATTCAAGGCCTCCTTTCTCCCGCGTTCCAGTAGTGGCAGCGGGGGGGGGGGGGGGTGGCCGATAGTGAGAGGCTGCGGCGCGATGGTGGGAGAAGAAGCGATGCCGCGTCCTTGCGGACTGAAACGCTAAGTTGTTTGTTTGTTTGTTCGTTCCCCCTCTGCTGTGTTCGGTAGCGAGCGATAAGAAGTCAACCCTCCCGGTGTCCTCCCGTCTGGGGATGGAACGGAAACGAGAACAGCGAGCTCGGGAGCTTGGTCGAAGCGAGGCGAGAACCTTCCGGCTGGGAGCGAAGCAGCCATCGCTGACACGGAGATAAGTGTCGGGTCTGGAAATCTCTCGGCTTACGGCCCACTCGGGTCTAGGAAGGGAAGTCACATTTGATTAGACAGCCAGTCCGAGCCGAGGTTCCCGAGGTCCTTCCTTGGTAGCTCCCGTTTGTCAGGGCTCCCGTTTGTCAGGGATGCTGGTTTCTCTGGAACACGGTGTCCTTCTCAGCAGACGCTTGGCTCGAGGAGGAAGACGCAAGGTGGTAAGGTTTCTGGCTGCCTCTCATGTGTTTCTCTCTTGTTGCTCTCTCGTATTGGCCAATACGTTCTGTCTGTCTGTTTCTGCCTGTGTCTTTTGTCCTTGCTCTGCTTCTGCCGTGTCCTTGTACAGCACACTTGCAGGCATTCCAGGTGAGCATCTCCAAGGGTTAAGGGCTCAGGAGCCAACGGGAATTCTGCAGGTACGCCAGTCGCGCAAGGGAGAGCGGTGGTGCGTCATGGCTGACTGACTCAGTGTTCTTGTAGAGGGCCCAATACATAGGCGACAGGGAGGGAAAGGGCTAAAGGATAGAATTCCCACAGCCACAGACCTTAGTGAGTGAGAGCTCACGCTGGGCTTTTTCTGTCGCCCTTGCAGAGGAATCAGTGCGGAGCCGTGGGCGGAGAAGAAAGAGTCCGAGATGGACTTGAGCTGCCTGGACGGGATTCTCGGAAGACGTGAAGGGTCCTCAGCGTTCGGCCTTCCCATGGCTCTGTGTGAGTAAGAGATGCGTGCTTTGAAATCTTCAAGCGTCCTGGCAGTAGGTTTCTTCTGAGGCAGAGAGCTTCCTGCTGGGGCACGGAGCCTGGTGGCTTGGGGATTGGTGAAGGGGTAGTAGGCGGTTTAACAGAGCGTGGATAGAGATTCAAGGCCTCCTTTCTCTCCACGTTTCTGTAGTGGCAGCAGGAGGGGGTGGCCGATGGTGGGAGTCTGCGGCGCGATGGTGGGAGAAGAAGCGATGCCGCGTCCTTGCGGACTGAAACGCTAAGTTGTTTGTTTGTTTGTTCGTTCCCCCTCTGCTGTGTTCGGTAGCGAGCGATAAGAAGTCAACCCTCCCGGTGTCCTCCCGTCTGGGGATGGAACGGAAACGAGAACAGCGAGCTCGGGAGCTTGGTCGAAGCGAGGCGAGAACCTTCCGGCTGGGAGCGGAGCAGCCATCACTGACACGGAGATAAGTGTCGGGTCTGGAAATCTCTCGGCTTACGGCCCACTCGGGTCTAGGAAGGGAAGTCGCGTTTGCTGAGACAGGCAGTCCGAGCGTAGGTTCCCGAGGTGCTTCCTTGGTAGCTCCCGTTTGTCAGGGCTCCCGTTTGTCAGGGATGCTGGTTTCTCTGGAACATGGTGTCCTTCTCAGCAGACGCTTGGCTCAAGGAGGAAGACGCAAGGTGGTAAGGTTTCTGGCTGCCTCTCATGTGTTTCTCTCTTGTTGCTCTCTCGTATTGGCCAATACGTTCTGTCTGTCTGTTTCTGCCTGTGTCTTGTGTCCTTGCTGTGCTTCTGCCGTGTCCTTGTACAGCACACTTGCAGGCATTCCAGGTGAGCATCTCCAAGGGTTAAGGGCTGAGGAGCCAACGGGAATTCTGCAGGTACGCCAGTCGAGCAAGGGAGAGCGGTGGTGCGTCATGGCTGACTGACTCAGTGTTCTTGTAGAGGGCCCGATACATAGGCGACAGGGAGGGAAAGGGCTAAAGGATAGAATTCCCACAGCCACAGACCTTAGTGAGTGAGAGCTCACGCTGGGCTTTTTCTGCCGCCCTTGCAGAGGAATCAGTGCGGGGCCGTGGGCGGAGAAGAAAGAGTCCGAGATGGACTTGAGCTGCCTGGACGGGATTCTCGGAAGACGTGAAGGGTCCTCAGCGTTCGGCCTTCCCATGGCTCTGTGTGAGTAAGAGATGCGTGCTTTGAAATCTTCAAGCGTCCTGGCAGTATGTTTCTCCTGAGGGAGAGAGCTTCCTGCTGGGGCACGGAGCCTGGTGGCTTGGGGACTGGTGAAGGGGTAGTAGGCTGTTCAACAGAGCGTGGATAGAGATTCAAGGCCTCCTTTCTCTGCACGTTTCTGTAGTGGCAGCAGGAGGGGGTGGCCGATGGTGGGAGGCTGCGGCGCGATGGTGGGAGAAGAAGCGATGCCGCGTCCTTGCGGACTGAAACGCTAAGTTGTTTGTTTGTTTGTTCGTTCCCCCTCTGCTGTGTTCGGTAGCGAGCGATAAGAAGTCAACCCTCCCGGTGTCCTCCCGTCTGGGGATGGAACGGAAACGAGAACAGCGAGCTCGGGAGCTTGGTCGAAGCGAGGCGAGAACCTTCCGGCTGGGAGCGGAGCAGCCATCGCTGACACGGAGATAAGTGTCGGGTCTGGAAATCTCTCGGCTTACGGCCCACTCGGGTCTAGGAAGGGAAGTCGCGTTTGCTGAGACAGCCAGTCCGAGCGGAGATTCCACTCCCGCAGTACATTTCAACATCCCCCTCACACAAGCTGCACCCCCACCAGTGCTCTTCCCTAGCCCATACCCCCTATTCCTGGTGTCCCTCAGTTTCCCTTCTTCTCTCCACAGACTCAGAGCAACGTGCAACCCCAGAGCATCCCTCCCTTCACGGGGCCCATCAGCCCCTCTTTTTCCTCCCTAGAACACTTCCCCATCCCGCAGTCTATCCCTATCCCTACCTTTCCCCCGTCTATAGGACCCTTAAACCCCGTTTCTTTCCTTCCCAACCCACAGTCCCTCCCGCCACACTCCCATCCCGCCTGCCATGTGACCCCCATCACTACCTTCCCCCCAGGCCTCCTTCCACACATAAGGACTCCCTCAACCACTCTCCTCTTCCTCCTCAACAAGCCCCCATCCCAAGCCATCCCACACTCCAGACCCTTCCAATCCATGCTCCCATCCATTGGGTCCCACCCCCCTTCTCTTCCTTTCTACACCCACATCCCATAGCAACCTGCACTCCTAACGCTGCCCTTCCTCCATGCATGCCTACACCCATACACGGTATGCGTGCTTTATTTTGTTTTGATAAACAACAGCAATCTCTCAACTGTAAAAGCTAGATTTTAATTAAACAAATGTAGTTTGTGTAATTTCTAACAGCAGGAGGGGAGCGGGAGAAGTTGTGCGTATATTACTCCTCATTGAGGGGATGGGCAAACGTATGAGCTTGCATTGTAGTGATTTCTCTCTCGCGTCAGATAATATTATTTTGGGTGTACTTTCCGGAGGGGAACTGCAATTGAGTGCTGGACGATTTTCTAGCTAAGCCTTACCGTAGAGAGCTGTTTGCAGACTCTGTGTTTCTACACTTGGTGCTTCCCAACCTGCGTGGGCTCCCAGAGGCCAGAGAGCCTAAGTCAGCAAAACAGGGAGAGGCAGCCAAGGCTAGTGGAGCAAGTAGTCTCAGTGAAATCCCACCACATCCAATGGCATCCCAGAAGGAGGACCAAACCCATCAGAAGCTGGGCCTTTGAGAAAAGGTCTCTCCATGTACTGGGTAAGCTTGGAGGCCTCTCAAGGCGTACCTGCTCCCGGCAGTGCACTTACTGCGTTACAGAAATGCTAACAGTGACACTCGGCGAATGGGATGTTAGCGTATAGTCGTGTATACGATTAACTGATAAGCCTGGGCTTATCGGTTAATCCTGACAACTACACACGCTTCCCTCCCCCTTGCTGTCTCTAATACAGAGTCAGCAAGGGCTGGGGGGAGGTGAGAGCCTGTGCGCGTGGGGAGCTGGCTTTTAAGTCATCGCCCCAGAAGCACCAGATCCCGCGGAGCTACGTGCTCCGTATCCATCGGTGCACTTCTGATCCTGATAAGAACATAAGAATGGCTATACTGGGTCAGACCAAAGGGCCATCTAGCCCAGTAGCCTGTCTGCCAACAGTGGCCAGTGCCAGGTGCCCCAGAGGGGGTGGACCGAAGACAATGATCAAGCAATTTGTCTCCTGCCATCCATCTCCAGCCTCTGACAAACAGAGGCCAGGGGCACCATTTCTTCCTTCCCCCAGGCTAATAGCCTTTTATGGACCTAACCTCCATGAATTTATCTAGTTTTTTTTAAACTCTGTTCTAGTCCTAGCCTTCACAGCATCCTCTGGCAAGGAGTTCCACAGGTTGACTGTGCGCTGTGTGAAGACCTTTCTTTTATTAGGTTTAAACCTGCTACCCATTAATTTCATTTGGTGTCCTCTAGTTCTTATATTATGGGAACAAGTAAAGAACTTTTCTATATTCACCCTCTCCACACCACTCATGATTTTATAGACCTCTATCATATCCCCCTCAGTCTCCTCTTTTCTAAGCTGAAAAGTCCTAGTCTCTTTAGCCTCTCTTCATATGGGACCTGTTCCAAACCCCTAATCATTGTAGTTGCCCTTTTCTGAACCCTTTCCAAGGCCAAAATATCTTTTTTGAGGTGAGGAGACCACATCAGTACACAGTACTGAAGATATGGCGTACCATAGTTTTATACTTCCCCTTCTCCTCCTTCCCCTGGCTTCCCCCTTCCAGCTCCCTCCTCCTCCTTCCCCTGGCTTCCCCCTTCCAGCTCCCTCCTCCCAGGTTTCCACCTCCCCTCTCTCTTCCCCTCTCCCACCACCTTTTACCAGTCTCCCCAGAGGTTAATCCCCACCCCTCAGTTTTCAAAAATAGAAACTCTCTTGATTTAACAATACACGTGTCATTTATTTTTTACATCAGGAAGGGGGCTAGGGAAGGGTAAGTGGAAGGAGGTTAGGGAGGAATGGGGCATGAGCCCCCGATGGGGAGGACTGGGGTGGCTCTGCGGGCTCCTCGGGATGGAAGCTCTCCTGCAGGGCCTCCTGGATCCTGACAGCCTCCCAATTGATCCCCTTGGATGGCAGCCTGCGGCAAGTGCAGCCGGGCTGATGGCCAAGTGCTTTGATGTGCCGAGTGTGGGCACTCCAAGACAGGACTGCTTTGCTGTCCCTTATCGAGGTAGACAAGCAAGTGGGGAACCCTGAGAACTGTCTGTCCGGGGTGGGGGTCGGGTTCCTTTAAGCACAGCCCTCGGCTAGACGGAGGCAGCAGCTCCACACTCTAAGTCCTAACCTGATGCCCTGCAGGCACTGGTTCTGGCCAGCCTTAACTTCGGTTCAGGGTCCACTCAATGTGGATACGCTATTTCCAATTAGCAAAATGCTAATTCGAATTAGTTTTTAGGTCTAGATGCACTAATTCGAATTAGCTTAGTTCGAATTAGTGCTGCAGTGTAGACATACCCTAAGGGTGTGTCTACACTGTACCATTTTTCTGGAATAAGGGACATTATTCTGGCAGAACAACAGTAGCATCCACACAGCAATTGCATTATTTCAAAAGAAAATGGAAACAATTGAAACAATGGAGGGCTTATTCCTCATGGAATGAGGTTTATCAGTGTCGGAAAAACTTGTTTGATCAAGAGCGTGTTGGGCTGGGGGCCGTTAGGGAGGAAGAGGAGGGTGGGTGAGGGGGTCCTTATGTGTTGAAAGATGACTGGGGAGAAGGTAGGGTGAGGGTTGAGGTGAGCTGGGAAGGTGGCTCTGACGGACCGAGCCAGGTCTGGGCACAGCTGAGGGCGTCCGCTCAGGGCGAATTGCTCAAAACTCGGGGCTCCTTACAGCCCCAGACTGGAAGCCTTTCCCAAATAGGCCATAAACCGGTCACACTGAGTGCTTTAGCTGCCAATCTGGCCAGCCAGAAGCCTCAGGAGCAAAACCCCTCAGACACCCCAGCTCTCCCTGTGCCACAATTAGCCCCGGGCCTGCACACAGGTGAGGGGGTTGTAGAACCCAATCTCACCTTCCCCGAACGGGTCTTTCCGGTCCCAAAGAACCAGCCACAAATCCCCGGTCAGTTTACACTTTGGATCTTACCCACAAGATCACGCAGGGCCAATCCTTTAGAATCTAAAGGTTTATTAATAGAAGAAAGAAAAGCATGGATTGATATTTTGGGATTCTTGGATCTATGGAAATAGCCAAGCATTACATTGTAGCTGTAATGTTTGGCTATGTTCACACTGGGGAATTATTTCAAATAAGGTATTTTGGGGGTTAAAATATTTGAAAATATTTTTCAAAATAGTGTGTTCCCACAACAGGGAAGCATCAGCATTTGTGAGAGGTAGGGTCCCTTAGTAAGGACATGCTACTTTGAGTCAAAGTATGTCTACACTACACACTTGTTTTAGCATTTCCCCATTACAATTTCAGAATAGCATATTCTATTTCAGAATACAAGGCTTCTCAGATATTTTGGCTGGTTTTAATTACTCTGAGGCAGGCTTCCCTAAAGTGGCTGTGCTACCTTGATTTAGAGCCCCAGGAAACACTAGAGCGTAATTCCCTTAATGGCCCTAGGAAGGAGCTATTTGTAAATAGCGACAGTGGAGCACACACAATATTGCTATTTAAAAAGAGCAATTTCTACAATGGCATTATTCTGGAACAATAAACTCTCATGTCACAAAAAATAAGAAGCCTGTTATTCTGAAATACATCGCTTTAGAAAAGTGATAACGTGAGCATGCACAAGGCAAGCCCGTTCTTTCGAACGTCTTATAGAGGTGCGGTTAGTTACTCCCCAGTGCTTCCCGGGACTCCATTGGGAGTGACTGCGGGGAGTACGTACTTTGTAAGGCTTGTGCTGTAGAACATTTCCATTGAAATACCATTTCCTGTTTCACATGGATTCAGTGTCTATGCTCAGAGGCTCTTAGTTCGGAATGGGGCATTTCTACCCTCAGAACAATCTTTTTTATTTGGAAATAACGGCCCTTAGCAGAGCAACAGTGACACTCGGTGGTCATTGCCGGTAATGCACGTGTAATTCCATCGCCCCCAGCTGCTGTCCCTCCTCTCCCCTCTCCCCTGCTGCCCACGGCCCCCCTCATCCCGCACACCAGGCTCTGTGCAGCCCTGTCCCCTCCTGCCCCCGGCCCCCTCATCCCGCACACCAGGCTCTGTGCAGCCCTCTCCCCTCCTGCTTCCTCACCCCAGCCTGCACCCCCATCCATACTCTTATCCCGGGGCCCTTCCTCACCCCAGCCTGCACCCCCCGTCCATATTCTTATCCCGGGGCCCTTCCTCTCCCCAGCCTGGACCCCCATCCATATTCTTATCCCGGGGCCCTTCCTCTCCCCAGCCTGCACCCCCATCCATATTCTTATCCCGGGGCCCTTCCTCACCCCAGCCTGCACCCCCCGTCCATATTCTTATCCCGGGGCCCTTCCTCACCCCAGTCTGCACCCCCATTCATGGGAGCCATCAGTCCACCTTTCCCTGCACCACATTCAGTAAAGTGTCTGATCAGGGTATGAGAGCAGCCCTGAGCCTTTGTCTCCACTCAGCAGGTTGCACCACACAGGATATGTGGATGGTCCTGGGCTCTGTACAGCACTCGAGACTGACCCCTGGGCACGGCTTCTGGGTCCTAGCCCTTTGCTGTCACTCCTGCCCGAGGGCTTTGCTGGCTCCAGACTGGGTAACAGCTGGGAAACTGGCTGGGCAGGGGGCTAATGACAGGGAGCAGAAGTCTTCCCAATCAGCATTGAGACTTGATGGGAGGCTGAGAGGTCACAGCAGATGTCCTAAAGGATGGGCTAGCTCACCATCTGAGGGGATCAGTCTCAGAGCAATTCCAGCCCTGCCTCTTTGGGAGAGCCTCCCACAAAGCCATAAGGCGGGGTCTCTGAGGTTGCCCCCACCTTGCACCTCTGTCCTGTGTGTCTGATGTCAGGATCTCTCTACGAGGTCACCGCCTCCCCATCGCCTTTCCCCAATAGCCTGAGATTCTACAACAGGCCTTTGAGATGTCATCGCCCCCCCACCCCGACCGTCTCCTGCAAGGATGGCGTTCTGCCCCTAGTCTGCCCCTGCCCCTCGGGACACACTGACTGATAAGAATACAGTACTCTCAGATAGACATGGAAAGGGGTAACGGGTTAATGAGCGCTAGAGCAATTCCACCCACAGGATCCTGCTCAACCTTAACTTAGTGATTTCTATGCCTAGAGCTCAGGTGGATCAGAAGGAACAGGCTCCAAACCTCTCTGCGGCTCTTACCTTCTGAACAGGTAACATCAACTCCGTGGGTAGGGAAGGAGAAAACTCTGACGAGATTCCTCCTCGTGCTCCCATAATTAATCCTAATTCTTTCTCCGCCCTCGACGAGAGACCTTGAGAAGGAGCCTTGCTGCTGCAAAGCCATTAGAATCTCTGAGCTTGTCCCTGCCTTGCACCTCTCTTCTGATTGGCTGATGTCAGGTTAGGGTCTCTCTGTGAGGTCACCACCGACCTATCACTATCTCCCAGTAGGCTGAGATCCTGCAACAGGCCTTTGTGATGTCACTACGCCCCTTCCATCCCCTGCAACGCTGGTTTCCTGGCCCTGGTGAGCCTCTTTGGATGTGTGAGTGGGATGATGTAGGGCAGTGGTCTCCAACCTTTTTACACCCAAGATCACTTTTTAAATGACAGAACAAGCCAAGATCTACCGTCTTGCCCCTTGCTTGAAGCCTTGCCCTCTCTATTCTCCTCCTCTCCATCACTTGCTATCCCCAACCCTTAAACAGAGAGAGAATGAGCGCTGAGTTAGTTACTGTTATAGTTACAATGCTTCACTTTGCGATTAGGGTTAAGTGCTTCACAATGCTTTGAAGAGAACGGTTGTCAATTGTGTAACAGTAAGTTTGAGCGTGCCCTGGCGCACAGCGAGGGGAGCTGTTTCTGGCTACATAGTAGTATATTTTTAACAGTTTGAAGTTACATGACCTAATATTACATTCCTAACCAATTATATTCTAGAGGGGCAAAAATGTTTAGATTTATAATTAAACAATCCTAACAAATAATAATAATAATAATAATAATAAATCTAAACACTTCTCAAGCTTGATAACACTAAATCTAAACCCTTTCACAAGAATAAATCTAAACACTTCTCTGCTTCTTCTACTTAACAAACTTCTCCTCCTTAGACTTGTAGTTGTGGGGAACAAATTCTGGGGAGTCACTTCCACTTGGGGAATCATGTTTAATACTTGACTATGTTATCCCGACACTAAGGCTGGCCAAGAGACTGTCCCAGACTGATCGTAACAGACTGTTTTGTCCGCGAATGGGCTGAGAGTAAAGGGCGTGTTCGGAATCTGTGGCGCCCAATCTGAGGCTGTCCGAGGTGAATCTTAAAGGACAACTCCGTGCGCCAATGGGCGGTGACTAAAGGCGCGTTCTGGGACTGCTGGCGGCCAATAGGTTGTCCGGGGTGGATTATAACAGACTCTTCTGTCCGCGAATGGGCTGTGACTTAGGGGTGTTTCCTGGCTGTGTGCCAGCCAATGGGCTTTCGGAACACAGCATAGGCGGAGGATAGTGTCGCCCAATGGGCTGTCAGCAAAGGGGATCCCTCCTCTGGTTCGGCCAATGGGCTGCCGCAGGGGGGCGTTGTCTGACTGGGCGGCCGGCGCCGCCATGACAGGAAGGTCCGAGGAGCGCGCGGGGGCGCGAGCGAATCCTGGGTCCGAGTGCGAAGCTGCCCCGCCCCCAGCCCGCCCCTTGTTGGTGTCTGGCCCGGGGGGGAGGGGGCGCGAGGGAAGGTGGGGGAGCGGGCTGGGGGAGGGGTGTCTGGGCCGGGGGGGGAGGGGGCGCGAGGGAAGGTGGGGGAGCGGGCTGGGGGAGGGGTGTCTGGCCCGGGGGGGGAGGGGGCTGGGGGAGGGGTGTCTGGGCCGGGGGGGAGAGGGCGCGAGGGAAGGTGGGGGAGCGGGCTGGGGGAGGGGTGTCTGGCCCGGGGGGGGAGAGGGCGCGAGGGAAGGTGGGGGAGCGCGCTGGGGGAGGGGTGTCTGGCCCGGGGGGAGAGGGCGCGAGGGAAGGTGGGGGAGCGGGCTGGGGGAGGGGTGTCTGGCCCGGGGGAGGAGGGGGCGCGAGGGAAGGTGGGGGAGCGGGCTGGGGGAGGGGTGTCTGGGCCGGGGGGGGGGGGGCGCGAGGGAAGGTGGGGGAGCGGGCTGGGCGAGGGGTGTCTGGCCCGGGGGGGGAGGGGGCGCGAGGGAAGGTGGGGGAGCGGGCTGGGGGAGGGGTGTCTGGCCCGGGGGGGGAGAGGGCGCGAGGGCAGGTGGGGGAGCAGGCTGGGGGTGGGGTGTCTGGCCCGGGGGAGGAGGGGGCGCGAGGGAAGGTGGGGGAGCGGGCTGGGGGAGGGGTGTCTGGCCGGGGGGGAGGGGGCGCGAGGGAAGGTGGGGGAGCGGTGTCTGGCCCGGGGGGGAGGGGGCGCGAGGGAAGGTGGAGGAGCGGACTGGGGGTGGGGTGTCTGGCCCGGGGGAGGAGGGGGCGCGAGGGAAGGTGGGGGAGCGGGCTGGGGGAGGGGTGTCTGGCCCGGGGGAGGAGGCGGCGGCGCAAGGGAAGATGGGGGAGCGGGCTGGGGGTGGGGTGTCTGGCCCGGGGGAGGAGGGGGCGCGAGGGAAGGTGGGGGAGCGGGCTGGGGGCGGGGTGTCTGGCCCGGGGGAGGAAGGGGGGCGAGGGAAGGTGGGGGAGCGGGCTGGGGGAGGGGTGTCTGGCCCGGGGGGGGAGGGGGCGCGAGGGAAGGTGGAGGAGCGGGTTGGGGGAGGGGTGTCTGGCCCAGGGGAGGAGGCGGTGGCGCAAGGGAAGATGGGGGAGCGGGCTGGGGGTGGGGTGTCTGGCCCCGGGGAGGAGGAGGGGGCGCGAGGGAAGGTGGGGGAGCGGGCTGGGGGTGGGGTGTCTGGCCCGGGGGAGGAGGAGGGGGCGCGAGGGAAGGTGGGGGAGCGGGCTGGGGGTGGGGTGTCTGGACAGGGGTGAGGTTTAGGAGCAGGCTGGGTGTGAGGGGTCTCAGTGGAGGGTGTGTGTGAGCAGGCTGGGGGCGTGGGGTCTCAGCCTGGGTGAGTGAGGGGCCACTAACTTCTTTCACAGTGCTGCCAGCACCATGGCCCAGGATCAGCCTCCCGCTGGTCCCATTGGCAGGATATTGGCAAATGGGAGTAGCAGGAAAATCCTCCAGGAAGCGGGTCCATGCCCTGCTGTGGGAGGGGGAGGAGGAAGGGAAGCAGCAGTGTGCGGAGCCGATTCTAGCTCCGCTTCTTCCTTGCAAGCTGGATCCGGCAGGGAGCCTTGGGGCTTTTCCCCCACCCCCGCCCTTTCACCTCCCCTCTCCTGTGGCATGTGAGAATGGAAGAGCGTCATATAGAGAGTTAACTTTCTTTTAGGAGCAAACAAGGAATTTTTCCTTTTTTTGAGGGAGACTTAGGACAGGTTATTTAGAGCTTGTCAGAAAACTTCAGATGATGTCCACTAGCAGACATCAAGAAATGAAGAACCCGTCACTTGCTTTGGTAGTTTGTGCCAGTGGTGAATCATCCTCCCTGTGAAGTATTGGTGCCCTATGTCCAAGAGGAACGTGTCTGGTTTCACCTTCCAGCCACTGGCTCTTGTCCTGCCTTTCTCTGCACCGTGAACCGGCCCTTTGGTACCCGACATGTTCTCTCCGGAAAGGCCCTTAGACGCCCGAGTAACGTCACCTCTCAGCTTTCCTTGTACAAGCCAACCACACGGAGCTCAAGAGCAGAGGAGAAGGACTTTCTCTGCAGCCCTCCAGACTTTTTGCTCTTTGCTGCCCCGTCTCTAAGTTTCCAACAGCTTTTCAAAATGTGGCCCCTGAAGCAGGCTGCAGTCTCCAATCTCAGTCTCATGGACGCTGCATCACCTCCCTGCCCGGCTCGCTTCTCTGCTCGTGGGGCAGAGCTGGCGGGCAGGGCAGCGGGTCGGTCACAGCTCAGCCTCGCAGGGTCAGTGATGCGGCTCCCCCGGCTCCTTCTTTTTCTGCTTGTCCAGGGCCGAATCCACTCGCCCCTCAGCAGGAGCCAGGTGATGGGAAACATGCTTCTGGGCAGGCTCTACACGCTGCTCCAGTTTCACGCCATCCTCGCCGACTTCCCCTCCTGCTCCGTCGCCCCGGGTAGGTGGCAGCAATGGCGGGAGAGGCCCTCTAGAAATGGGCATGGGGGGGCTCTGGCCCGGCTGAGAAACGGGCACGGGGCGGAAGGGACATTAGAGCTGACGCTAGAGTCCCCTGTTGCCCTGGCTGGGCGGGGAGGGCCCCCCGGCGTACCAGAAGCCCACGGGCTAATCAGACTATAGCGGGTTTGTGGATTTAGGGTTTCTGCTCCAGAGGCCGTGGTGCCTCAGGCTTTAGCTGAATGCGTTACAGCAGGAGGATTTTGCTCAGGAAGGCCAGGCAGGAATAGCTGGTGGGCGGGAGGGGTGCAGCCGGCCAGGCCTGCGGCATGGAAAGTGGAGTATCGGCGGGTGACGCTAGGGATGCTCAGTGGAGCTGAATCAACGACCGTAATTTAGCGACTATATCCCGCACCCGAATATACCCTGCAGTTTTTTCTATTTGAGTAACCTCTTTTATACCCCGCACACGAATATAACCCGCAGAGCATACAAGACTTTTCTGTGCCGGGGGTATATTTGCTGGGGGTATGTTTACGGTGCGGGGGGCGGGGGGGGATAGCCACTCACCGCCCCAGGTTCCAGCACAGCCGCTAGCCTCCGGGTGGGGGAGCGCTCACCGCCCAGTTCCTGCCCAGCCTCAGGAAGGGGCAGGGGCGTGAGCACAGGAGGGAGGGGCGGGGGCACAGGTGGCTCTCCATGGCACTGGCTCCCATTCCCCCCACTTTACTGCTGATAGAGAGGCGTGGCGCGGAGGGTGTGGGGGGCAGACGGAGCCGGTACCTGCACGAAGCTTTCCAGCCAGCTCCCCGCATGTGCCAGCTATCGCAGGCAGCAGTGGCAGGCGGGGTGGGGGTCGCCAGGGCTCACTGCGGACGGAGGCAGCTGCGTGAGATGCCGGGGCAGCGTCAAAGGAAGCAGTCCGTGCTGGGGGTGGGGGCTGGGAGCGCACTGGCTGCCGGCCCCACCTCAGGAGACTATCGAATAGTCGTGGAACCGACAGTATTTTGTGCGCTTCCAGGACTATTCACTTCATGGCTGCCTAACGTCCCTGCTTGCCTTGCGGTCAGCGCGGGCTGGGGATTTGGATGGGGAGGGTTTGAAGGGGATATGCTGGTAGGGGTCCTGGATTTCATTTCTGTTGCTATTGGGTTGGAAATAGCAGAGTAAATATGCCTTATCAAGGTAACGTCACAGCCAGATCCCAAGGGAAGTATGGTTCTGAGGCTAGCTAGACCATCGGGTCTGACTTCGGTAGCAGGCAAGTTAGTTGAAACAATAGTAAAGAATAAAATTGTGAGGCATGTAGACGAACCTAGTTTGTTGGACAAAAGTCAACATGGTTTCTGTCAAGGGAAATCATGTCTTATTAATCTATTAGTGTTCTCTGAAGGGGTTAACAAACATGCAGACAAGGGGGATCCAGTAGTAGTTCTTCGCGTAGTGTCCCAGTGGGTGCTCCACTGTAGGTGAAGGGTCGCCCTGAGCCTCAGATCGGAGCTTTGTATAGCAGTTTCCCCTGTTGAGCCACGCATGCCCAGGAGGCGTCTCGAGCCCTTCCCGCCTCCTGAGGTTCCTCACAAGGTTCCTCACCAAAGGCTCTTGTGTCAATTCCATGGCCATGGGAGAAGAGGGAAGGTCCTTTCTTGGATTGAGAACTGGTTAAAAGGCAGGAAACAAAGGGTAGGAAGAAATGGTAAATTTTCAGAATGGAGAGGGGTAACTAGTGGTGTCCCCCAAGGGTCAGTCCTGGGACCAATCCTTTTCAACTTATTCGTAAATGATCTGGAGAAAGGGTTAAGGAGTGAGGTGGTAAAGTTTGCAGATGATACCAAACTGTTCAGGATAGTCAAGACAGAAGCAGACTGTGAGAGACTCCAAAAAGATCTCACCAAACGGAGTGATTGGGCAACAAAATGGCAAATGAAATTTCATGTGGATAAGTGTAAAGTAATGCACATCGGGAAAAATAACCCCAACTATACGTACAGAATGACGGGGGCTACTTTGGCTATGACAAATCAGGAAAGAGATCTTGGAGTTATCGTGGACAGTTCTTTGAAAACTTCCACACGGTGTGCAACGGCGGCCAAAAAGGCAAATAGGATGCTAGGAATTATTAGGAAAGGGATAGAAAATAAGACCCAGAATCTCTTACTGCCCCTGTATAAAACTATGGTACGCCCACATCTTGAATACTGTGTACAGATGTGGTCTCCTCACCTCAAAAAAGATATTTTGGCCTTGGAAAGGGTCCAGAAAAGGGCAACTAAAATGATTAGGGGTTTGGAACGGGTCCCATATGAAGAGAGGTTAAAGCGATTGGGACTTTTCAGTTTAGAAAAGAGGAGACCGAGGGGGGATACGATAGAGGTCTATAAAATCATGAGTGGTGTGGAGAGGGCAGATAAAGAAAAGTTATTTATTAGTTCCCATAATAGAAGAACTAGAGGACACCAAATGAAATTAACGGGTAACAGGTTTAAAACTAATAAATGAAAGTTCTTCTTCACGCAGCATGTAGTCAACCTGTGGAACTCCTTGCCAGAGGAGGCTGTGAAGGCTAGCACTATAACAGAGTTTAAAGAGAAGCTAGATAATTTCATGGAGGTTAGGTCCATAAATGGCTATTAGCCAGGGGATACAATGGTGTCCTTGGCCTCTGTTTGTCAGAGGCTGGAGAAGGATGGCAGGAGACAAATGGCTTGATCGTTGTCTTTGGTCCACCCTCTCCGGGGCACCTGGTGCTGGCCACTGTCGGCAGACAGGCTATTGGGCTAGATGGACCTTTGGTCTGATCCAGTACGGCCGTTCTTACGTAGATGGTATCCTGAGTCCACGAAAGCTCATGATCCTAGCTACATTGTTTGTTAGTCTATAAAGTGCTACCAGACCAGTTGTTGTTGTTGTTGTTGTTGTTTTATTTCCAGATGCTATGAACTAGCATCCCGTGGCTACCTGCCACCTCTTCAGTCATTTCAGCATTTTAGTGTTTAAGACGGTATTATCTAGGGTTATTTTTAGTTACATATGCTTAAGGCTTTTTACGCCTTGTGTATTTGGCTCGAGTACAGTCTTCGATACAGGCTCAATGCATTATTGCCTTAATTTATAAGCATCACCTAGCAAATACTTAGTCCTGCAGGCACCAGGTATTTCACTTGCGACCCCTCTCCCCCCGGCTGTGAAGAGCGGCAGGGAGGCGGAAGGCAGCTGCCAGAAAGCCGCACAGCGTGGCCGGGACAATGGGGCTCCAGGAGCGTGGCTCAGCTACAGGAGGAGGCAAGGCAGCGGGAGAGTGGGATGCGGAGCAGAAAAGAGGCACAGAGGAGAAAGAGATGGGGGAAAGGAGCCTGCAGGGGGGAGGGTGTTAAGGACTGCGCATGCCATGAAGGAACCCGAGGAGGGCAAGGAGTCTGGTAAGAAGGGGGGGGGGGGGAGGAAGCGACCCAGGGCAGTGAGGGTGGGTGGCCACACACATTCATTTAGCATTTTAGGGGGTGGTGGTATCACGAATGTTGAGAACCCCTGCTGTAATCCATGTTCCAGCAATAACTTAATGAGTTGAACATCACGTTTTTATGTATGTTTTACCCTAGAAATACACAAGCCTTTTACTTTGGAAATAAATCTAAATGCCTGGTGTTCTGTTCATATTCTTTTGCACGGGTGTTGCAGTTTATTCATATTTAAGAACTTATGTTTTAATTTATTGCTCACCATTTTAGAGTTAGATGTTCTCACTGACTTTTTAGCTGTTCTGTTCCCCGCACTTATCAGCTCAGCGGTATTGCTCGCTGCTGGCTGGTTAGGGGCTAAACTCTCCACACCAGATTTAGTGGTTTTCTCTTGGAATGTCAACGTAGAGACGACTACACGATTAACCAATAAGCCTCAAGTTATTGGTCAATCCTGTCGATTACACGCATTCTCCCCTCTTACCCGCTGTCTGTCAGAGGCAGCGAGGAGGGAGGAGGTGTGAGCTGATACCTGTGAGAAGCCAGCTTTTAAGTCAGCTTGTCACAAGAGGGCGCGGTTGTACAGTTGATCAGCTCCCCACAAGCGTTGGATCGGCCTGTTCCCCCACCTCTGTGCTGCTGCCTCTGATACAGAGGAAGCAGTATGGTGGAAGGAGGCAGGCGGGAGCTGATATGCATGAGCACTGTGTGTGGTGGCTTCATGGACCCACCTGTCAAACCCCTTGCTGCCTCTTCTAGAGGCAAGAGGGGAAGACAGGAGCTGGTGCTGGCTTCGCAGAGCTGCCTGCCTGCCTGCCCACGCTGCTGCCTGTGCCTGAGGAGTGTGCAGAGAGGGGGCGTGACAGTCAGACGGGGCCATGGCAGCGCATTCCTGCATGGAAGCATTTGGCGCGGCGTGTGGCTTTTGCAGGGGCACGTGTTCGTGACGTATTCCAGTCAGACGGTGTCCTGGCTGCAGTGCCAGGCGGATCCTAGGGTCCCACTCCTGGAGAGCAACACCCCTCCCCTCCCCAGCCGGAGCCTGCAATGGCCCAGACAGTCTGAGAGGGCCAGAGGGAAGAGGCAGGCGGGACAGGGACTCGGGCTCAGGGCCCCACCCGTGACTGCAGCGGGAGCTGGCAGACACTGAGATGGACACGCACCCTCTCGGGGGGTCTCTTGTTTTGACAGTTCACACCTGGCAACCCCACTCGGTCTCCCATGATGCACTGATGTGGGCGGGGGATTGTAACTCCTTGGCGCGTTCTGGCACGAGGCAGGAGCTGTGCGTCTCACATCCCTCGCGGGGCAACAAACAGCAGTCACGTGGGCGCTGTGAGCTCTCACAATGTAGCGTCGTGCCGGCACGTGTGGCGCGGTGGACGCCCGCGCCCCGTCCCACGGACCGGAAGTGACGTTTGCTCGGTCCACGGCCTGACAGCAACCGACTGGGAACCGTGACCGGAAGGTGTCCAGGTACGTGCTCCAATCGCGCCCCCCGGGAACAGGGCTCGGAGTCGATTGGGGGGGATTTGAGAGCAGCCTTCAACTTCCTGAAGCGAGATTCCAAAGAGGCTGCAGAAAAGCTGTTCTCAGTGGTGACAGATGGCAGAACAAGGAGCAAAGGTCTCAAGTTGCGGTGGGAGAGGTCCAGGTTGGATATTAGGAAAAACTATTTCCCTAGGCGGGTGGGGAAACACTGGGATGGGTTCCCTAGGGAGGCAGTGGAGTCTCCATCCCTAGAGGTGTTTAAGTGTCGGCTTGACACAGCCCTGGCCGGGTTGATTTAGTTGGGATTGGTCCTGCCTAGCGCAGCGGGCTGGACTTGACCTTCTGAGGTCTCTTCCAGCTGTGTGGTTCTAGGATTCTGAGAGAGCGTCTGCACTGGCATGTGCTTTTACGCAAGAGCATCCGTGCCAGTGTGGACGCTCTCTTGCGCAATAAACTCCGATGGCCGTTTTAACCATCGGCCTTTCTTGCGCAAGAAATTCCTGTTACCTGTCCGCACTGGCCTGTGCCGGAAGGGCTCTTGCGCAAGAGGCTTCTTCCTGAGCAGGAGCATCCTAGTTCTTGCGCCAGGAGCCCTGGTTGTACACAGGAGAAGGTCAGTTTCCTTGCGCAAGCACACACGGCCAGTGTAGACAGGCAGCAAGTTTCCGCGAAAGAGCGGCCGCTTTGGCGCGAGATGGCGCCAGTGCAGACACAGCATCAGTGTTTTCAAACCGGACGCAGCCGAGGCAGCCCCCCCCCAACCCGCCCCACGCTGCACTTTGTAAGGCAGCAGCAGCATCTGCCTGTCCCACACAAGCCCGCTGGGCAGTTGGGTGTGTGTGGGGGGGGGTATTTGGTGGGGGGAGCTGCCTGCTGGGGGTAGGGAGGAGCAGAGTGGGGGGTTGGGGAGGAGCAGACTGAATGAAGAGTTTGGTGGGGGGCGCAGAGTGGGGGGGTTGGGGAGGAGCAGACTGAAGAGTTTGGTGGGGGGCAGAGTGGGAGGCTGGGGGGCAGAGTGGGGGGTTGGGGGGCAGACTACAGGGGGTTTGGTGGGGGGGGCAGAGTGGGGGGTTGGCAGGTCCTGACGCCACAGGACAAGCCGGCTGGGCAGTTTGGGGGGGGGGTGTCTCTGAGGCGGGGGGGGCCGAGGGGAGCAGGGGAAGTAGCCGCGGTGACTTGTGGGAAACGTTCCGTGCCCCAATCCCCAGCTCCCATGGGCTGTTCAATTGGGCGGGAGCAGCGGAAGTGACATCACAATCCAGCCGCTGATCCAGGGGTTGGTCTCGCGCGGTGTCACGCCCAGCGTGAGCGATGCATCCTGGGAGTTGTAGTTCCCACAGTGCGGCCTCCCGGGGCGTGTCTCAGTGCCCCCCGCCCCAATCATAGCCACGCCCCTCCCGCCCAGGCCGTCATAGCCACGCCCAGCGTGTTCCAGCCTCTCCCTGCCCCAACTGCATCGTTGGGCGCCCCCGCAGCGCTACTCAGGCCCCGCCCCTGTCTGCCCCCGCCCCGCGGTCCTCAGCCCCCCCCTGCTCTGCACAGCCCCCCCCGAGCTGCATCCCCCTCCCCCACCTTCCACCCGACCTGCATCAACTGCTCCATTCTACACCCCCCACCCAACCTTCCCCTGTTACCCCCCTCAGGCCATTCTACACCCCCCCCCCAACCTGCACCTGTTACCCCCTCAGGCCATTCTACACCCCCCACCCAACCTGCACCTGTTACCCCCCCAGGCCATTGTACACCCCCCACCCAACCTTCCCCTGTTACCCCCCCAGGCCATTCTACACCCCCCACCCAATCTGCCCGTTACCCCCCCCAGGCCATTCTACACCCACCACCCAACCTGCCCCTGTTACCCCCCCAGGCCATTCTACACCCCCCACCCAACCTGCCCCTGTTATCCCCCTCAGGCCATTCTACACCCCCCACCCAACCTGCCCCTGTTATCCCCCTCAGGCCATTCTACACCCCCCACCCAACCTGCCCCTGTTACCCCCCCGAGTCCTTTCAACACCCCCCTCTCAACCTGCAAGCCCCTCCCCCGGCCCCCAGGCCATTCTACACCCCCCACTCCAGTGCATGCTGAACCCCCCCTCCCCTGCCCTCCAGTCCATTCTACACCCGCCACCCAATCTGCACCCCCTCCCCCAGTCCTTTCAACACTCCCAGCGCAACCTGCACCCCTCTTCCCCAGTCCATTCAATACCCCCCTGCCCAGCCTGCACCCCCGTTACCCTACCCCCAGTTTATTCAATATCCTTAGCTCAACCTGCACCCTCCTCACACTCCCTGTGCACTCTACACCTCAACCCAACCTGCACCCCCATTCTTCTCACACTCCACTCCATTCAGCACCCCTAGTCCAACATACACCCCCATCCCCCCGCTTCCCAGTCCAACCTGCATCCCTAGCCCGACCTGCCCCTCTTCCTCTGCCCCCAGTGCTTCCCACACCCCCTTTCACTCCACCCCCAATCCATCACACCCCCAGTCCAACAGCACCCCCACTCCTCCTACCGCAGCCTAACCTGCCCCCCCATTATCTGTGCTGCAGCCGAACTGGCACCTCCCTTCCCTCACTTCCCCAGTGCATTACAACACTCCCAAGCCAATCTTATCCCCCATGAGTGCTCTCCCTCGCTTCAACCATATTTTTATCCTTCGGGTCCCTCGCTTTCCTTCCTCTCCACAACGCCCAAACCAACATGTCCCCTCTAGCCCCTTTCTCCATTCATGGGGTCTATCGGTCCCCCATTTTGCTCCCTGCAACATCCCCAAGCTCACCCCGACCTGCGCCCTATTCCTTCCCATCCCCCGTACGTGGGACCTCTCACCTCCCTGTTGGCTTCCTTCCCAACCCACACACCCTCCTCGCACACCCCTGTCTCGCCAGGTCTGCGACCTTCCAGCCTCCCTTCTTCCTTCCTTCCCAACCCACACACCCCTGTCTCGCCAGGCCTGAAACCTGTCAGCCTCTGTTATTCCTTCGTCCGCGCCCTCAAGTTGCACTCCTACCCCCTCAGTCCTCCTTCTTCCCAACACTGGCAGCCTGCCATATCCTTCCCTAATCTGCTCCCCGCACCGGTTCTCCCTCCATTCATGGGATCCCTTAAGCCCCAGCTCTCCCCAATTCCAATTATTGTTCCCCATGAACTTGCTGAGTTGACTTTGCCCGCCAACCAAGGGCCCTCAAACACTCCTCCATGCTATTCTTCAACTCTGGGGCCTCTAAATCCCCCAAACTGTCAGTGTCCCTGGGATCCTCAGACCTCTCCCCTCCACAGTGCAGCCCCCAATACCATGTATTCAAGACAGTCATACTTAGGGCCTGTGTCTAGACTGGCATGATTTTGTGAAATACTTTTAACGGAAAAGTTCTTCCGTTAAAAGTATTTCTGCAAAAGAGCGTCTAGATTGGCAGGGATGCTTTTGCACAAAAAGTGCTTTTACGCAAGAGCACCCGTGCGCAGCATAGACGCGCTTTTGCGCAAGAAAGCTCCGATAGTCATTTTAGCCATCGGGGCTTTCTTGCAGAAAAAATGACGGTGCCTGTCTACACTGGCCTTGTTGTGCGAGTATTCCTGCGCAAGAGGGCTTATCCCTGAGCGGGAGCGTCAAAGTGTTTGCGCAAGAAGGACTGAATTCTTCCATTAGAACGTCAGTGCTCTTGCGCAAATTCAAGCGGCCAGTGTAGACAGCTGGGAAGTTTTTGCACAAGCGGCCGCTTTTGCGCAAAATCTTGCTAGTCTAGATGCGCCCACGTAGAGACCAAAATAGGAAATGAACTTCTCCACTGATCAGCCCCTTTGAGACTCTATTCTTTGCAGTGCTGCTGTCTCCATCCACAGGACATGGGCAGGTCTGCTGGGTGAACATCTCCACAGATGTGGTCTTGGAAGCCTTCAAAAAAGTAGGGGACAACTAGCAGTCGGTTTCATCACAGGCCATGAGCTTCCTTTTGGGTACGAAGAATTCTGCTGGGTATGCTCTGTAAGGAGACTATTTGGATGTGGGCTCAAAGCGCTCTTCTCCACTGGTATTTCTGCAGTGCCAGGGAGAGGCGGAGTGGGAGGGTGGAAGACAGCAGCATAATTTAGATGTGAGAAGAGGCTACGCGACATTACGGACTGAGATGCCAACGTATTCCCTTTTACGTTGTCAGGTGTACTGGTTTCCCTGGTACAGAGAGACTGAAAAGTAAGTTGCTTGGTTTGATTTCCCCCTTTGCTGGGTTGGGTAGCGAGCGCTAGGAAGTCAACCCTCCCGGTGTCCTCCCGTCTGGGGACGGAACAGAAACGAGACCAGCGAGCTCTGGAGCTTGGTCGAAGCGAGGAGAGAACCGTGCGGCTGGGAGCGGAGCAGCTGTCACTGTCACGGAGATAAGTGTCAGGTCTGGAAATCTCTCGGCTTACGGCCCACTCGTCCCTAGGAAGGGAAGTCACGTTTTCTTAGACAGCGAGTCCCAGTGGAGGTTCGCGAGGTGCTTCCTTGGTGGTGGGAGAAACAGGGCTCCCGTTGGTCAGGGGTGCTGGTTTCTCTGGAACACGGTGTCCTTTTCAGCAGACGCTTGGCTCGAGGAGGAAGATGCAAGGTGGTAAGGTTTCTGGCTGCCTCTCATGTGTTTCTCTCTTGTTGCTCTCTCGTATTGGCCAATACATCCTGTCTGTCTGTTTCTGTCTGTGTCTTTGTCCTTGCTCTGTTTCTGCCGTGTCCTTGTACAGCCCACTTGCAGGCATTCCAGGTGAGCATCTCCATGGGTTAAGGGCTCAGGAGCCAACGGGAATTCTGCAGGTACGCGAGTCGCGCAAGGGAGAGCGGTGGTGCGTCATGGCTGACCTGACTCAGTGTTCTTCTAGAGGACCCGATACATAGGCGACGGGGGGGAAAGGGCTAAAGTATAGAATTCCCACAGCCACAGACCTTAGTGAGTGTGAGCTAACGCTGGGCTTTTTCAGCCACCCTTGCAGAGGAATCAGTGCGGGGCCGTGGGCTGAGAAGATACCGTCCGAGATGGACTTGAGCTGCCTGGACGTGATTCTCGGAACACGTGAAGGGTCCTCAGCGTTCGGCCTTCCCATGGCTCTGTGTGAGAAAGAGGTGCGTGCTTTGAAATCTTCAAGCGTCCTGGCAGTATGTTTCTTCTGAGGCAGAGAGCTTCCTGCTGGGTCACGGAGCCTGGTGGCTTGGGGAATGGTGAAGGGGCAGTAGGCGGTTCAACAGAGTGTGGATAGAGATTCAAGGTCTCCTTTCACTCCCCGTTCCTGTAGTGGCAATGGGAGGTGGTGGCCGATGGTGGGAGGAGAAGCGATGCCACGTTGTTGCGGACTGAAATGCTAAGTTGTTTGTTTGTTTTTTCCCCTCTGCTGTGTTTGGTAGCGAGCGATAAGAAGTCAACCCTCCCGGTGTCCTCCTGTCTGGCGATGGAACGGAAAAGAGAACAGCGAGCTCGGGAGCTTGGTCGAAGCGAGGCGAGAATCGTCCGGCTGGGAGCGGAGCAGCCATCGCTGACAGGGAGATAAGTGTCGGGTCTGGAAATCTCTCAGCTTACGGCAAACTCGGGTCTAGGAAGGGAAGTCACGTTTGCTTAGACAGCGAGTCCGAGCGGAGGTTCCCGAGGTTCTTCCTTGGTAGTGGGAGAAACAGGGCTCCCGTTTGTCAGGGGTGCTGGTTTCTCTGGAACACGGTGTCCTTCTCAGCAGACGCTTGGCTCGAGGAGGAAGACGCAAGGTGGTAAGGTTTCTGGCTGCCTCTCATGTGTTTCTCTCTTGTTGTTCTCTCGTATTGGCCAATACGTTCTGTCTGTCTGTTTCTGCCTGTGTCTTTTGTCCTTGCTCTGCTTCTGCCGTGTCCTTGTACAGCACACTTGCAGGCATTCCAGGTGAGCATCTCCAAGGGTTAAGGGCTCAGGAGCCAACGGGAATTCTGCAGGTACGCCAGTCGCGCAAGGGAGAGCCATGGTGCGTCATGGCTGACTGACTGTCACATTACCGAATGGGAGGGAAGCAGCCAGATCGCTCCTGCACCCCTAGGTGGGGGTGTTGGCCCCAGAAATCTGTATGAAAGGGAGCCATGTGGGGTATTGAATGGGAGCTTGTGGTTTTCTGATCCTGTGTACACTGATCGTAGGATGTGCAATAAGAACTTTTAAACCAGCAGCTGCAACATCTCTGCTAGAGCCTGCATCGAGAACTGGGAGATTCGGTGCATGTAACGTACTGTACTTTAATAACCTTACTCTCATGCTTTTCTTTCTTGTAGTAATAAACCTTTAGATATAGATTCTAAAGGATTGGCCCAGCGTGATTTGTGGGTAAGATCCAGAGGGTAAATTGACCAGGGATCTGTGGCTGGTTTCTTGGAACCGGACAGAACTTGTTCGGGGTAGGTGGGATTGGGTGCTAGGACCCCCCACCTGTGTATAGGCCCGGGGCCATCTGGGGCACGGATATTGCTGGGGTGTCGGAGGGGTTTTGCTCAGGAGGCTTCAGGCAGGCAGCTGAAGCGCTCTGTGAGACTGGTTTGTGGCCTGTGTGGAGAGGTCGCCAGTCGGGGGCTGTAAGGAACCCCGGATTTGAGCAATTCGCCCTGAGCGGACGCACTCAACTGTGCCCAGACACGGCCCGGTCTGTCACACTGACTCAGTTTTCTTGTAGAGGGCCCGATACATAGGCGACAGGGAGGGAAAGGGCTAAAAGATAGAATTCCCACAGCCACAGACCTTAGTGAGTGAGAGCTCACGCTGGGCTTTTTCTGCCGCCCTTGCAGAGGAATCAGTGCGGGGCCGTGGGCGGAGAAGAAAGAGTCCGAGATGGACTTGAGCTGCCTGGACGGGATTCTCGGAAGACGTGAAGGGTCCTCAGCATTCGGCCTTCCCATGGCTCTGTGTGAGTAAGAGATGCGTGCTTTGAAATCTTCAAGCGTCCTGGCAGTAGGTTTCTTCTGAGGCAGAGAGCTTCCTGCTGGGGCACGGAGCCTGGTGGCTTGGGGACTGGTGAAGGGGCAGTAGGCGGTTCAACAGAGCGTGGATAGAGATTGAAGACCTCCTTTCTCCCGCGTTCCAGTAGTGGCAGCGGGAGGGAGTGGACGATGGTGAGAGGCTGCGGCGCGATGGAGAAGAAGCGATGCCGCGTCCTTGCGGACTGAAACGCTAAGTTGTTTGTTTGTTTGTTCGTTCCCCCTCTGTTGTGTTCAGTAGCGAGCGATAAGAAGTCAACCCTCCCGGTGTCCTCCCGTCTGGGGATGGAACGGAAACGAGAACAGCGAGCTCGGGAGCTTGGTCGAAGCGAGGCGAGAACCTTCCTGCTGGGAGCGGAGCAGCCATCGCTGACACGGAGATAAGTGTCGGGTCTGGAAATCTCTCGGCTTACGGCCCACTCGGGTCTAGGAAGGGAAGTCACGTTTGATTAGACAGCCAGTCCGAGCGGAGTTTCCCGAGGTGCTTCCTTGGTAGCTCCCGTTTGTCAGGGATGCTGGTTTGTCTGGAACACGGTGTCCTTCTCAGCAGACGCTTGGCTCGAGGAGGAAGACGCAAGGTGGTAAGGTTTCTGGCTGCCTCTCATGTGTTTCTCTCTTGTTGCTCTCTCGTATTGGCCAATACGTTCTGTCTGTCTGTTTCTGCCTGTGTCTTTTGTCCTTGCTCTGCTTCTGCCGTGTCCTTGTACAGCACACTTGCAGGCATTCCAGGTGAGCATCTCCAAGGGTTAAGGGCTCAGGAGCCAACGGGAATTCTGCAGGTACGCCAGTCGCGCAAGGGAGAGCGGTGGTGCGTCATGGCTGACTGACTCAGTGTTCTTGTAGAGGGCCCGATACATAGGCGACAGGGAAGGAAAGGGCTAAAGGATAGAATTCCCACAGCCACAGACCTTAGTGAGTGAGAGCTCACGCTGGGCTTTTTCTGCCGCCCTTGCAGAGGAATCCGTGCGGGGCCGTGGGCGGAGAAGAAAGAGTCCGAGATGGACTTGAGCTGCCTGGACGTGATTCTCGGAAGACGTGAAGGGTCCTCAGCGTTCGGCCTTCCCATGGCTCTGTGTGAGTAAGAGATGCGTGCTTTGAAATCTTCAAGCGTCCTGGCAGTAGGTTTCTTCTGAGGCAGAGAGCTTCCTGCTGGGGCACGGAGCCTGGTGGCTTGGGGACTGGTGAAGGGGCAGTAGGCGGTTCAACAAAGCGTGGATAGAGATTCAAGGCCTCCTTTCTCCCGCGTTCCAGTAGTGGCAGCGGGAGGGAGTGGACGATGGTGAGAGGCTGCGGCGCGATGGAGAAGAAGCGATGCCGCGTCCTTGCGGACTGAAACGCTAAGTTGTTTGTTTGTTTGTTCGTTCCCCCTCTGTTGTGTTCAGTAGCGAGCGATAAGAAGTCAACCCTCCCGGTGTCCTCCCGTCTGGGGATGGAACGGAAACGAGAACAGCGAGCTCGGGAGCTTGGTCGAAGCGAGGCGAGAACCTTCCTGCTGGGAGCGGAGCAGCCATCGCTGACACGGAGATAAGTGTCGGGTCTGGAAATCTCTCGGCTTACGGCCCACTCGGGTCTAGGAAGGGAAGTCACGTTTGATTAGACAGCCAGTCCGAGCGGAGTTTCCCGAGGTGCTTCCTTGGTAGCTCCCGTTTGTCAGGGATGCTGGTTTGTCTGGAACACGGTGTCCTTCTCAGCAGACGCTTGGCTCGAGGAGGAAGACGCAAGGTGGTAAGGTTTCTGGCTGCCTCTCATGTGTTTCTCTCTTGTTGCTCTCTCGTATTGGCCAATACGTTCTGTCTGTCTGTTTCTGCCTGTGTCTTTTGTCCTTGCTCTGCTTCTGCCGTGTCCTTGTACAGCACACTTGCAGGCATTCCAGGTGAGCATCTCCAAGGGTTAAGGGCTCAGGAGCCAACGGGAATTCTGCAGGTACGCCAGTCGCGCAAGGGAGAGCGGTGGTGCGTCATGGCTGACTGACTCAGTGTTCTTGTAGAGGGCCCGATACATAGGCGACAGGGAGGGAAAGGGCTAAAGGATAGAATTCCCACAGCCACAGACCTTAGTGAGTGAGAGCTCACGCTGGGCTTTTTCTGCCGCCCTTGCAGAGGAATCAGGGCGGGGCCGTGGGCGGAGAAGAAAGAGTCCGAGATGGACTTGAGCTGCCTGGACGTGATTCTCGGAAGACGTGAAGGGTCCTCAGCGTTCGGCCTTCCCATGGCTCTGTGTGAGTAAGAGATGCGTGCTTTGAAATCTTCAAGCGTCCTGGCAGTAGGTTTCTTCTGAGGCAGAGAGCTTCCTGCTGGGGCACGGAGCCTGGTGGCTTGGGGACTGGTGAAGGGGCAGTAGGCGGTTCAACAAAGCGTGGATAGAGATTCAAGGCCTCCTTTCTCCCGCGTTCCAGTAGTGGCAGCGGGAGGGGGTGGCCGATGGTGAGAGGCTGCGGCGCGATGGTGGGAGAAGAAGCGATGCCGCGTCCTTGCGGACTGAAATGCTAAGTTGTTTGTTTGTTTGTTCGTTCCCCCTCCTCTGTGTTCGGTAGCGAGCGATAAGAAGTCAACCCTCCCGGTGTCCTCCCGTTTGGGGATGGAACGGAAACGAGAACAGCGAGCTCGGGAGCTTGGTCGAAGCGAGGCGAGAACCTTCCGGCTGGGAGCGGAGCAGCCATCGCTGACACGGAGATAAGTGTCGGGTCTGGAAATCTCTCGGCTTACGGCCCACTCGGGTCTAGGAAGGGAAGTCACGTTTGATTAGACAGCCAGTCCGAGCGGAGGTTCCCGAGGTGCTTCCTTGATAGCTCCCGTTTGTCAGGGCTCCCGTTTGTCAGGGATGCTGGTTTCTCTGGAACACGGTGTCCTTCTCAGCAGACGCTTGGCTCGAGGAGGAAGACGCAAGGTGGTAAGATTTCTGGCTGCCTCTGGTGTTTCTCTCTTGTTGCTCTCTCGTATTGGCCAATACGTTCTGTCTGTCTGTTTCTGCCTGTGTCTTTTGTCCTTGCTCTGCTTCTGCCGTGTCCTTGTACAGCACACTTGCAGGCATTCCAGGTGAGCATCTCCAAGGGTTAAGGGCTCAGGAGCCAATGGGAATTCTGCAGGTACGCCAGTCGCGCAAGGGAGAGCCATGGTGAGTCATGGCTGACTGACTCAGTTTTCTTGTAGAGGGCCCGATACATAGGCGACAGGGAGGGAAAGGGCTAAAGGATAGAATTCCCACAGCCACAGACCTTAGTGAGTGAGAGCTCACGCTGGGCTTTTTCTGCCGCCCTTGCAGAGGAATCAGTGCGGGGCCGTGGGCGGAGAAGAAAGAGTCCGAGATGGACTTGAGCTGCCTGGACGGGATTCTCGGAAGACGTGAAGGGTCCTCAGCGTTCGGCCTTCCCATGGCTCTGTGTGAGTAAGAGATGCGTGCTGTGAAATCTTCAAGCGTCCTGGCAGTAGGTTTCTCCTGAGGCAGAGAGCTTCCTGCTGGGGCACGGAGCCTTGTGGCTTGGGGACTGGTGAAGGGGTAGTAGGCGGTTCAACAGAGCGTGGATAGAGATTCAAGGCCTCCTTTCTCTCCACGTTTCTGTAGTGGCAGCAGGAGGGGGTGGCCGATGGTGGGAGGCTGCGGCGCGATGGTGGGAGAAGAAGCGATGCCGCGTCCTTGCGGACTGAAACGCTAAGTTGTTTGTTTGTTTGTTCGTTCCCACTCTGCTGTGTTCGGTAGCGAGCGATAAGAAGTCAACCCTCCCGGTGTCCTCCCGTCTGGGGATGGAACGGAAACGAGAACAGCGAGCTCGGGAGCTTGGTCGAAGCGAGGCGAGAACCTTCCTGCTGGGAGCGAAGCAGCCATCGCTGACACGGAGATAAGTGTCGGGTCTGGAAATCTCTCGGCTTACGGCCCACTCGGGTCTAGGAAGGGAAGTCACGTTTGATTAGACAGCCAGTCCGAGCGGAGGTTCCCGAGGTGCTTCCTTGGTAGCTCCCGTTTGTCAGGGATGCTGGTTTCTCTGGAACACGGTGTCCTTCTCAGCAGACGCTTGGCTCGAGGAGGAAGACGCAAGGTGGTAAGGTTTCTGGCTGCCTCTCATGTGTTTCTCTCTTGTTGCTCTCTCGTATTGGCCAATACGTTCTGTCTGTCTGTTTCTGCCTGTGTCTTGTGTCCTTGCTGTGCTTCTGCCGTGTCCTTGTACAGCACACTTGCAGGCATTCCAGGTGAGCATCTCCAAGGGTTAAGGGCTGAGGAGCCAATGGGAATTCTGCAGGTACGCCAGTCGAGCAAGGGAGAGCGGTGGTGCGTCATAGCTGACTGACTCAGTGTTCTTGTAGAGGGCCCGATACATAGGCGACAGGGAGGGAAAGGGCTAAAGGATAGAATTCCCACAGCCACAGACCTTAGTGAGTGAGAGCTCATGCTGGGCTTTTTCTGCCGCCCTTGCAGAGGAATCAGTGCGGGGCCGTGGGCGGAGAAGAAAGAGTCCGAGATGGACTTGAGCTGCCTGGACGGGATTCTCGGAAGACGTGAAGGGTCCTCAGCGTTCGGCCTTCCCATGGCTCTGTGTGAGTAAGAGATGCGTGCTTTGAAATCTTCAAGCGTCCTGGCAGTATGTTTCTCCTGAGGGAGAGAGCTTCCTGCTGGGGCACGGAGCCTGGTGGCTTGGGGACTGGTGAAGGGGTAGTAGGCTGTTCAACAGAGCGTGGATAGAGATTCAAGGCCTCCTTTCTCTCCACGTTTCTGTAGTGGCGGTGGGAGGCTGCGGCGCGATGGTGGGAGAAGAAGCGATGCCGCGTCCTTGCGGACTGAAACGCTAAGTTGTTTGTTTGTTTGTTCGTTTCCCCTCTGCTGTGTTCGGTAGCGAGCGATAAGAAGTCAACCCTCCCGGTGTCCTCCCGTCTGACGATGGAACGGAAACGAGAACAGCGAGCTCGGGAGCTTGGTCGAAGCGAGGCGAGAACCTTCCGGCTGGGAGCGGAGCAGCTATCGCTGACACGGAGATAAGTGTCGGGTCTGGAAATCTCTCGGCTTACGGCCCACTCGGGTCTAGGAAGGGAAGTCGCGTTTGCTGAGACAGCCAGTCCGAGCGGAGGTTCCACTCCCGCAGTACATTTCAACATCCCCCTCACACAAGCTGCACCCCCACCAGTGCTCTTCCCTAGCCCATACCCCCTATTCCTGGTGTCCCTCAGTTTCCCTTCTTCTCTCCACAGACTCAGAGCAACGTGCAACCCCAGAGCATCCCTCCCTTCACGGGGCCCATCAGCTCCTCTTTTTCCTCCCTAGAACACTTCCCCATCCCGCAGTCTATCCCTATCCCTACCTTTCCCCCGTCTATAGGACCCTTAAACCCCGTTTCTTTCCTTCCCAACCCACAGTCCCTCCCGCCACACTCCCATCCCGCCTGCCATGTGACCCCCATCACTACCTTCCCCCCAGGCCTCCTTCCACACATAAGGACTCCCTCAACCACTCTCCTCTTCCTCCTCAACAAGCCCCCATCCCAAGCCATCCCACACTCCAGACCCTTCCAATCCATGCTCCCATCCATTGGGTCCCACCCCCCTTCTCTTCCTTTCTACACCCACATCCCATAGCAACCTGCACTCCTAACGCTGCCCTTCCTCCATGCATGCCTACACCCATACACGGTATGCGTGCTTTATTTTGTTTTGATAAACAACAGCAATCTCTCAACTGTAAAAGCTAGATTTTAATTAAACAAATGTAGTTTGTGTAATTTCTAACAGCAGGAGGGGAGCGGGAGAAGTTGTGCGTATATTACTCCTCATTGAGGGGATGGGCAAACGTATGAGCTTGCATTGTAGTGATTTCTCTCTCGCGTCAGATAATATTATTTTGGGTGTACTTTCCGGAGGGGAACTGCAATTGAGTGCTGGACGATTTTCTAGCTAAGCCTTACCGTAGAGAGCTGTTTGCAGACTCTGTGTTTCTACACTTGGTGCTTCCCAACCTGCGTGGGCTCCCAGAGGCCAGAGAGCCTAAGTCAGCAAAACAGGGAGAGGCAGCCAAGGCTAGTGGAGCAAGTAGTCTCAGTGAAATCCCACCACATCCAATGGCATCCCAGAAGGAGGACCAAACCCATCAGAAGCTGGGCCTTTGAGAAAAGGTCTCTCCATGTACTGGGTAAGCTTGGAGGCCTCTCAAGGCGTACCTGCTCCCGGCAGTGCACTTACTGCGTTACAGAAATGCTAACAGTGACACTCGGCGAATGGGATGTTAGCGTATAGTCGTGTATACGATTAACTGATAAGCCTGGGCTTATCGGTTAATCCTGACAACTACACACGCTTCCCTCCCCCTTGCTGTCTCTAATACAGAGTCAGCAAGGGCTGGGGGGAGGTGAGAGCCTGTGCGCGTGGGGAGCTGGCTTTTAAGTCATCGCCCCAGAAGCACCAGATCCCGCGGAGCTACGTGCTCCGTATCCATCGGTGCACTTCTGATCCTGATAAGAACATAAGAATGGCTATACTGGGTCAGACCAAAGGGCCATCTAGCCCAGTAGCCTGTCTGCCAACAGTGGCCAGTGCCAGGTGCCCCAGAGGGGGTGGACCGAAGACAATGATCAAGCAATTTGTCTCCTGCCATCCATCTCCAGCCTTTGACAAACAGAGGCCAGGGGCACCATTTCTTCCTTCCCCCAGGCTAATAGCCTTTTATGGACCTAACCTCCATGAATTTATCTAGTTTTTTTTTAAACTCTGTTCTAGTCCTAGCCTTCACAGCATCCTCTGGCAAGGAGTTCCACAGGTTGACTGTGCGCTGTGTGAAGACCTTTCTTTTATTAGGTTTAAACCTGCTACCCATTAATTTCATTTGGTGTCCTCTAGTTCTTATATTATGGGAACAAGTAAAGAACTTTTCTATATTCACCCTCTCCACACCACTCATGATTTTATAGACCTCTATCATATCCCCCTCAGTCTCCTCTTTTCTAAGCTGAAAAGTCCTAGTCTCTTTAGCCTCTCTTCATATGGGACCTGTTCCAAACCCCTAATCATTGTAGTTGCCCTTTTCTGAACCCTTTCCAAGGCCAAAATATCTTTTTTGAGGTGAGGAGACCACATCAGTACACAGTACTGAAGATATGGCGTACCATAGTTTTATACTTCCCCTTCTCCTCCTTCCCCTGGCTTCCCCCTTCCAGCTCCCTCCTCCTCCTTCCCCTGGCTTCCCCCTTCCAGCTCCCTCCTCCCAGGTTTCCACCTCCCCTCTCTCTTCCCCTCTCCCACCACCTTTTACCAGTCTCCCCAGAGGTTAATCCCCACCCCTCAGTTTTCAAAAATAGAAACTCTCTTGATTTAACAACACACGTGTCATTTATTTTTTACATCAGGAAGGGGGCTAGGGAAGGGTAAGTGGAAGGAGGTTAGGGAGAAATGGGGCATGAGCCCCTGATGGGGAGAACTGGGGTGGCTCTGCGGGCTCCTCGGGGTGGAAGCTCTCCTGCAGGGCCTCCTGGATCCTGACAGCCTCCCAATTGATCCTCTTGGATGGCAGCCTGCGGCAAGTGCAGCCGGGCTGATGGCCAAGTGCTTTGATGTGCCGAGTGTGGGCACTCCAAGACAGGACTGCTTTGCTGTCCCTTATCGAGGTAGACAAGCAAGTGGGGAACCCTGAGAACTGTCTGTCCGGGGTGGGGGTCGGGTTCCTTTAAGCACAACCCTCGGCTAGACGGAGGCAGCAGCTCCACACTCTAAGTCCTAACCTGATGCCCTGCAGGCACTGGTTCTGGCCAGCCTTAACTTCGGTTCAGGGTCCACTCAATGTGGATATGCTATTTCCAATTAGCAAAATGCTAATTCGAATTAGTTTTTAGGTCTAGATGCACTAATTCGAATTAGCTTAGTTCGAATTAGTGCTGCAGTGTAGACATACCCTAAGGGTGTGTCTACACTGTACCATTTTTCTGGAATAAGGGACATTATTCTGGCAGAACAACAGTAGCATCCACACAGCAATTGCATTATTTCAAAAGAAAATGGAAACAATTGAAACAATGGAGGGCTTATTCCTCATGGAATGAGGTTTATCAGTGTCGGAAAAACTTGTTTGATCAAGAGCGTGTTGGGCTGGGGGCCGTTAGGGAGGAAGAGGAGGGTGGGTGAGGGGGTCCTTATGTGTTGAAAGATGACTGGGGAGAAGGTAGGGTGAGGGTTGAGGTGAGCTGGGAAGGTGGCTCTGACGGACCGAGCCAGGTCTGGGCACAGCTGAGGGCGTCCGCTCAGGGCGAATTGCTCAAAACTCGGGGCTCCTTACAGCCCCAGACTGGAAGCCTTTCCCAAATAGGCCATAAACCGGTCACACTGAGTGCTTTAGCTGCCAATCTGGCCAGCCAGAAGCCTCAGGAGCAAAACCCCTCAGACACCCCAGCTCTCCCTGTGCCACAATTAGCCCCGGGCCTGCACACAGGTGAGGGGGTTGTAGAACCCAATCTCACCTTCCCCGAACGGGTCTTTCCGGTCCCAAAGAACCAGCCACAAATCCCCGGTCAGTTTACACTTTGGATCTTACCCACAAGATCACGCAGGGCCAATCCTTTAGAATCTAAAGGTTTATTAATAGAAGAAAGAAAAGCATGGATTGATATTTTGGGATTCTTGGATCTATGGAAATAGCCAAGCATTACATTGTAGCTGTAATGTTTGGCTATGTTCACACTGGGGAATTATTTCAAATAAGGTATTTTGGGGGTTAAAATATTTGAAAATATTTTTCAAAATAGTGTGTTCCCACAACAGGGAAGCATCAGCATTTGTGAGAGGTAGGGTCCCTTAGTAAGGACATGCTACTTTGAGTCAAAGTATGTCTACACTACACACTTGTTTTAGCATTTCCCCATTACAATTTCAGAATAGCATATTCTATTTCAGAATACAAGGCTTCTCAGATATTTTGGCTGGTTTTAATTACTCTGAGGCAGGCTTCCCTAAAGTGGCTGTGCTACCTTGATTTAGAGCCCCAGGAAACACTAGAGCGTAATTCCCTTAATGGCCCTAGGAAGGAGCTATTTGTAAATAGCGACAGTGGAGCACACACAATATTGCTATTTAAAAAGAGCAATTTCTACAATGGCATTATTCTGGAACAATAAACTCTCATGTCACAAAAAATAAGAAGCCTGTTGTTCGAAATAACGGGCTTGCCTTGTGCATGCTCACGTTATCACTTTTCTAAAGCGATGTATTTCAGAATGTCTTATAGAGGTGCGGTTAGTTACTCCCCAGTGCTTCCCGGGACTCCATTGGGAGTGACTGCGGGGAGTACGTACTTTGTAAGGCTTGTGCTGTAGAACATTTCCATTGAAATACCATTTCCTGTGTGACATGGATTCAGTGTCTATGCTCAGAGGCTCTTAGTTTGGAATGGGGCATTTCTACCCTCAGAACAATCTTTTTTATTTGGAAATAACGGCCCTTAGCAGAGCAACAGTGCCACTCGGTGGTCATTGCCGGTAATGCACGTGTAATTCCGTAGCGCCTCCACAGTGCCGCTCGGTGGTCATTGCCGGTAATGCACGTGTAATTCCGTAGCGCCTCCACAGTGCCGCTCGGTGGTCATTGCCGGTAATGCACGTGTAATTCCGTAGCGCCTCCACAGTGCCGCTCGGTGGTCATTGCCGGTAATGCACGTATAATTCCGTAGCGCCTCCACAGTGCCACTCGGTGGTCATTGCCGGTAATGCACGTGTAATTCCGTAGCGCCTCCACAGTGCCACTCGGTGGTCATTGCCGGTAATGCACGTGTAATTGCGTAGCGCCTCCACAGTGCCACTCGGTGGTCATTGCCGGTAATGAACGTATAATTCCATCGCCCCCAGCTGCTGTCCCTCCTCTCCCCTCTCCCCTGCTGCCCACGGCCCCCCTCATCCCGCACACCAGGCTCTGTGCAGCCCTCTCCCCTCCTGCCCCCGGCCCCTTCATCCCGCACACCAGGCTCTGTGCAGCCCTCTCCCCTCCTGCTTCCTCACCCCAGCCTGCACCCCCGTCCATATGCTTATCCCGGGGCCCTTCCTCACCCCAGCCTGCACCCCCCGTCCATATTCTTATCCCGGGGCCCTTCCTCTCCCCAGCTTGCACCCCCATCCATATTCTTATCCCGGGGCCCTTCCTCACCCCAGTCTGCACCCCCATTCATGGGAGCCATCAGTCCACCTTTTCCCTGCACCACATTCAGTAAAGTGTCTGATCAGGGTATGAGAGCAGCCCTGAGCCTTTGTCTCCACTCAGCAGGTTGCACCACACAGGATATGTGGATGGTCCTGGGCTCTGTACAGCACTCCAGACTGACCCCTGGGCACGGCTTCTGGGTCCTAGCCCTTTGCTGTCACTCCTGCCCGAGGGCTTTGCTGGCTCCAGACTGGGTAACAGCTGGGAAACTGGCTGGGCAGGGGGCTAATGACAGGGAGCAGAAGTCTTCCCAATCAGCATTGAGACTTGATGGGAGGCTGAGAGGTCACAGCAGATGTCCTAAAGGATGGGCCAGCTCACCATCTGAGGGGATCAGTCTCAGAGCAATTCCAGCCCTGCCTCTTTGGGAGAGCCTCCCACAAAGCCATAAGGCGGGGTCTCTGAGGTTGCCCCCACCTTGCACCTCTGTCCTGTGTGTCTGATGTCAGGATCTCTCTACGAGGTCACCGCCTCCCCATCGCCTTTCCCCAATAGCCTGAGATTCTACAACAGGCCTTTGAGATGTCATCGCCCCCCCACCCCGACCGTCTCCTGCAAGGATGGCGTTCTGCCCCTAGTCTGCCCCTGCCCCTCGGGACACACTGACTGATAAGAATACAGTACTCTCAGATAGACATGGAAAGGGGTAACGGGTTAATGAGCGCTAGAGCAATTCCACCCACAGGATCCTGCTCAACCTTAACTTAGTGATTTCTATGCCTAGAGCTCAGGTGGATCAGAAGGAACAGGCTCCAAACCTCTCTGCAGCTCTTACCTTCTGAACAGGTAACATCAACTCCGTGGGTAGGGAAGGAGAAAACTCTGACGAGATTCCTCCTCGTGCTCCCATAATTAATCCTAATTCTTTCTCCGCCCTCAACGAGAGACCTTGAGAAGGAGCCTTGCTCCTGCAAAGCCATTAGAATCTCTGAGCTTGTCCCTGCCTTGCACCTCTCTTCTGATTGGCTGATGTCAGGTTAGGGTCTCTCTGTGAGGTCACCACCGACCTATCACTATCTCCCAGTAGGCTGAGATCCTGCAACAGGCCTTTGTGATGTCACTACCCCCCTTCCATCCCCTGCAACGCTGGTTTCCTGGCCCTGGTGAGCCTCTTTGGATGTGTGAGTGGGATGATGTAGGGCAGTGGTCTCCAACCTTTTTACACCCAAGATCTACCGTCTTGCCCCTTCCTTGAAGCCTTGCCCTCTCTATTCTCCTCCTCTCCATCACTTGCTATCCCCAACCCTTATACTGCTGCTTTTTTTTTTTCAATTCTTCTGTAGGAAGAGGTTTTTCCAACATTTGGCCTGTCTAGACTGGACCAAATATCAGAAAAAACCCTTCTTTTGGAAGCTCCCTTATTCCTCGTGGAAAGAGGAATATAGGGGTGACCAAAAGAGCATGTTTGCTCTTCCACTAAAAAAAGCAGAAGAATAAATGCATCCCTGGATGCAGAAGAGTTTTTCTGGGATATTTCCAGAATCCTGAAAAACTCCTGGGCTGTGTCTAGACGGGCAAGTGTTTCCTCAAAATCATCTGCATGTAAGATCGTTAGTGTTCTTGCGGAAATACTGTGCTGTTCCCGTTCGGGCAAAAGTCCTCTTGCACAAATCATTTGCGCAAGAGGGCCAGTGTAGACAGCACAGTACTGTTTTGCGCAAAAAAGCCCCGATGGCTAAAATGGCGATTGGGGCTTTTTTGCGCAAAGCCACATCTAGATTGGCCACAGACACTTTTCTGCAAAAAGTGCTTTTTCGGAAAAGCGTCCTGCCAATCTAGACGCGCTTTTCCGAAAATGCTTTTAACGGAAAACTCTTCCGTTAAAAGCATTTCTGGTCAGGGAGACGCTGAGCAAAGCGGCGCAGGACCGAGGCCGGACCCGCGGCGCTCCCAGCTGATCTGGAAGCGGCCACGGGTCTGCAGACCAGGGAGACGCTGAGCAAAGCGGCGCAGGACCCAGGGCCGGACTCGCGGCGCTCCCAGCTGATCTGGAAGCGCCGCGGTCCGGCTCGGGTCCTCCGCCGCTTTGCTCCCCGTGAGAAAATCCCCGTTCGACATAAGTCGGATCCGCGTAACTCGGGGACTGCCTGTATCATAAATTCAAGATAGACATATTGATGTGGGGAACCTACATTGCTTATTGAACGTCTCCATTGTTCAGCCCAGCTAAGACTTTCCCCTTTCCTGTCCTGCTGTCTCCCTCCACAGAACAGGGGGGAGTTTGCTTGGCATGCATTCCCCACAGAGGTGGTCTCAGGAACCACAAAAAAGTAGGGCACACCTGGCAGTAGATTTCTTCACAGGCCATGAGCTTCTTTTATGGCATGGGGCCCTGTGGCATTGAGGCTGGGAAAGGGACAGTAGTCTACTCTGTAGAGTCACTGTTTTGGATACCGGCTCAATGTAGTCTACTCTAGCGTTACTAATTTGGATATCTTTCTACTCTAGCTGTATTCCTGCAGTGGCCATGAAAGGGCATGGCTGGTGGTAGGAGTCTGTGATATCTTATATGCGAGAAGAAGAGGTTATGCACCATTGCTGACTGAGCTGCTAACTTGTTTGTTCTTTCCCCCTTGTGCTGACTTCAATATCAAGGCATAAGAAGTCAGCCATTCGAGTCTCTTCCCATCACGCGAAGGAAAGACAGCACGAATGAGAGCAGTAAGGTTGGGAGAATGATGAATGGGAGGCAAGAACTGTCCAGTTGAAAGCAGAGCTACCACCGCTGTCACTGAGATAAGTGTTTAATTTAGAGAAATCTGAGCTTATGGCCCACCTGGCTGCAGGTAGTGACGTGCTGTTTGCTTAGGAAGCCAGCCCTAGCTGTGGTTCCCGACTAGCAACTTTGGTTATGAGAGAAACGGGGTTTCCATTTGTAGGTGCTGCTCATTTCTTTGGGGAACAGTGTGTCCACCTTAGCAGAGACTTGGATTGAGGATGATGATGCTCAGTGGTGAGTTGTTTGCCTTCCTCCCACGTGTTTCTCTCTCCTCGTTCTGTTGTGTTGGCCAGCAAGTTCTGTCTGTCTGTCTCTGTCTGTGTCTTTGTCCTTGCTCTGCTTCAGCCGTGTCCTTGTACGGCACACTTGCAGGCATTCCAGGTGAGCATCTCCACGGGTTAAGGGCTCAGGAGCCAACGGGAATTCTGCAGGTACGCCAGTCGCGCAAGGGAGAGCGGTGGTGCGTCATGGCTGACTGACTCAGTGTTCTTGTAGAGGGCCCGATACATAGGCGAGGAGGGGGGAAGGGAAGGGCTAAAGGATAGAATTCCCACAGCCACAGACCTTAGTGAGTGAGAGGTCTCTTCAGTCACGCCGCTCTCTGGTCTTGCTGCAGGGAGGGATTCTGGCGCCGCTCTCGGGTCGCGCTGCTGGGGGGTCTCTGGCGCCTCTCTCGGGTCGCGCTGCTGGGGGGTCTCTGGCGCCTCTCTCGGGTCGCGCTGCTGGGGGGTCTCTGGGCCTCTCACGGGTCGCGCTGCTGGGGGGTCTCTGGGCCTCTCACGGGTCGTGCTGCTGGGGGGGGTCTCTGGCGCCTCTCACGGGTCGCGCTGCTGGGGGGTCTCTGGCGCCTCTCACGGGTCGCGCTGCTGGGGGGTCTCTGGCGCCTCTCACGGGTCGCGCTGCTGGGGGTGGGTCTGTGGTGCCGCTCTCGGGTCTTGCTGCTGCGGGGGGTCTCTGGCACCTCTCTCGAGTTTTGCTGCTGGGTGGGTGTCTGGGGCCGCTCTCGGGTTGCGCTGCTGGGGGGGGTCTCTGGGGCCGCTCTTGGGTCGCGCTGAGTGGGGGGGGTCTCTGGCACCGCTCTCGGGTGATGCTGCTCGGGGAGGTCTCTGGCGCCGCTCTCCGGTAGCGGTGCTGGGGGTGGGGTTTCTATCTCCACTCTCGGGTAATGCTTCTGGGGGGGTCTCCGGCACCGCTCTCGGGTCGCGCTCCTTGGGGGTGGGGTCTCTGTCGCCACTTTCAGCTCATGCTGCTGGGAGGGGTCTCTGGCGCCGCTTTCGGGTGATGCTGCTGGGCGGGGTCTCTAGCGTCGCTCTCCAGTCGCGCTGCTGGGGGGGGTCTCTGGCTCTGCTCTCGGATCGCGTTGCTTGGGGGGGCCTCTGGTGCTGCTCTCCGGTCTCCTATCGGAGGGGGGTCTCTGGCGCCGCTCTAGGGTGATGCTGTTGGGGGGGGGGGGCGCGGTATCTGTCACCGCTCTCCGGTTGCCCAGCTGGGGGTGTCTCTGGCGTCGCTCTCTAGTCGCGCTTCTGGGGGGGGGGGGGTTCTGGCACCACTCTCGGGCTCACCCCCCCCCCCCGGGCCTCAGTTTCCTCCTCTGCAATCACCTCATCCCCTCCCCTGGACCTGGCACCTGCCTCTTGCTCCCCAGTGAGGCCCAGGCTGCGCTTCAGCCCGGCCAGCCACTGCCGCCCGTCACCCGCAGGACCAGCCGCAGCCCCGCCCCCTAAACTGCGCCGTGGCCGGTGGTCCTGCCCAGCTCCAACCAGTCAATCTTAACGGACTGCTCTGTCAGCAAATGGGCTGTGATTAAAGGGCGCGTCCTTTATCTGAGGCGACCAATAAGCTGACCCGGGAATGATCTTAACGGACTGCTCTGTCCGCGAATGGGGTGTGACTAAGGGGCGCATCCTGACACTGCTGTCGGCCAAAAGGCTGTCTCTGGTGGATCTTAACGGACTGCTCTGTCCGCCAATGGAGCGTGACTCGGGCGTGTCCTAATGCAAATGTTGTACCAATAAAAGCAAGCAGGATCTTATGAGGGGGATAAGGCAAAAAGCCACATTTATTGTAAAGATAAAGAATAAAGAAAAGATAGAAGCAAACAACGTTGTTTAGCTACTTAGTCCTATCACTGCTTAACCCTTATACACTTATATAGATAACTATTCAGTCAATCGTTCATCCATTCATTCAAGTTCTGTGTATTGTTCTAGTTCCCAGCCTGGAAGTTGCTTGTGACAGAATACTGGCCAGGTATTCTGTACACAAGTGATGGGAGTGGAGAGCGAAGTCCTGATCAGATGCGCATCTCAAGCTCCTGATGGGCTGGCAGCAGAACCTTGGACTCTGACTCCATAGTCTTTTAGTCCAGTTCTTATAGGAATTTCTTCCTAGGCCAGTCTATGGGAATTGCTGCATCATGCTGATGTCCAGGGTGGCTGCCAGGTGCTCGTCAGTGATCTCATCGGGTGGATCTCCAGTACTTGGTTTTCTCCACTTGACACCTTTTGGTTGCACGGGCACCTGACACCTTCTTCAGCCCTTTGTTGCTGCATTCTCAGGCTGGCACCTCTCAGAACCATTCATTCATCATCCAAGCACTCTCTCTCTTACGTACATTCCCTAATTAATGTTTCCCATACAGTATTTTGCATAATAATACAAGAGTTGTAGTTACAAAAAGTTACAAAAGTTTCTGGGTGGCATTTCTGTAAACATTCTCTCTCTGAGCGCTGAGTTAGTTACTGTTATAGTTACAATGCTTCACTTTGCGATTAGGGTTAAGTGCTTCACAATGCTTTGAAGAGAACGGTTGTCAATTGTGTAACAGTAAGTTTGAGCGTGCCCTGGCGCACAGCGAGGGGAGCTGTTTCTGGCTACATAGTAGTATATTTTTAACAGTTTGAAGTTACATGACCTAATATTACATTCCTAACCAATTATATTCTAGAGGGGCAAAAATGTTTAGATTTATAATTAAACAATCCTAACAAATAATAATAATAAATCTAAACACTTCTCAAGCTTGATAACACTAAATCTAAACCCTTTCACAAGAATAAATCTAAACACTTCTCTGCTTTTTCTACTTAACAAACTTCTCCTCCTTAGACTTGTAGTTGTGGGGAACAAATTCTGGGGAGTCACTTCCACTTGGGGGAATCCTGTTTCATACTTGACTATGTTATCCCTACACTAAGGCTGGCCAAGAGACTGTCCCAGACTGATCGTAACAGACTGTTCTGTCCGCGAATGGGCTGAGAGTACAGGGCGTGTTTGGAATCTGTGGCGCCCAATCTGAGGCTGTCCGAGGTGAATCTTAACGGACTGCTCCGTGCGCCAATGGGCGGTGACTAAAGGCGTGTTCTGGGGCTGCTGGCGGCCAATAGGTAGTCCGGGGTGGATTATAACAGACTCTTCTGTCCGCGAATGGGCTGTGACTTAGGGGTGTTTCCTGGCTGTGTGCCAGCCAATGGGCTTTCGGAAGACAGCCTTGACGGAGGATAGTGTCGCCCAATGGGCTGTCAGCAAAGGGGATCCTGCCTCTGGTTCGGCCAATGGGCTGTCGCAGGGGGGCGTTGTCTGACTGGGCGGCCGGCGCCGCCATGACAGGAAGGTCCGAGGAGCGCGCGGGGGCGCGAGCGAATCCTGGGTCCGAGTGCGAAGCTGCCCCGCCCCCAGCCCGCCCCTTGTTGGTGTCTAGCCCGGGGGAGGAGGGGGCGCGAGGGAAGGTGGGGGAGCGGGCTGGGGGAGGGATGTCTGGCCCGGGGGGGAGGGGGCTGGGGGTGGGGTGTCTGGCCCGGGGGGGGAGGGGGCGCGAGGGAAGGTGGGGGAGCGGGCTGGGGGAGGGGTGTCTGGCCCGGGGGGGGGAGGGGGCTGGGGGTGGGGTGTCTGGCCCGGCGGGGGGAGGGGTGTCTGGCCCGGGGGAGGAGGGGGCGCGAGGTAAGGTGGGGGAGCGGGCTGGGGGAGGGGTGTCTGGCCCGGGGGGGGAGGGGGCGCGAGGGAAGGTGGGGGAGCGGGCTGGGGGTGGGGTGTCTGGCCCGGGGGGGGAGGGGGCTGGGGGAGGGGTGTCTGGCCCGGGGGGAAGGGGGCGCGAGGGAAGGTGGGGGAGCGGGCTGGGGGAGGGGTGTCTGGCCCGGGGGGGGAGAGGGCGCGAGGGAAGGTGGGGGAGCGGGCTGGGGGAGGGGTGTCTGGCCCGGGGGACGAGGGGGCGCGAGGGAAGGTGGGGGAGCGGGCTGGGGGATGGGTGTCTGGCCCGGGGGAGGAGGCGGCGGCGCGAGGGAAGATGGGGGAGCGGGCTGGGGGTGGGGTGTCTGGCCCGGGGGGGGAGGGGGCGCGAGGGAAGGTGGGGGAGCGGGCTGGGGGAGGGGTGTCTGGCCCGGGGGGAAGGGGGCGCGAGGGAAGGTGGGGGAGCGGGCTGGGGGAGGGGTGTCTGGCCCGGGGGGGGAGGGGGCGCGAGGGAAGGTGGGGGAGCGGGCTGGGGGTGGGGTGTCTGGCCCGGGGGGGGAGGGGGCGCGAGGGAAGGTGGGGGAGCGGGCTGGGGGAGGGGTGTCTGGCCCGGGGGGAAGGGGGCGCGAGGGAAGGTGGGGGAGAGGGCTGGGGGAGGGGTGTCTGGCCTGGGGGAGAAGGGAGCGCGAGGGAAGGTGGGGGAGCGGGCTGGGGGAGGGGTGTCTGGCCCGGGGGACGAGGGGGCGCGAGGGAAGGTGGGGGAGCGGGCTGGGGGATGGGTGTCTGGCCCGGGGGAGGAGGCGGCGGCTCGAGGGAAGATGGGGGAGCGGGCTGGGGGTGGGGTGTCTGGCCCGGGGGAGGAGGGGGCGCGAGGGAAGGCGGGGGAGCGGGCTGGGGGTGGGGTGTCTGGCCCGGGGGGGGAGGGGGCGCGAGGGAAGGTGGAGGAGCGGGCTGGGGGAGGGGTGTCTGGCCCGGGGGAGGAGGGGGCGCGAGGGAAGGTGGGGGAGCGGGCTGGGGGTGGGGTGTCTGGCCCGGGGGAGGAGGAGGGGGCGCGAGGGAAGGTGGGGGAGCGGGCTGGGGGTGGGGTGTCTGGACAGGGGTGAGGTTTAGGAGCAGGCTGGGTGTGAGGGGTCTCAGTGGAGGGTGTGTGTGAGCAGGCTGGGGGCGTGGGGTCTCAGCCTGGGTGAGTGAGGGGCCACTAACTTCTTTCACAGTGCTGCCAGCACCATGGCCCAGGATCAGCCTCCCGCTGCTCCCATTGGCAGGATATTGGCAAATGGGAGTAGCAGGAAAATCCTCCAGGAAGCGGGTCCATGCCCTGCTGTGGGAGGGGGAGGAGGAAGGGAAGCAGCAGTGTGCGGAGCCGATTCTAGCTCCGCTTCTTCCTTGCAAGCTGGATCCGGCAGGGAGCCTTGGGGCTTTTCCCCCACCCCCGCCCTTTCACCTCCCCTCTCCTGTGGCATGTGAGAATGGAAGAGCGTCATATAGAGAGTTAACTTTCTTTTAGGAGCAAACAAGGAATTTTTCCTTTTTTTGAGGGAGACTTAGGACAGGTTATTTAGAGCTTGTCAGAAAACTTCAGATGATGTCCACTAGCAGACATCAAGAAATGAAGAACCCGTCACTTGCTTTGGTAGTTTGTGCCAGTGGTGAATCATCCTCCCTGTGAAGTATTGGTGCCCTATGTCCAAGAGGAACGTGTCTGGTTTCACCTTCCAGCCACTGGCTCTTGTCCTGCCTTTCTCTGCACCGTGAACCGGCCCTTTGGTACCCGACATGTTCTCTCCGGAAAGGCCCTTAGACGCCCGAGTAACGTCACCTCTCAGCTTTCCTTGTACAAGCCAACCACACGGAGCTCAAGAGCAGAGGAGAAGGACTTTCTCTGCAGCCCTCCAGACTTTTTGCTCTTTGCTGCCCCGTCTCTAAGTTTCCAACAGCTTTTCAAAATGTGGCCCCTGAAGCAGGCTGCAGTCTCCAATCTCAGTCTCATGGACGCTGCATCACCTCCCTGCCCGGCTTGCTTCTCTGCTCGTGGGGCAGAGCTGGCGGGCAGGGCAGCGGGTCGGTCACAGCTCAGCCTCGCAGGGTCAGTGATGCGGCTCCCCCGGCTCCTTCTTTTTCTGCTTGTCCAGGGCCGAATCCACTCGCCCCTCAGCAGGAGCCAGGTGATGGGAAACATGCTTCTGGGCAGGCTCTACACGCTGCTCCAGTTTCACGCCATCCTCGCCGACTTCCCCTCCTGCTCCGTCGCCCCGGGTAGGTGGCAGCAATGGCGGGAGAGGCCCTCTAGAAATGGGCATGGGGGGGCTCTGGCCCGGCTGAGAAACGGGCACGGGGCGGAGGGGACATTAGAGCTGACGCTAGAGTCCCCTGTTGCCCAGGCTGGGCGGGGAGGGCCCCCCGGCGTACCAGAAGCCCACGGGCTAATCAGACTATAGAGGGTTTGTGGATTTAGGGTTTCTGCTCCAGAGGCCGTGGTGCCTCAGGCTTTAGCTGAATGCGTTACAGCAGGAGGATTTTGCTCAGGAAGGCCAGGCAGGAATAGCTGGTGGGCGGGAGGGGTGCAGCCGGCCAGGCCTGCGGCATGGAAAGTGGAGTATCGGCGGGTGACGCTAGGGATGCTCAGTGGAGCTGAATCAACGACCGTAATTTAGCGACTATATCCCGCACCCGAATATACCCTGCAGTTTTTTCTATTTGAGTAACCTCTTTTATACCCCGCACACGAATATAACCCGCAGAGCATACAAGACTTTTCTGTGCCGGGGGTATATTTGCTGGGGGTATGTTTACGGTGCGGGGGGAGGGGAGGGATAGCCACTCACCGCCCCAGGTTCCAGCACAGCCGCTAGCCTCCGGGTGGGGGAGCGCTCACCGCCCAGTTCCTGCCCAGCCTCAGGAAGGGGCAGGGGCGTGAGCACAGGAGGGAGGGGCGGGGGCACAGGTGGCTCTCCATGGCACTGGCTCCCATTCCCCCCACTTTACTGCTGATAGAGAGGCGTGGCGCGGAGGGTGTGGGGGGCAGACGGAGCCGGTACCTGCACGAAGCTTTCCAGCCAGCTCCCCGCATGTGCCAGCTATCGCAGGCAGCAGTGGCAGGCGGGTGGGGGTCGCCAGGGCTCACTGCGGACGGAGGCAGCTGCGTGAGATGCCGGGGCAGCGTCAAAGGAAGCAGTCCGTGCTGGGGGTGGGGGCTGGGAGCGCACTGGCTGCCGGCCCCACCTCAGGAGACTATCGAATAGTCGTGGAACCGACAGTATTTTGTGCGCTTCCAGGACTATTCACTTCATGGCTGCCTAACGTCCCTGCTTGCCTTGCGGTCAGCGCGGGCTGGGGATTTGGATGGGGAGGGTTTGAAGGGGATATGCTGGTAGGGGTCCTGGATTTCATTTCTGTTGCTATTGGGTTGGAAATAGCAGAGTAAATATGCCTTATCAAGGTAACGTCACAGCCAGATCCCAAGGGAAGTATGGTTCTGAGGCTAGCTAGACCATCGGGTCTGACTTCGGTAGCAGGCAAGTTAGTTGAAACAATAGTAAAGAATAAAATTGTGAGGCATGTAGACGAACATAGTTTGTTGGACAAAAGTCAACATGGTTTCTGTCAAGGGAAATCATGTCTTATTAATCTATTAGTGTTCTCTGAAGGGGTTAACAAACATGCAGACAAGGGGGATCCAGTAGTAGTTCTTCGCGTAGTGTCCCAGTGGGTGCTCCACTGTAGGTGAAGGGTCGCCCTGAGCCTCAGATCGGAGCTTTGTATAGCAGTTTCCCCTGTTGAGCCACGCATGCCCAGGAGGCGTCTCGAGCCCTTCCCGCCTCCTGAGGTTCCTCACAAGGTTCCTCACCAAAGGCTCTTGTGTCAATTCCATGGCCATGGGAGAAGAGGGAAGGTCCTTTCTTGGATTGAGAACTGGTTAAAAGGCAGGAAACAAAGGGTAGGAAGAAATGGTAAATTTTCAGAATGGAGAGGGGTAACTAGTGGTGTCCCCCAAGGGTCAGTCCTGGGACCAATCCTTTTCAACTTATTCGTAAATGATCTGGAGAAAGGGTTAAGGAGTGAGGTGGTAAAGTTTGCAGATGATACCAAACTGTTCAGGATAGTCAAGACAGAAGCAGACTGTGAGAGACTCCAAAAAGATCTCACCAAACGGAGTGATTGGGCAACAAAATGGCAAATGAAATTTCATGTGGATAAGTGTAAAGTAATGCACATCGGGAAAAATAACCCCAACTATACGTACAGAATGACGGGGGCTACTTTGGCTATGACAAATCAGGAAAGAGATCTTGGAGTTATCGTGGACAGTTCTTTGAAAACTTCCACACGGTGTGCAACGGCGGCCAAAAAGGCAAATAGGATGCTAGGAATTATTAGGAAAGGGATAGAAAATAAGACCCAGAATCTCTTACTGCCCCTGTATAAAACTATGGTACGCCCACATCTTGAATACTGTGTGCAGATGTGGTCTCCTCACCTCAAAAAAGATATTTTGGCCTTGGAAAGGGTCCAGAAAAGGGCAACTAAAATGATTAGGGGTTTGGAACGGGGCCCATATGAAGAGAGGTTAAAGCGATTGGGACTTTTCAGTTTAGAAAAGAGGAGACCGAGGGGGGATACGATAGAGGTCTATAAAATCATGAGTGGTGTGGAGAGGGCAGATAAAGAAAAGTTATTTATTAGTTCCCATAATAGAAGAACTAGAGGACACCAAATGAAATTAACGGGTAACAGGTTTAAAACTAATAAATGAAAGTTCTTCTTCACGCAGCATGTAGTCAACCTGTGGAACTCCTTGCCAGAGGAGGCTGTGAAGGCTAGCACTATAACAGAGTTTAAAGAGAAGCTAGATAATTTCATGGAGGTTAGGTCCATAAATGGCTATTAGCCAGGGGATACAATGGTGTCCTTGGCCTCTGTTTGTCAGAGGCTGGAGAAGGATGGCAGGAGACAAATGGCTTGATCGTTGTCTTTGGTCCACCCTCTCCGGGGCACCTGGTGCTGGCCACTGTCGGCAGACAGGCTATTGGGCTAGATGGACCTTTGGTCTGATCCAGTACGGCCGTTCTTACGTAGATGGTATCCTGAGTCCACGAAAGCTCATGATCCTAGCTACATTGTTTGTTAGTCTATAAAGTGCTACCAGACCAGTTGTTGTTGTTGTTGTTGTTGTTTTATTTCCAGATGCTATGAACTAGCATCCCGTGGCTACCTGCCACCTCTTCAGTCATTTCAGCATTTTAGTGTTTAAGACGGTATTATCTAGGGTTATTTTTAGTTACATATGCTTAAGGCTTTTTACGCCTTGTGTCTTTATTTGGCTCGAGTACAGTCTTCGATACAGGCTCAATGCATTATTGCCTTAATTTATAAGCATCACCTAGCAAATACTTAGTCCTGCAGGCACCAGGTATTTCACTTGCGACCCCTCTCCCCCCGGCTGTGAAGAGCGGCAGGGAGGCGGAAGGCAGCTGCCAGAAAGCCGCACAGCGTGGCCGGGACAATGGGGCTCCAGGAGCGTGGCTTAGCTACAGGAGGAGGCAAGGCAGCGGGAGAGTGGGATGCGGAGCAGAAAAGAGGCACAGAGGAGAAAGAGATGGGGGAAAGGAGCCTGCAGGGGGGAGGGTGTTAAGGACTGCACATGCCATGAAGGAACCCGAGGAGGGCAAGGAGTCTGGTAAGAAGGGGGGGGGGGGGAAGAAGCGACCCAGGGCAGTGAGGGTGGGTGGCCACACACATTCGTTTAGCATTTTAGGGGGTGGTGGTATCACGAATGTTGAGAACCCCTGCTGTAATCCATGTTCCAGCAATAACTTAATGAGTTGAACATCACGTTTTTATGTATGTTTTACCCTAGAAATACACAAGCCTTTTACTTTGGAAATAAATCTAAATGCCTGGTGTTCTGTTCATATTCTTTTGCACGGGTGTTGCAGTTTATTCATATTTAAGAACTTATGTTTTAATTTATTGCTCACCATTTTAGAGTTAGATGTTATCACTGACTTTTTAGCTGTTCTGTTCCCCGCACTTATCAGCTCAGCGGTATTGCTCGCTGCTGGCTGGTTAGGGGCTAAACTCTCCACACCAGATTTAGTGGTTTTCTCTTGGAATGTCAACGTAGAGACGACTACACGATTAACCAATAAGCCTCAAGTTATTGGTCAATCCTGTCGATTACATGCATTCTCCCCTCTTACCCGCTGTCTGTCAGAGGCAGCGAGGAGGGAGGAGGTGTGAGCTGATACCTGTGGGAAGCCAGCTTTTAAGTCAGCTTGTCACAAGAGGGCGCGGTTGTACAGTTGATCAGCTCCCCACAAGCGTTGGATCGGCCTGTTCCCCCACCTCTGTGCTGCTGCCTCTGATACAGAGGAAGCAGTATGGTGGAAGGAGGCAGGCGGGAGCTGATATGCATGAGCACTGTGTGTGGTGGCTTCATGGACCCACCTGTCAAACCCCTTGCTGCCTCTTCTAGAGGCAAGAGGGGAAGACAGGAGCTGGTGCTGGCTTCGCAGAGCTGCCTGCCTGCCTGCCCACGCTGCTGCCTGTGCCTGAGGAGTGTGCAGAGAGGGGGTGTGACAGTCACACGGGGCCATGGCAGCGCGTTCCTGCATGGAAGCATTTGGCGCGGCGTGTGGCTTTTGCAGGGGCACGTGTTCGTGACGTATTCCAGTCAGACGGTGTCCTGGCTGCAGTGCCAGGCGGATCCTAGGGTCCCACTCCTGGAGAGCAACACCCCTCCCCTCCCCAGCCGGAGCCTGCAATGGCCCAGACAGTCTGAGAGGGCCAGAGGGAAGAGGCAGGCGGGACAGGGACTCGGGCTCAGGGCCCCACCCGTGACTGCAGCGGGAGCTGGCAGACACTGAGATGGACACGCGCCCTCTCGGGGGGTCTCTTGTTTTGACAGTTCACACCTGGCAACCCCACTCGGTCTCCCATGATGCACTGATGTGGGCGGGGGGATTGTAACTCCTTGGCGCGTTCTGGCACGAGGCAGGAGCTGTGCGTCTCACATCCCTCGCGGGGCAACAAACAGCAGTCACGTGGGCGCTGTGAGCTCTCACAATGTAGCGTCGTGCCGGCACGTGTGGCGCGGTGGACGCCCGCGCCCCGTCCCACGGACCGGAAGTGACGTTTGCTCGGTCCACGGCCTGACAGCAACCGACTGGGAACCGTGACCGGAAGGTGTCCAGGTACGTGCTCCAATCGCGCCCCCCGGGAACAGGGCTCGGAGTCGATTGGGGGGGATTTGAGAGTTCCAAAGAGGCTGCAGAAAAGCTGTTCTCAGTGGTGACAGATGGCAGAACAAGGAGCAAAGGTCTCAAGTTGCGGTGGGAGAGGTCCAGGTTGGATATTAGGAAAAACTATTTCCCTAGGCGGGTGGGGAAACACTGGGATGGGTTCCCTAGGGAGGCAGTGGAGTCTCCATCCCTAGAGGTGTTTAAGTGTCGGCTTGACACAGCCCTGGCCGGGTTGATTTAGTTGGGATTGGTCCTGCCTAGCGCAGCGGGCTGGACTTGACCTTCTGAGGTCTCTTCCAGCTCTGTGGTTCTAGGATTCTGAGAGAGCGTCTGCACTGGCATGTGCTTTTACGCAAGAGCATCCGTGCCAGTGTGGACGCTCTCTTGCGCAATAAACTCCGATGGCCGTTTTAACCATCGGCCTTTCTTGCGCAAGAAATTCCTGTTACCTGTCCGCACTGGCCTGTGCCGGAAGGGCTCTTGCGCAAGAGGCTTCTTCCTGAGCAGGAGCATCCTAGTTCTTGCGCCAGGAGCCCTGGTTGTACACAGGAGAAGGTCAGTTTCCTTGCGCAAGCACACACGGCCAGTGTAGACAGGCAGCAAGTTTCCGCGCAAGAGCGGCCGCTTTGGCGCGAGATGGCGCCAGTGCAGCATCAGTGTTTTCAAACCGGACGCAGCCGAGGCAGCCCCCCCCCCCCCAACCCGCCCCACGCTGCCCCGCTGCACTTTGTAAGGCAGCAGCAGCATCTGCCTGTCCCACACAAGCCCGCTGGGCAGTTGGGTGTGTGTGTGGGGGGGTATTTGGTGGGGGGAGCTGCCTGCTGGGGGTAGGGAGGAGCAGAGTGGGGGGTTGGGGAGGAGCAGACTGAATGAAGAATTTGGTGGGGGGAGCAGAGTGGGGGGGTTGGGGAGGAGCAGACTGAAGAGTTTGGTGGGGGAGCAGAGTGGGGGGGTTTGGTGGTGCTGGAGTAGACTGCAGGGGGGTTGGGGTGGAGTAGAGTGCAGGGGGGGCAGAGTGGGGGGTTGGGGGCAGACTACAGGGGGGTTTGGTGGGGGGCAGAGTGGGGGGTTTAGTGGTGCTGGAGTAGACTGCGGGGGGTTGGGGTGGAGTAGAGTGCGGGGGGGGCAGAGTGGAGGGTTGGGGGCAGACTACAGGGGGGTTTGGTGGGGGCGCAGAGTGCGGGGTTGGGGGGCAGAGTGGAGGGTTGGGGGGCAGACTACAGGGGGTTTGGTGGGGGGCAGAGTGGGGGGTTGGGGGGCAGACTACAGGTGGTTTGGTGGGGGGGCAGAGTGGGGGGTTGGCAGGTCCTGACGCCACAGGACAAGCCGGCTGGGCAGTTTGGGGGGGGGTGTCTCTGAGGCGGGGGGGGCCGAGGGGAGCAGGGGAAGTAGCCGCGGTGGCTTGTGGGAAACGTTCCGTGCCCCAATCCCCAGCTCCCATGGGCTGTTCGATTGGGCGGGAGCAGCGGAAGTGACATCACAATCCAGCCGCTGATCCAGGGGTTGGTCTCGCGCGGTGTCACGCCCAGCGTGAGCGATGCATCCTGGGAGTTGTAGTTCCCACAGTGCGGCCTCCCGGGGCGTGTCTCTGTGCGCCCCGCCCCAATCATAGCCACGCCCCTCCCGCCCAGGCCGTCATAGCCACGCCCAGCGTGTTCCAGCCTCTCCCCGCCCCCAACTGCATCGTTGGGCGCCCCCGCAGCGCTACTCAGACCCCGCCCCTGTCTGCCCCCGCCCCGCGGTCCTCAGCCCCCCCTGCTCTGCACAGCCCCCCCCGAGCTGCATCCCCCTCCCCCACCTTCCACCCGACCTGTATCAACTGCTCCATTCTACACCCCCCACCCAACCTTCCTCTGTTACCCCCCTCAGGCCATTCTACACCCCCCCCCCCAACCTGCACCTGTTACCCCCCCAGGCCATTCTACACCCCCCCCAACCTGCACCTGTTACCCCCCTCAGGCCATTCTACACCCCCCCCCCAACCTGCACCTGTTACCCCCCTCAGGCCATTCTACACCCCCCCCCAACCTGCACCTGTTACCCCCCCAGGCCATTCTACACCCCCCACCCAACCTGCCCCTGTTACCCCCCCCCTCCCAGGCCATTCTACACCCCCCACCCAACCTGCCCCTGTTACCCCCCCCAGGCCATTCTACACCCCCCACCCAACCTGCCCCTGTTACCCCCCCAGGCCATTCTACACCCCCCCAACCTGCACCTGTTACCCCCTCAGGCCATTCTACACCCCCCCCCCAACCTGCACCTGTTACCCCCCTCAGGCCATTCTACACCCCCCCAACCTGCACCTGTTACCCCCCCAGGCCATTCTACACCCCCCACCCAACCTGCACCTGTTACCCCCCTCCCAGGCCATTCTACACCCCCCACCCAACCTGCCCCTGTTACCCCCCCCAGGCCATTCTACACCCCCCACCCAACCTGCCCCTGTTACCCCCCCCAGGCCATTCTACACCCCCCACCCAACCTGCCCCTGTTACCCCCCCCAGGCCATTCTACACCCGCCACCCAACCTGCCCCTGTTACCCCCCCAGGCCATTCTACACCCGCCACCCAACCTGCCCCTGTTACCCCCCCCCAGGCCATTCTACACCCGCCACCCAACCTGCCCCTGTTACCCCCCCAGGCCATTCTACACCCGCCACCCAACCTGCCCCTGTTACCCCCCCAGGCCATTCTACACCCCCCACCCAACCTGCCCCTGTTATCCCCCTCAGGCCATTCTACACCCCCCACCCAACCTGCCCCTGTTATCCCCCTCAGGCCATTCTACACCCCCCACCCAACCTGCCCCTGTTAGCCCCCCCCAGTCCTTTCAACACCCCCCTCTCAACCTGCAAGCCCCTCCCCCGGCCCCCAGGCCATTCTACACCCCCCACTCCAGTGCATGCTGAACCCCCCCTCCCCTGCCCTCCAGTCCATTCTACACCCGCCACCCAATCTGCACCCCCTCCCCCAGTCCTTTCAACACTCCCAGCGCAACCTGCACCCCTCTTCCCCAGTCCATTCAATACCCCCCTGCCCAGCCTGCACCCCCGTTACCCTACCCCCAGTTTATTCAATATCCTTAGCTCAACCTGCACCCTCCTCACACTCCCTGTGCACTCTACACCTCAACCCAACCTGCACCCCCATTCTTCTCACACTCCACTCCATTCAGCACCCCTAGTCCAACGTACACCCCCATCCCCCCGCTTCCCAGTCCAACCTGCATCCCTAGCCCGACCTGCCCCTCTTCCTCTGCCCCCAGTGCTTCCCACACCCCCTTTCACTCCACCCCCAATCCATCACACCCCCAGTCCAACAGCACCCCCACTCCTCCTACCGCAGCCTAACCTGCCCCCCCATTATCTGTGCTGCAGCCGAACTGGCACCTCCCTTCCCTCACTTCCCCAGTGCATTACAACACTCCCAAGCCAATCTTATCCCCCATGAGTGCTCTCCCTCGCTTCAACCATATTTTTATCCTTCGGGTCCCTCGCTTTCCTTCCTCTCCACAACGCCCAAACCAACATGTCCCCTCTAGCCCCTTTCTCCATTCATGGGGTCTATCGGTCCCCCATTTTGCTCCCTGCAACATCCCCAAGCTCACCCCGACCTGCGCCCTATTCCTTCCCATCCCCCGTACGTGGGACCTCTCACCTCCCTGTTGGCTTCCTTCCCAACCCACACACCCTCCTCGCACACCCCTGTCTCGCCAGGTCTGCGACCTTCCAGCCTCCCTTCTTCCTTCCTTCCCAACCCACACACCCCTGTCTCGCCAGGCCTGAAACCTGTCAGCCTCTGTTATTCCTTCGTCCGCGCCCTCAAGTTGCACTCCTACCCCCTCAGTCCTCCTTCTTCCCAACACTGGCAGCCTGCCATATCCTTCCCTAATCTGCTCCCCGCACCGGTTCTCCCTCCATTCATGGGATCCCTTAAGCCCCAGCTCTCCCCAATTCCAATTATTGTTCCCCATGAACTTGCTGAGTTGACTTTGCCCGCCAACCAAGGGCCCTCAAACACTCCTCCATGCTATTCTTCAACTCTGGGGCCTCTAAATCCCCCAAACTGTCAGTGTCCCTGGGATCCTCAGACCTCTCCCCTCCACAGTGCAGCCCCCAATACCATGTATTCAAGACAGTCATACTTAGGGGCTGTGTCTAGACTGGCATGATTTTGTGAAATACTTTTAACGGAAAAGTTCTTCCGTTAAAAGTATTTCCGCAAAAGAGCGTCTAGATTGGCAGGGATGCTTTTGCACAAAAAGTGCTTTTACGCAAGAGCACCCGTGCGCAGCATAGATGCGCTTTTGCGCAAGAAAGCTCCGATAGTCATTTTAGCCATCGGGGCTTTCTTGCAGAAAAAATGACGGTGCCTGTCTACACTGGCCTTGTTGTGCGAGTATTCCTGCGCAAGAGGGCTTATCCCTGAGCGGGAGCGTCAAAGTGTTTGCGCAAGAAGGACTGAATTCTTCCATTAGAACGTCAGTGCTCTTGCGCAAATTCAAGCGGCCAGTGTAGACAGCTGGGAAGTTTTTGCACAAGCGGCCGCTTTTGCGCAAAATCTTGCTAGTCTAGATGCGCCCACGTAGAGACCAAAATAGGAAATGAACTTCTCCACTGATCAGCCCCTTTGAGACTCTATTCTTTGCAGTGCTGCTGTCTCCATCCACAGGACATGGGCAGGTCTGCTGGGTGAACATCTCCACAGACGTGGTCTTGGGAGCCTTCAAAAAAGTAGGGGACAACTAGCAGTCGGTTTCATCACAGGCCATGAGCTTCCTTTTGGGTACGAAGAATTCTGCTGGGTATGCTCTGTAAGGAGACTATTTGGATGTGGGCTCAAAGCGCTCTTCTCCACTGGTATTTCTGCAGTGCCAGGGAGAGGCGGAGTGGGAGGGTGGAAGACAGCAGCATAATTTAGATGTGAGAAGAGGCTACGCGACATTACGGACTGAGATGCCAACGTATTCCCTTTTACGTTGTCAGGTGTACTGGTTTCCCTGGTACAGAGAGACTGAAAAGTAAGTTGCTTGGTTTGATTTCCCCCTTTGCTGGGTTGGGTAGCGAGCGATAGGAAGTCAACCCTCCCGGTGTCCTCCCGTCTGGGGACGGAACAGAAATGAGACCAGCGAGCTCTGGAGCTTGGTCGAAGCGAGGAGAGAACCGTGCGGCTGGGAGCGGAGCAGCCGTCACTGTCACGGAGATAAGTGTCAGGTCTGGAAATCTCTCGGCTTACGGCCCACTCGTCCCTAGGAAGGGAAGTCACGTTTTCTTAGACAGCGAGTCCCAGTGGAGGTTCGCGAGGTGCTTCCTTGGTGGTGGGAGAAACAGGGCTCCCGTTGGTCAGGGGTGCTGGTTTCTCTGGAACACGGTGTCCTTTTCAGCAGACGCTTGGCTCGAGGAGGAAGATGCAAGGTGGTAAGGTTTCTGGCTGCCTCTCATGTGTTTCTCTCTTGTTGCTCTCTCGTATTGGCCAATACATCCTGTCCGTCTGTTTCTGTCTGTGTCTTTGTCCTTGCTCTGTTTCTGCCGTGTCCTTGTACAGCCCACTTGCAGGCATTCCAGGTGAGCATCTCCATGGGTTAAGGGCTCAGGAGCCAACGGGAATTCTGCAGGTACGCGAGTCGCGCAAGGGAGAGCGGTGGTGCGTCATGGCTGACCTGACTCAGTGTTCTTCTAGAGGACCCGATACATAGGCGACAGGGGGGGGAAAGGGCTAAAGTATAGAATTCCCACAGCCACAGACCTTAGTGAGTGTGAGCTAACGCTGGGCTTTTTCAGCCACCCTTGCAGAGGAATCAGTGCGGGGCCGTGGGCTGAGAAGATACCGTCCGAGATGGACTTGAGCTGCCTGGACGTGATTCTCGGAACACGTGAAGGGTCCTCAGCGTTCGGCCTTCCCATGGCTCTGTGTGAGAAAGAGGTGCGTGCTTTGAAATCTTCAAGCGTCCTGGCAGTATGTTTCTTCTGAGGCAGAGAGCTTCCTGCTGGGTCACGGAGCCTGGTGGCTTGGGGAATGGTGAAGGGGCAGTAGGCGGTTCAACAGAGTGTGGATAGAGATTCAAGGTCTCCTTTCACTCCCCGTTCCTGTAGTGGCAATGGGAGGTGGTGGCCGATGGTGGGAGGAGAAGCGATGCCACGTTGTTGCGGACTGAAATGCTAAGTTGTTTGTTTGTTTTTTCCCCTCTGCTGTGTTCGGTAGCGAGCGATAAGAAGTCAACCCTCCCGGTGTCCTCCTGTCTGGCGATGGAACGGAAAAGAGAACAGCGAGCTCGGGAGCTTGGTCGAAGCGAGGCGAGAATCGTCCGGCTGGGAGCGGAGCAGCCATCGCTGACAGGGAGATAAGTGTCGGGTCTGGAAATCTCTCAGCTTACGGCAAACTCGGGTCTAGGAAGGGAAGTCACGTTTGCTTAGACAGCGAGTCCGAGCGGAGGTTCCCGAGGTTCTTCCTTGGTAGTGGGAGAAACAGGGCTCCCGTTTGTCAGGGGTGCTGGTTTCTCTGGAACACGGTGTCCTTCTCAGCAGACGCTTGGCTCGAGGAGGAAGACGCAAGGTGGTAAGGTTTCTGGCTGCCTCTCATGTGTTTCTCTCTTGTTGTTCTCTCGTATTGGCCAATACGTTCTGTCTGTCTGTTTCTGCCTGTGTCTTTTGTCCTTGCTCTGCTTCTGCCGTGTCCTTGTACAGCACACTTGCAGGCATTCCAGGTGAGCATCTCCAAGGGTTAAGGGCTCAGGAGCCAACGGGAATTCTGCAGGTACGCCAGTCGCGCAAGGGAGAGCGGTGGTTCATCATGGCTGACTGACTCAGTGTTCTTGTAGAGGGCCCGATACATAGGCGACAGGGAGGGAAAGGGCTAAAGGATAGAATTCCCACAGCCACAGACCTTAGTGAGTGAGAGCTCACGCTGGGCTTTTTCTGTCGCCCTTGCAGAGGAATCAGTGCGGAGCTGTGGGCGGAGAAGAAAGAGTCCGAGATGGACTTGAGCTGCCTGGACGTGATTCTCGGAAGACGTGAAGGGTCCTCAGCGTTCGGCCTTCCCATGGCTCTGTGTGAGTAAGAGATGCGTGCTTTGAAATCTTCAAGCGTCCTGGCAGTAGGTTTCTTCTGAGGCAGAGAGCTTCCTGCTGGGGCACGGAGCCTGGTGGCTTGGGGACTGGTGAAGGGGCAATAGGCGGTTCAACAGAGCGTGGATAGAGATTCAAGGCCTCCTTTCTCTCCACGTTTCTGTAGTGGCAGCAGGAGGGGGTGGCCGATGGTGAGAGGCTGCGGCGCGATGGTGGGAGAAGAAGCAATGCCGCGTCCTTGCGGACTGAAACCCTAAGTTGTTTCTTTCTCCGTTCCCCCTCTGCTGTGTTCGGTAGCGAGCGATAAGAAGTCAACCCTCCCGGTGTCTTCCCGTCTGGGGATGGAACGGAAACGAGAACAGCGAGCTCGGGAGCTTGGTCGAAGCGAGGCGAGAACCTTCCGGCTGGGAGCGGAGCAGCCATCGCTGACACGGAGATAAGTGTCGGGTCTGGAAATCTCTCGGCTTACGGCCCACTCGGGTCTAGGAAGGGAAGTCACGTTTGATTAGACAGCCAGTCCGAGCGGAGGTTCCCGAGGTGCTTCCTTGGTTGCTCCCGTTTGTCAGGGATGCTGGTTTCTCTGGAACACGGTGTCCTTCTCAGCAGACGCTTGGTTCGAGGAGGAAGACGCAAGGTGGTAAGGTTTCTGGCTGCCTCTCATGTGTTTCTCTCTTGTTGCTCTCTCGTATTGGCCAATACGTTCTGTCTGTTTCTGCCTGTGTCTTTTGTCCTTGCTCTGCTTCTGCCGTGTCCTTGTACAGCACACTTGCAGGCATTCCAGGTGAGCATCTCCAAGGGTTAAGGGCTCAGGAGCCAACGGGAATTCTGCAGGTACGCCAGTCGCGCAAGGCAGAGCGGTGGTGCGTCATGGCTGACTGACTCAGTGTTCTTGTAGAGGGCCCGATACATAGGCGACAGGGAGGGAAAGGGCTAAAGGATAGAATTCCCACAGCCACAGACCTTAGTGAGTGAGAGCTCACGCTGGGCTTTTTCTGTCGCCCTTGCAGAGGAATCAGTGCGGAGCCGTGGGCGGAGAAGAAAGAGTCCGAGATGGACTTGAGCTGCCTGGACGTAATTCTCGGAAGACGTGAAGGGTCCTCAGCATTCGGCCTTCCCGTGGCTCTGTGTGAGTAAGAGATGCGTGCTTTGAAATCTTCAAGCGTCCTGGCAGTAGGTTTCTTCTGAGGCAGAGAGCTTCCTGCTGGGGCACGGAGTCTGGTGGCTTGGGGACTGGTGAAGGGGTAGTAGGCGGTTTAACAGAGCGTGGATAGAGATTCAAGGCCTCCTTTCTCTATACGTTTCTGTAGTGGCAGCAGGAGGGAGTGGCCGATGGTGGGAGTCTGCGGCGCGATGGTGGGAGAAGAAGCGATGCCGCGTCCTTGCGGACTGAAACGCTAAGTTGTTTGTTTGTTTGTTCGTTCCCCCTCTGCTGTGTTCGGTAGCGAGCGATAAGAAGTCAACCCTCCCGGTGTCCTCCCGTCTGGGGATGGAACGGAAACGAGAACAGCGAGCTCGGGAGCTTGGTCGAAGCGAGGCGAGAACCTTCCTGCTGGGAGCGAAGCAGCCATCGCTGACACGGAGATAAGTGTCGGGTCTGGAAATCTCTCGGCTTACGGCCCACTCGGGTCTAGGAAGGGAAGTCACGTTTGATTAGACAGCCAGTCCGAGCGGAGGTTCCCGAGGTGCTTCTTTGGTAGATCCCGTTTGTCAGGGCTCCCGTTTGTAAGGGAAGCTCGTTTCTCTGGAACACGGTGTCCTTCTCAGCAGACGTTGGCTCGAGGAGGAAGACGCAAGGTGGTAAGGTTTCTGGCTGCCTCTCATGTGTGTCTCTCTTGTTGCTCTCTCGTATTGGCCAATACGTTCTGTCTGTCTGTTTCTGCCTGTGTCTTTTGTCCTTGCTCTGCTTCTGCCGTGTCCTTGTACAGCACACTTGCAGGCATTCCAGGTGAGCATCTCCAAGGGTTAAGGGCTCAGGAGCCAACGAGAATTCTGCAGGTACGCCAGTCACGCAAGGGAGAGCGGTGGTGCGTCATGGCTGACTGACTCAGTGTTCTTGTAGAGGGCCCGATACATAGGCGACAGGGAGGGAAAGGGCTAAAGGATAGAATTCCCACAGCCACAGACCTTAGTGAGTGAGAGCTCACGCTGGGCTTTTTCTGCCGCCCTTGCAGAGGAATCAGTGCGGGGCCGTGGGCGGAGAAGAAAGAGTCCGAGATGGACTTGAGCTGCCTGGACGTGATTCTCGGAAGACGTGAAGGGTCCTCAGCGTTCGGCCTTCCCATGGCTCTGTGTGAGTAAGAGATGCGTGCTTTGAAATCTTCAAGCGTCCTGGCAGTAGGTTTCTTCTGAGGCAGAGAGCTTCCTGCTGGGGCACGGAGCCTGGTGGCTTGGGGATTGGTGAAGGGGAAGTAGGCGGTTCAACAGAGCGTGGATAGAGATTCAAGGCCTCCTTTCTCTCCACGTTTCTGTAGTGGCAGCGGGAGGGGGTGGCCGATGGTGGGAGGCTGCGGCGCGATGGTGGGAGAAGAAGCAATGCCGCGTCCTTGCGGACTGAAACCCTAAGTTGTTTGTTTGTTTGTTCCCCCTCTGCTGTGTTCGGTAGCGAGCGCTAAGAAGTCAACCCTCCTGGTGTCCTCCCGTCTGGGGATGGAACGGAAACGAGAACAGCGAGCTCGGGAGCTTGGTCGAAGCGAGGCGAGAACCTTCTGGCTGGGAGCGGAGCAGCCATCGCTGACACGGAGATAAGTGTCGGGTCTGGAAATCTCTCGGCTTACGGCCCACTCGGGTCTAGGAAGGGAAGTCACGTTTGATTAGACAGCCAGTCCGAGCGGAGGTTCCCGAGGTGCTTCCTTGATAGCTCCCGTTTGTCAGGGCTCCCGTTTGTCAGGGATGCTGGTTTCTCTGGAACACGGTGTCCTTCTCAGCAGACGCTTGGCTCGAGGAGGAAGACGCAAGGTGGTAAGATTTCTGGCTGCCTCTGGTGTTTCTCTCTTGTTGCTCTCTCGTATTGGCCAATACGTTCTGTCTGTCTGTTTCTGCCTGTGTCTTTTGTCCTTGCTCTGCTTCTGCCGTGTCCTTGTACAGCACACTTGCAGGCATTCCAGGTGAGCATCTCCAAGGGTTAAGGGCTCAGGAGCCAATGGGAATTCTGCAGGTACGCCAGTCGCGCAAGGGAGAGCCATGGTGAGTCATGGCTGACTGACTCAGTTTTCTTGTAGAGGGCCAGATACATAGGCGACAGGGAGGGAAAGGGCTAAAGGATAGAATTCCCACAGCCACAGACCTTAGTGAGTGAGAGCTCACGCTGGGCTTTTTCTGCCGCCCTTGCAGAGGAATCAGTGCGGGGCCGTGGGCGGAGAAGAAAGAGTCCGAGATGGACTTGAGCTGCCTGGACGGGATTCTCGGAGGACGTGAAGGGTCCTCAGCGTTCGGCCTTCCCATGGCTCTGTGTGAGTAAGAGATGCGTGCTGTGAAATCTTCAAGCGTCCTGGCAGTAGGTTTCTCCTGAGGCAGAGAGCTTCCTGCTGGGGCACGGAGCCTTGTGGCTTGGGGACTGGTGAAGGGGTAGTAGGCGGTTCAACAGAGCGTGGATAGAGATTCAAGGCCTCCTTTCTCTCCACGTTTCTGTAGTGGCAGCAGGAGGGGGTGGCCGATGGTGGGAGGCTGCGGCGCGATGGTGGGAGAAGAAGCGATGCCGCGTCCTTGCGGACTGAAACGCTAAGTTGTTTGTTTGTTTGTTCGTTCCCACTCTGCTGTGTTCGGTAGCGAGCGATAAGAAGTCAACCCTCCCGGTGTCCTCCCGTCTGGGGATGGAACGGAAACGAGAACAGCGAGCTCGGGAGCTTGGTCGAAGCGAGGCGAGAACCTTCCTGCTGGGAGCGAAGCAGCCATCGCTGACACGGAGATAAGTGTCGGGTCTGGAAATCTCTCGGCTTACGGCCCACTCGGGTCTAGGAAGGGAAGTCACGTTTGATTAGACAGCCAGTCCGAGCGGAGGTTCCCGAGGTGCTTCCTTGGTAGCTCCCGTTTGTCAGGGATGCTGGTTTCTCTGGAACACGGTGTCCTTCTCAGCAGACGCTTGGCTCGAGGAGGAAGACGCAAGGTGGTAAGGTTTCTGGCTGCCTCTCATGTGTTTCTCTCTTGTTGCTCTCTCGTATTGGCCAATACGTTCTGTCTGTCTGTTTCTGCCTGTGTCTTTTGTCCTTGCTCTGCTTCTGCCGTGTCCTTGTACAGCACACTTGCAGGCATTCCAGGTGAGCATCTCCAAGGGTTAAGGGCTCAGGAGCCAACGGGAATTCTGCAGGTACGCCAGTCGCGCAAGGGAGAGCGGTGGTGCGTCATGGCTGACTGACTCAGTGTTCTTGTAGAGGGCCCGATACATAGGCGACAGGGAGGGAAAGGGCTAAAGGATAGAATTCCCACAGCCACAGACCCACTCAGTGAGTGAGAGCTCACGCTGGGCTTTTTCTGCCGCCCTTGCAGAGGAATCCGTGCGGGGCCGTGGGCGGAGAAGAAAGAGTCCGAGATGGACTTGAGCTGCCTGGACGTGATTCTCGGAAGACGGGAAGGGTCCTCAGCGTTCGGCCTTCCCATGGCTCTGTGTGAGTAAGAGATGCGTGCTTTGAAATCTTCAAGCATCCTGGCAGTAGGTTTCTTCTGAGGCAGAGAACTTCCTGCTGGGACACGGAGCCTGGTGGCTTGGGGACTGGTGAAGGGGCAGTAGCGGGTTCAACAGAGCGTGGATAGAGATTCAAGGCCTCCTTTCTCCCGCGTTCCAGTAGTGGCAGCGGGGGGGGGGGTGGCCGATGGTGAGAGGCTGCGGCGTGATGGTGGGAGAAGAAGCGATGCCGCGTCCTTGCGGACTGAAACGCTAAGTTGTTTGTTTGTTTGTTCGTTCCCCCTCTGCTGTGTTCGGTAGCGAGCGATAAGAAGTCAACCCTCCCGGTGTCCTCCCGTCTGGGGATGGAACGGAAACGAGAACAGCGAGCTCGGGAGCTTGGTCGAAGCGAGGCGAGAACCTTCCGGCTGGGAGCGGAGCAGCCATCGCTGACACGGAGATAAGTGTCGGGTCTGGAAATCTCTCGGCTTACGGCCCACTCGGGTCTAGGAAGGGAAGTCGCGTTTGCTGAGACAGCCAGTCCGAGCGGAGGTTCCACTCCTGCAGTACATTTCAACATCCCCCTCACACAAGCTGCACCCCCACCAGTGCTCTTCCCTAGCCCATACCCCCTATTCCTGGTGTCCCTCAGTTTCCCTTCTTCTCTCCACAGACTCAGAGCAACGTGCAACCCCAGAGCATCCCTCCCTTCACGGGGCCCATCAGCCCCTCTTTTTCCTCCCTAGAACACTTCCCCATCCCGCAGTCTATCCCTATCCCTACCTTTCCCCCGTCTATAGGACCCTTAAACCCCGTTTCTTTCCTTCCCAACCCACAGTCCCTCCCGCCACACTCCCATCCCGCCTGCCATGTGACCCCCATCACTACCTTCCCCCCAGGCCTCCTTCCACACATAAGGACTCCCTCAACCACTCTCCTCTTCCTCCTCAACAAGCCCCCATCCCAAGCCATCCCACACTCCAGACCCTTCCAATCCATGCTCCCATCCATTGGGTCCCACCCTCCTTCTCTTCCTTTCTACACCCACATCCCATAGCAACCTGCACTCCTAACGCTGCCCTTCCTCCATGCATGCCTACACCCATACACGGTATGCGTGCTTTATTTTGTTTTGATAAACAACAGCAATCTCTCAACTGTAAAAGCTAGATTTTAATTAAACAAATGTAGTTTGTGTAATTTCTAACAGCAGGAGGGGAGCGGGAGAAGTTGTGCGTATATTACTCCTCATTGAGGGGATGGGCAAACGTATGAGCTTGCATTGTAGTGATTTCTCTCTCGCGTCAGATAATATTATTTTGGGTGTACTTTCCGGAGGGGAACTGCAATTGAGTGCTGGACGATTTTCTAGCTAAGCCTTACCGTAGAGAGCTGTTTGCAGACTCTGTGTTTCTACACTTGGTGCTTCCCAACCTGCGTGGGCTCCCAGAGGCCAGAGAGCCTAAGTCAGCAAAACAGGGAGAGGCAGCCAAGGCTAGTGGAGCAAGTAGTCTCAGTGAAATCCCACCACATCCAATGGCATCCCAGAAGGAGGACCAAACCCATCAGAAGCTGGGCCTTTGAGAAAAGGTCTCTCCATGTACTGGGTAAGCTTGGAGGCCTCTCAAGGCGTACCTGCTCCCGGCAGTGCACTTACTGCGTTACAGAAATGCTAACAGTGACACTCGGCGAATGGGATGTTAGCGTATAGTCGTGTATACGATTAACTGATAAGCCTGGGCTTATTGGTTAATCCTGACAACTACACACGCTTCCCTCCCCCTTGCTGTCTCTAATACAGAGTCAGCAAGGGCTGGGGGGAGGTGAGAGCCTGTGCGCGTGGGGAGCTGGCTTTTAAGTCATCGCCCCAGAAGCACCAGATCCCGCGGAGCTACGTGCTCCGTATCCATCGGTGCACTTCTGATCCTGATAAGAACATAAGAATGGCTATACTGGGTCAGACCAAAGGGCCATCTAGCCCAGTAGCCTGTCTGCCAACAGTGGCCAGTGCCAGGTGCCCCAGAGGGGGTGGACCGAAGACAATGATCAAGCAATTTGTCTCCTGCCATCCATCTCCAGCCTTTGACAAACAGAGGCCAGGGGCACCATTTCTTCCTTCCCCCAGGCTAATAGCCTTTTATGGACCTAACCTCCATGAATTTATCTAGTTTTTTTTAAACTCTGTTCTAGTCCTAGCCTTCACAGCATCCTCTGGCAAGGAGTTCCACAGGTTGACTGTGCGCTGTGTGAAGACCTTTCTTTTATTAGGTTTAAACCTGCTACCCATTAATTTCATTTGGTGTCCTCTAGTTCTTATATTATGGGAACAAGTAAAGAACTTTTCTATATTCACCCTCTCCACACCACTCATGATTTTATAGACCTCTATCATATCCCCCTCAGTCTCCTCTTTTCTAAGCTGAAAAGTCCTAGTCTCTTTAGCCTCTCTTCATATGGGACCTGTTCTAAACCCCTAATCATTGTAGTTGCCCTTTTCTGAACCCTTTCCAAGGCCAAAATATCTTTTTTGAGGTGAGGAGACCACATCAGTACACAGTACTGAAGATATGGCGTACCATAGTTTTATACTTCCCCTTCTCCTCCTTCCCCTGGCTTCCCCCTTCCAGCTCCCTCCTCCTCCTTCCCCTGGCTTCCCCCTTCCAGCTCCCTCCTCCCAGGTTTCCACCTCCCCTCTCTCTTCCCCTCTCCCACCACCTTTTCCCAGTCTCCCCAGAGGTTAATCCCCACCCCTCAGTTTTCAAAAATAGAAACTCTCTTGATTTAACAATACACGTGTCATTTATTTTTTACATCAGGAAGGGGGCTAGGGAAGGGTAAGTGGAAGGAGGTTAGGGAGGAATGGGGCATGAGCCCCCGATGGGGAGGACTGGGGTGGCTCTGCGGGCTCCTCGGGATGGAAGCTCTCCTGCAGGGCCTCCTGGATCCTGACAGCCTCCCAATTGATCCCCTTGGATGGCAGCCTGCGGCAAGTGCAGCCGGGCTGATGGCCAAGTGCTTTGATGTGCCGAGTGTGGGCACTCCAAGACAGGACTGCTTTGCTGTCCCTTATCGAGGTAGTCAAGCAAGTGGGGAACCCTGAGAACTGTCTGTCCGGGGTGGGGGTCGGGTTCCTTTAAGCACAGCCCTCGGCTAGACGGAGGCAGCAGCTCCACACTCTAAGTCCTAACCTGATGCCCTGCAGGCACTGGTTCTGGCCAGCCTTAACTTCGGTTCAGGGTCCACTCAATGTGGATACGCTATTTCCAATTAGCAAAATGCTAATTCGAATTAGTTTTTAGGTCTAGATGCACTAATTCGAATTAGCTTAGTTCGAATTAGTGCTGCAGTGTAGACATACCCTAAGGGTGTGTCTACACTGTACCATTTTTCTGGAATAAGGGACATTATTCTGGCAGAACAACAGTAGCATCCACACAGCAATTGCATTATTTCAAAAGAAAATGGAAACAATTGAAACAATGGAGGGCTTATTCCTCATGGAATGAGGTTTATCAGTGTCGGAAAAACTTGTTTGATCAAGAGCGTGTTGGGCTGGGGGCCGTTAGGGAGGAAGAGGAGGGTGGGTGAGGGGGTCCTTATGTGTTGAAAGATGACTGGGGAGAAGGTAGGGTGAGGGTTGAGGTGAGCTGGGAAGGTGGCTCTGACGGACCGAGCCAGGTCTGGGCACAGCTGAGGGCGTCCGCTCAGGGCGAATTGCTCAAAACTCGGGGCTCCTTACAGCCCCAGACTGGAAGCCTTTCCCAAATAGGCCATAAACCGGTCACACTGAGTGCTTTAGCTGCCAATCTGGCCAGCCAGAAGCCTCAGGAGCAAAACCCCTCAGACACCCCAGCTCTCCCTGTGCCACAATTAGCCCCGGGCCTGCACACAGGTGAGGGGGTTGTAGAACCCAATCTCACCTTCCCCGAACGGGTCTTTCCGGTCCCAAAGAACCAGCCACAAATCCCCGGTCAGTTTACACTTTGGATCTTACCCACAAGATCACGCAGGGCCAATCCTTTAGAATCTAAAGGTTTATTAATAGAAGAAAGAAAAGCATGGATTGATATTTTGGGATTCTTGGATCTATGGAAATAGCCAAGCATTACATTGTAGCTGTAATGTTTGGCTATGTTCACACTGGGGAATTATTTCAAATAAGGTATTTTGGGGGTTAAAATATTTGAAAATATTTTTCAAAATAGTGTGTTCCCACAACAGGGAAGCATCAGCATTTGTGAGAGGTAGGCTCCCTTAGTAAGGACATGCTACTTTGAGTCAAAGTATGTCTACACTACACACTTGTTTTAGCATTTCCCCATTACAATTTCAGAATAGCATATTCTATTTCAGAATACAAGGCTTCTCAGATATTTTGGCTGGTTTTAATTACTCTGAGGCAGGCTTCCCTAAAGTGGCTGTGCTACCTTGATTTAGAGCCCCAGGAAACACTAGAGCGTAATTCCCTTAATGGCCCTAGGAAGGAGCTATTTGTAAATAGCGACAGTGGAGCACACACAATATTGCTATTTAAAAAGAGCAATTTCTACAATGGCATTATTCTGGAACAATAAACTCTCATGTCACAAAAAATAAGAAGCCTGTTGTTCGAAATAACGGGCTTGCCTTGTGCATGCTCACGTTATCACTTTTCTAAAGCGATGTATTTCAGAATGTCTTATAGAGGTGCGGTTAGTTACTCCCCAGTGCTTCCCGGGACTCCATTGGGAGTGACTGCGGGGAGTACGTACTTTGTAAGGCTTGTGCTGTAGAACATTTCCATTGAAATACCATTTCCTGTGAGACATGGATTCAGTGTCTATGCTCAGAGGCTCTTAGTTCGGAATGGGGCATTTCTACCCTAAGAACAATCTTTTTTATTTGGAAATAACGGCCCTTAGCAGAGCAACAGTGACACTCGGTGGTCATTGCCGGTAATGCACGTGTAATTCCATCGCCCCCAGCTGCTGTCCCTCCTCTCCCCTCTCCCCTGCTGCCCACGGCCCCCCTCATCCCGCACACCAGGCTCTGTGCAGCCCTGTCCCCTCCTGCCCCCGGCCCCCTCATCCCGCACACCAGGCTCTGTGCAGCCCTCTCCCCTCCTGCTTCCTCACCCCAGCCTGCAACCCCATCCATACTCTTATCCCGGGGCCCTTCCTCACCCCAGCCTGCACCCCCCGTCCATATTCTTATCCCGGGGCCCTTCCTCTCCCCAGCCTGGACCCCCATCCATATTCTTATCCCGGGGCCCTTCCTCTCCCCAGCCTGCACCCCCATCCATATTCTTATCCCGGGGCCCTTCCTCACCCCAGCCTGCACCCCCCGTCCATATTCTTATCCCGGGGCCCTTCCTCACCCCAGTCTGCACCCCCATTCATGGGAGCCATCAGTCCACCTTTTCCCTGCACCACATTCAGTAAAGTGTCTGATCAGGGTATGAGAGCAGCCCTGAGCCTTTGTCTCCACTCAGCAGGTTGCACCACACAGGATATGTGGATGGTCCTGGGCTCTGTACAGCACTCGAGACTGACCCCTGGGCACGGCTTCTGGGTCCTAGCCCTTTGCTGTCACTCCTGCCCGAGGGCTTTGCTGGCTCCAGACTGGGTAACAGCTGGGAAACTGGCTGGGCAGGGGGCTAATGACAGGGAGCAGAAGTCTTCCCAATCAGCATTGAGACTTGATGGGAGGCTGAGAGGTCACAGCAGATGTCCTAAAGGATGGGCTAGCTCACCATCTGAGGGGATCAGTCTCAGAGCAATTCCAGCCCTGCCTCTTTGGGAGAGCCTCCCACAAAGCCATAAGGCGGGGTCTCTGAGGTTGCCCCCACCTTGCACCTCTGTCCTGTGTGTCTGATGTCAGGATCTCTCTACGAGGTCACCGCCTCCCCATCGCCTTTCCCCAATAGCCTGAGATTCTACAACAGGCCTTTGAGATGTCATTGCCCCCCCACCCCGACCGTCTCCTGCAAGGATGGCGTTCTGCCCCTAGTCTGCCCCTGCCCCTCGGGACACACTGACTGATAAGAATACAGTACTCTCAGATAGACATGGAAAGGGGTAACGGGTTAATGAGCGCTAGAGCAATTCCACCCACAGGATCCTGCTCAACCTTAACTTAGTGATTTCTATGCCTAGAGCTCAGGTGGATCAGAAGGAACAGGCTCCAAACCTCTCTGCGGCTCTTACCTTCTGAACAGGTAACATCAACTCCGTGGGTAGGGAAGGAGAAAACTCTGACGAGATTCCTCCTCGTGCTCCCATAATTAATCCTAATTCTTTCTCCGCCCTCGACGAGAGACCTTGAGAAGGAGCCTTGCTGCTGCAAAGCCATTAGAATCTCTGAGCTTGTCCCTGCCTTGCACCTCTCTTCTGATTGGCTGATGTCAGGTTAGGGTCTCTCTGTGAGGTCACCACCGACCTATCACTATCTCCCAGTAGGCTGAGATCCTGCAACAGGCCTTTGTGATGTCACTACCCCCCTTCCATCCCCTGCAACGCTGGTTTCCTGGCCCTGGTGAGCCTCTTTGGATGTGTGAGTGGGATGATGTAGGGCAGTGGTCTCCAACCTTTTTACACCCAAGATCACTTTTTAAATGACAGAACAAGCCAAGATCTACCGTCTTGCCCCTTCCTTGAAGCCTTGCCCTCTCTATTCTCCTCCTCTCCATCACTTGCTATCCCCAACCCTTATACTGCTGCTTTTTTTTTTTTTTTTTCAATTCTTCTGTAGGAAGAGGTTTTTCCAACATTTGGCCTGTCTAGACTGGACCAAATGTCAGAAAAAACCCTTCTTTTGGAAGCTCCCTTATTCCTCGTGGAAAGAGGAATATAGGGGTGACCAAAAGAGCATGTTTGCTCTTCCACTAAAAAAAAGCAGAAGAACAAATGCATCCCTGGATGCAGAAGAGTTTTTCTGGGATATTTCCAGAATCCTGAAAAACTCCTGGGCTCTGTCTAGACGGGCAAGTGTTTCCTCAAAATCATCTGCTTTTGCGGAAAAACTTGCCAGCTGTCTTCACTGGCTGCTTGAATTTCCACAAGAACACTGACGATCTCATGTAAGATCGTTAGTGTTCTTGCGGAAATACTGTGCTGTTCCCGTTCGGGCAAAAGTCCTCTTGCACAAATCATTTGCGCAAGAGGGCCAGTGTAGACAGCACAGTACTGTTTTGCGCAAAAAAGCCCCGATGGCTAAAATGGCGATTGGGGCTTTTTTGCGCAAAACCACGTCTAGATTGGCCACAGACACTTTTCTGCAAAAAGTGCTTTTTCGGAAAAGCGTCCTGCCAATCTAGACGCGCTTTTCCGAAAATGCTTTTAACGGAAAACTCTTCCGTTAAAAGCATTTCTGGTCAGGGAGACGCTGAGCAAAGCGGCGCAGGACCGAGGCCGGACCCGCGGCGCTCCCAGCTGATCTGGAAGCGGCCACGGGTCTGCAGACCAGGGAGACGCTGAGCAAAGCGGCGCAGGACCCGGGGCCGGACTCGCGGCGCTCCCAGCTGATCTGGAAGCGCCGCGGTCCGGCTCGGGTCCTCCGCCGCTTTGCTCCCCGTGAGAAAATCCCCGTTCGACATAAGTCGGATCCGCGTAACTCGGGGACTGCCTGTATCATAAATTCAAGATAGACATATTGATGTGGGGAACCTACATTGCTTATTGAACGTCTCCATTGTTCAGCCCAGCTAAGACTTTCCCCTTTCCTGTCCTGCTGTCTCCCTCCACAGAACAGGGGGGAGTTTGCTTGGCATGCATTCCCCACAGAGGTGGTCTCAGGAACCACAAAAAAGTAGGGCACACCTGGCAGTAGATTTCTTCACAGGCCATGAGCTTCTTTTATGGCATGGGGCCCTGTGGCATTGAGGCTGGGAAAGGGACAGTAGTCTATTCTGTAGAGTCACTGTTTTGGATACCGGCTCAATGTAGTCTACTCTAGCGTTACTAATTTGGATATCTTTCTACTCTAGCTGTATTCCTGCAGTGGCCATGAAAGGGCATGGCTGGTGGTAGGAGTCTGTGATATCTTATATGCGAGAAGAAGAGGTTATGCACCATTGCTGACTGAGCTGCTAACTTGTTTGTTCTTTCCCCCTTGTGCTGACTTCAATATCAAGGCATAAGAAGTCAGCCATTCGAGTCTCTTCCCATCACGCGAAGGAAAGACAGCACGAATGAGAGCAGTAAGGTTGGGAGAATGATGAATGGGAGGCAAGAACTGTCCAGTTGAAAGCAGAGCTACCACCGCTGTCACTGAGATAAGTGTTTAATTTAGAGAAATCTGAGCTTATGGCCCACCTGGCTGCAGGTAGTGACGTGCTGTTTGCTTAGGAAGCCAGCCCTAGCTGTGGTTCCCGACTAGCAACTTTGGTTATGAGAGAAACGGGGTTTCCATTTGTAGGTGCTGCTCATTTCTTTGGGGAACAGTGTGTCCACCTTAGCAGAGACTTGGATTGAGGATGATGATGCTCAGTGGTGAGTTGTTTGCCTTCCTCCCACGTGTTTCTCTCTCCTCGTTCTGTTGTGTTGGCCAGCAAGTTCTGTCTGTCTGTCTCTGTCTGTGTCTTTGTCCTTGCTCTGCTTCAGCCGTGTCCTTGTACGGCACACTTGCAGGCATTCCAGGTGAGCATCTCCACGGGTTAAGGGCTCAGGAGCCAACGGGAATTCTGCAGGTACGCCAGTCGCGCAAGGGAGAGCGGTGGTGCGTCATGGCTGACTGACTCAGTGTTCTTGTAGAGGGCCCGATACATAGGCGAGGGGCGGGGGGGAAGGGCTAAAGGATAGAATTCCCACAGCCACAGACCTTAGTGAGTGAGAGGTCTCTTCAGTCACGCCGCTCTCTGGTCTCGCTGCAGGGAGGGATTCTGGCACCGCTCTCGGGTCGTGCTGCTGGGGGGGTCTCTGGCGCCTCTCTCGGGTCGCGCTGCTGGGGGGTCTCTGGCGCCTCTCTCGGGTCGCGCTGCTGGGGGGTCTCTGGCGCCTCTCACGGGTCGTGCTGCTGGGGGGTCTCTGGCGTCTCTCTCGGGTCGCGCTGCTGGGGGGTCTCTGGCGCCTCTCTCGGGTCGCGCTGCTGGGGAGTCTCTGGCGCCTCTCTCGGGTCGCGCTGCTGGGGGGTCTCTGGCGCCTCTCTCGGGTCGCGCTGCTGGGGGATCTCTGGCGCCTCTCACGAGTCGCGCTGCTGGGGGGTCTCTGGCGCCTCTCTCGGGTCGCGCTGCTGGGGGGTCTCTGGCGCCTCTCACGGGTCGCGCTGCTGGGGGGTCTCTGGCGCCTCTCACGGGTCGCGCTGCTGGGGGGGGTCTCTGCCACCTCTCTCGGGTCGCGCTGCTGGGGGGGTCTCTGGGGCCGCTCTTGGGTCGCGCTGCTGGGGGGGGGGTCTCTGGGGCCGCTCTCGGGTCGCGCTGCTGGGGGGGGGGTCTCTGGGGCCGCTCTTGGGTCGCGCTGCTGTGGGGGGTCTCTGGCACCTCTCTCGGGTTTTGCTGCTGGGTGGGTGTCTGGGGCCGCTCTTGGGTCGCGCTGCTGTGGGGGGTCTCTGGCACCTCTCTCGGGTCGCGCTGCTGGGGGAGGTCTCTGGCGCCGCTCTCGGGTGATGCTGCTTGGGGAGGTCTCTGGCGCCGCCTTCGGGTGATGCTGCTGGGCGGGGTCTCTAGCGTCGCTCTCCAGTCGCGCTGCTGGGGGGCGGTCTCTGGCTCTGCTCTCGGATCGCGTTGCTTGGGGGGGTCTCTGGTGCCGCTCTCCGGTCTCCTATCTGGGGGGGGTCTGTGGCGCCACTCTAGGGTGATGCTGTTGGGGGGGGGGCGGTATCTGTCTCCGCTCTCCGGTCTCCTATCTGGGGGGGAGGGGTCTCTGGCGCCGCTCTAGGGTGATGCTGTTGGGGGGGGGCGGTATCTGTCTCCGCTCTCCGGTCTCCTATCTGGGGGGGGTCTCTGGCGCCGCTGTAGGGTGATGCTGTTGGGGGGGGGGGCGGTATCTGTCTCCGCTCTCCGGTCTCCTATCTGGGGGGGGGGTCTCTGGCACCACTCTCGGGTGATGCTGTTGGGGGGGGCGGTATCTGTCGCCGCTCTCCAGTTGCCCAGCTGGGGGTGTCTCTGGCGTCGCTCTCTGGTCGCGCTGCTGGAGGGGGGGTTCTGGCACCACTCTCATGTGATGCTGCTGGGGGGGGCGGTATCTGTCGGCTCTCCGGTCGCACTATTGGGGGGGGTCTCTGGCTCCCCTCTCAGGTCGTGCTGCTGGGGGGGGGAGATCTCTGTCGCCGTTCTCCGGTGATGCTGCTGGGGGGTGTCTCTGGCGCCACTCTCAGGTCGCACTGCTGGGGGTGGGTCTGTGGTGCCGCTCTCGGGTCTTGCTGCTGCGGGGGGTCTCTGGCACCTCTCTCGGGTTTTGCTGCTGGGTGGGTGTCTGGGGCTGCTCTCGGGTTGCGCTGCTGGGGGGGGTCTCTGGGGCCGCTCTCGGGTGATGCTGCTCGGGGAGGTCTCTGGCGCCGCTCTCCGGTAGCGGTGCTGGGGGTGGGGTTTCTGTCTCCACTCTCGGGTAATGCTTCTGGGGGGGTCTCCGGCACCGCTCTCGGGTCGCGCTCCTTGGGGGTGGGGTCTCTGTCGCCACTTTCAGCTCATGCTGCTGGGAGGGGTCTCTGGCGCCGCTTTCGGGTGATGCTGCTCGGCGGGGTCTCTAGTGTCGCTCTCCAGTCGCGCTGCTGGGGGGGGGTCTCTGGCTCTGCTCTCGGATCGCGTTGCTGGGGGGGTCTCTGGTGCTGCTCTCCGGTCTCCTATCTGGGGGGGGAGTCTCTGGCGCCGCTCTAGGGTGATGCTGCTCGCGGAGGTCTCCGGCACCGCTTTCGGGTGATGCTGCTGGGCGGGGTCTCTAGCGTCGCTCTCCAGTCGCGCTGCTGGGGGGGGGTCTCTGGCTCTGCTCTCGGATCGCGTTGCTTGGGGGGGTCTCTGGTGCCGCTCTCCGGTCTCCTATCGGGGGGGGGGTCTCTGGCGCCGCTCTAGGGTGATGCTGTTTGGGGGGGGGGCGGTATCTGTCGCCGCTCTCCGGTCTCCTATCTGGGGGGGGGGTCTCTGGCGCCGCTCTAGGGTGATGCTGTTGGGGGGGTCGGTATCTGTCTCCGCTCTCCGGTCTCCTATCTGGGGGGGGTCTCTGGCACCACTCTCGGGTGATGCTGTTGGGGGGGTGCGCTATCTGTTGCCGCTCTCCGGTTGCCCAGCTGGGGGTGTCTCTGGCGTCGCTCTCTGGTCGCGCTGCTGGAGGGGGGGTTCTGGCACCACTCTCGTGTGATGCTGCTGGGGGGGGGCGGTATCTGTCGGCTCTCAGGTCGCACTATTGGGGGGGGTCTCTGGCTCCCCTCTCAGGTCGTGCTGCTGGGGGGGGGGGAGATCTCTGTCGCCGTTCTCCGGTGATGCTGCTGGGGGGTGTCTCTGGCGCCACTCTCAGGTCGCACTGCTGGGGGTGGGTCTGTGGTGCCGCTCTCGGGTCTTGCTGCTGCGGGGGGTCTCTGGCACCTCTCTCGGGTTTTGCTGCTGGGTGGGTGTCTGGGGCCGCTCTCGGGTTGCGCTGCTGGGGGGGGTCTCTGGGGCCGCTCTTGGGTCGCGCTGCAGTGGGGGGGGGGTCTCTGGCACCGCTCTCGGGTGATGCTGCTCGGGGAGGTCTCTGGCGCCGCTCTCCGGTAGCGGTGCTGGGGGTGGGGTTTCTGTCTCCACTCTCGGGTAATGCTTCTGGGGGGGTCTCCGGCACCGCTCTCGGGTCGCGCTCCTTGGGGGTGGGGTCTCTGTCGCCACTTTCAGCTCATGCTGCTGGGAGGGGTCTCTGGCGCCGCTTTCGGGTGATGCTGCTCAGCGGGGTCTCTACCGTCGCTCTCCAGTCGCGCTGCTGGGGGGGGTCTCTGGCTCTGCTCTCAGATCGCGTTGCTTGGGGGGGGTCTCTGGTGCTGCTCTCCAGTCTCCTATCTGGGGGGGGGGTCTCTGGCGCCGCTCTAGGGTGATGCTGTTGGGAGGTGCGCTATCTGTCACTGCTCTCCGGTTGCCCAGCTGGGGGTGTCTCTGGTGTCGCTCTCTGGTCGCGCTTCTGGGGGGGGGGTTCTGGCGCCACTCTCGGGCTCTCCCCCCCCGTGCCTCAGTTTCCTCCTCTGCAATCACCTCATCCCCTCCCCTGGACCTGGCACCTGCCTCTCGCTCCCCAGTGGGGCCCAGGCTGCGCTTCAGCCCGGCCGGCCACTGCCGCCCGTCACCCGCAGGACCAGCCGCGGCCCCGCCCCCTAAACTGGGCCGTGGCCGGTGGTCCTGCCCAGCTCCAACCAGTCAATCTTAACGGACTGCTCTGTCCGCGAATGTGGTGTGACTAAGGGGCGCATCCTGACACTGCTGTCGGCCAAAAGGCTGTGTCTGGTGGATCTTAACGGACTGCTCTGTCCGCCAATGGAGCGTGACTCAGGGGCATGTCCTAATGCAAATGTTGTACCAATAAAAGCAAGCAGGATCTTATGAGGGGGATAAGGCAAAAAGCCACATTTATTGTAAAGATAAAGAATAAAGAAAAGATAGAAGCAAACAACGTTGTTTAGCTACTTAGTCCTATCACTGCTTAACCCTTATACACTTATATAGATAACTATTCAGTCAATCGTTCATCCATTCATTCAAGTTCTGTGTATTGTTCTAGTTCCCAGCCTGGAAGTTGCTTGTGACAGAATACTGGCCAGGTATTCTGTACACAAGTGATGGGAGTGGGGAGCGAAGTCCTGATCAGATGCGCATCTCAAGCTCCTGATGGGCTGGCAGCAGAACCTTGGACTCTGACTCCATAGTCTTTTAGTCCAGTTCTTATAGGAATTTCTTCCTAGGCCAGTCTATGGGAATTGCTGCATCATGCTGATGTCCAGGGTGGCTGCCAGGTGCTCGTCAGTGATCTCATCGGGTGGATCTCCAGTACTTGGTTTTCTCCACTTGACACCTTTTGGTTGCACTGGCACCTGACACCTTCTTCAGCCCTTTGTTGCTGCATTCTCAGGCTGGCACCTCTCAGAACCATTCATTCATCGTCCAAGCACTCTCTCTCTTACGTACATTCCCTAATTAATGTTTCCCATACAGTATTTTGCATAATAATACAAGAGTTGTAGTTACAAAAAGTTACAAAAGTTTCTGGGTGGCATTTCTTAAAACATTCTCTCTCTGAGCGCTGAGTTAGTTACTGTTATAGTTACAATGCTTCACTTTGCGATTAGGGTTAAGTGCTTCACAATGCTTTGAAGAGAACGGTTGTCAATTGTGTAACAGTAAGTTTGAGCGTGCCCTGGCGCACAGCGAGGGGAGCTGTTTCTGGCTACATAGTAGTATATTTTTAACAGTTTGAAGTTACATGACCTAATATTACATTCCTAACCAATTATATTCTAGAGGGGCAAAAATGTTTAGATTTATAATTAAACAATCCTAACAAATAATAATAATAAATCTAAACACTTCTCAAGCTTGATAACACTAAATCTAAACCCTTTCACAAGAATAAATCTAAACACTTCTCTGCTTCTTCTACTTAACAAACTTCTCCTCCTTAGACTTGTAGTTGTGGGGAACAAATTCTGGGGAGTCACTTCCACTTGGGGAATCATGTTTAATACTTGACTATGTGATCCCTACACTAAGGCTGGCCAAGAGACTGTCCCGGACTGATCATAACAGACGGTTCTGTCCGCGAATGGGCTGAGAGTACAGGGCGTGTTCGGAATCTGTGGCGCCCAATCTGAGGCTGTCCGAGGTGAATCTTAACGGACTGCTCCGTGCGCCAATGGGCGGTGACTAAAGGCGTGTTCTGGGGCTGCTGGCGGCCAATAGGTTGTCCGGGGTGGATTATAACAGACTCTTCTGTCCGCGAATGGGCTGTGACTTAGGGGTGTTTCCTGGCTGTGTGCCAGCCAATGGGCTTTCGGAAGACAGCCTTGGCGGAGGATAGTGTCGCCCAATGGGCTGTCAGCAAAGGGGATCCTGCCTCTGGTTCGGCCAATGGGCTGTCGCAGGGGGGCGTTGTCTGACTGAGCGGCCGGCGCCGCCATGACAGGAAGGTCCGAGGAGCGCGCGGGGGCGCGAGCGAATCCTGGGTCCGAGTGCGAAGCTGCCCCGCCCCCAGCCCGCCCCTTGTTGGTGTCTAGCCCGGGGGAGGAGGGGGCGCGAGGGAAGGTGGGGGAGCGGGCTGGGGGAGGGGTGTCTGGCCCGGGGGGGAGGGGGCTGGGGCTGGGGTGTCTGGCCCGGGGGGGGAGGGGGCGCGAGGGAAGGTGGGGGAGCGGGCTGGGGGAGGGGTGTCTGGGCCGGGGGGGGGGGGAGGGGGCGCGAGGGAAGGTGGGGGAGCGGGCTGGGGGAGGGGTGTCTGGCCCGGGGGGGGAGAGGGCGCGAGGGAAGGTGGGGGAGCGGGCTGGGGGAGGGGTGTCTGGCCCGGGGGGGAGGGGGCTGGGGGTGGGGTGTCTGGCCCGGGGGGGGAGGGGGCGCGAGGGAAGGTGGGGGAGCGGGCTGGGGGAGGGGTGTCTGGGCCGGGGGGGGAGGGGGCGCGAGGGAAGGTGGGGGAGCGGGCTGGGGGAGGGGTGTCTGGCCCGGGGGGGGGAGAGGGCGCGAGGGAAGGTGGGGGAGCGGGCTGGGGGTGGGGTGTCTGGCCCGGGGGAGGAGGGGGCGTGAGGGAAGGTGGGGGAGCGGGCTGGGGGAGGGGTGTCTGGCCCGGGGGAGGAGGCGGCGGCGCAAGGGAAGATGGGGGAGCGGGCTGGGGGTGGGGTGTCTGGCCCGGGGGAGGAGGGGGCGCGAGGGAAGGTGGGGGAGCGGGCTGGGGGTGGGGTGTCTGGCCCGGGGGAGGAGGGGGCGCGAGGGAAGGTGGGGGAGCGGGCTGGGGGAGGGGTGTCTGGCCCGGGGGGGGAGGGGGCGCGAGGGAAGGTGGAGGAGCGGGTTGGGGGAGGGGTGTCTGGCCCGGGGGAGGAGGCGGCGGCGCAAGGGAAGATGGGGGAGCGGGCTGGGGGTGGGGTGTCTGGCCCCGGGGAGGAGGAGGGGGCGCGAGGGAAGGTGGGGGAGCGGGCTGGGGGTGGGGTGTCTGGCCCGGGGGAGGAGGAGGGGGCGCGAGGGAAGGTGGGGGAGCGGGCTGGGGATGGGGTGTCTGGACAGGGGTGAGGTTTAGGAGCAGGCTGGGTGTGAGGGGTCTCAGTGGAGGGTGTGTGTGAGCAGGCTGGGGGCGTGGGGTCTCAGCCTGGGTGAGTGAGGGGCCACTAACTTCTTTCACAGTGCTGCCAGCACCATGGCCCAGGATCAGCCTCCCGCTGCTCCCATTGGCAGGATATTGGCAAATGGGAGTAGCAGGAAAATCCTCCAGGAAGCGGGTCCATGCCCTGCTGTGGGATGGGGAGGAGGAAGGGAAGCAGCAGTGTGCGGAGCCGATTCTAGCTCCGCTTCTTCCTTGCAAGCTGGATCCGGCAGGGAGCCTTGGGGCTTTTCCCCCACCCCCGCCCTTTCACCTCCCCTCTCCTGTGGCATGTGAGAATGGAAGAGTGTCATATAGAGAGTTAACTTTCTTTTAGGAGCAAACAAGGAATTTTTCCTTTTTTTGAGGGAGACTTAGGACAGGTTATTTAGAGCTTGTCAGAAAACTTCAGATGATGTCCACTAGCAGACATCAAGAAATGAAGAACCCGTCACTTGCTTTGGTAGTTTGTGCCAGTGGTGAATCATCCTCCCTGTGAAGTATTGGTGCCCTATGTCCAAGAGGAACGTGTCTGGTTTCACCTTCCAGCCACTGGCTCTTGTCCTGCCTTTCTCTGCACCGTGAACCGGCCCTTTGGTACCCGACATGTTCTCTCCGGAAAGGCCCTTAGACGCCCGAGTAACGTCACCTCTCAGCTTTCCTTGTACAAGCCAACCACACGGAGCTCAAGAGCAGAGGAGAAGGACTTTCTCTGCAGCCCTCCAGACTTTTTGCTCTTTGCTGCCCCGTCTCTAAGTTTCCAACAGCTTTTCAAAATGTGGCCCCTGAAGCAGGCTGCAGTCTCCAATCTCAGTCTCATGGACGCTGCATCACCTCCCTGCCCGGCTTGCTTCTCTGCTCGTGGGGCAGAGCTGGCGGGCAGGGCAGCGGGTCGGTCACAGCTCAGCCTCGCAGGGTCAGTGATGCGGCTCCCCCGGCTCCTTCTTTTTCTGCTTGTCCAGGGCCGAATCCACTCGCCCCTCAGCAGGAGCCAGGTGATGGGAAACATGCTTCTGGGCAGGCTCTACACGCTGCTCCAGTTTCACGCCATCCTCGCCGACTTCCCCTCCTGCTCCGTCGCCCCGGGTAGGTGGCAGCAATGGCGGGAGAGGCCCTCTAGAAATGGGCATGGGGGGGCTCTGGCCCGGCTGAGAAACGGGCACGGGGCGGAGGGGACATTAGAGCTGACGCTAGAGTCCCCTGTTGCCCAGGCTGGGCGGGGAGGGCCCCCCGGCGTACCAGAAGCCCACGGGCTAATCAGACTATAGAGGGTTTGTGGATTTAGGGTTTCTGCTCCAGAGGCCGTGGTGCCTCAGGCTTTAGCTGAATGCGTTACAGCAGGAGGATTTTGCTCAGGAAGGCCAGGCAGGAATAGCTGGTGGGCGGGAGGGGTGCAGCCGGCCAGGCCTGCGGCATGGAAAGTGGAGTATCGGCGGGTGACGCTAGGGATGCTCAGTGGAGCTGAATCAACGACCGTAATTTAGCGACTATATCCCGCACCCGAATATACCCTGCAGTTTTTTCTATTTGAGTAACCTCTTTTATACCCCGCACACGAATATAACCCGCAGAGCATACAAGACTTTTCTGTGCCGGGGGTATATTTGCTGGGGGTATGTTTACGGTGCGGGGGGAGGGGGGGGATAGCCACTCACCGCCCCAGGTTCCAGCATAGCCGCTAGCCTCCGGGTGGGGGAGCGCTCACCGCCCAGTTCCTGCCCAGCCTCAGGAAGGGGCAGGGGCGTGAGCACAGGAGGGAGGGGCGGGGGCACAGGTGGCTCTCCATGGCACTGGCTCCCATTCCCCCCACTTTACTGCTGATAGAGAGGCGTGGCGCGGAGGGTGTGGGGGGCAGACGGAGCCGGTACCTGCACGAAGCTTTCCAGCCAGCTCCCCGCATGTGCCAGCTATCGCAGGCAGCAGTGGCAGGCGGGGTGGGGGTCGCCAGGGCTCACTGCGGACGGAGGCAGCTGCGTGAGATGCCGGGGCAGCGTCAAAGGAAGCAGTCCGTGCTGGGGGTGGGGGCTGGGAGCGCACTGGCTGCCGGCCCCACCTCAGGAGACTATCGAATAGTCGTGGAACCGACAGTATTTTGTGCGCTTCCAGGACTATTCACTTCATGGCTGCCTAACGTCCCTGCTTGCCTTGCGGTCAGCGCGGGCTGGGGATTTGGATGGGGAGGGTTTGAAGGGGATATGCTGGTAGGGGTCCTGGATTTCATTTCTGTTGCTATTGGGTTGGAAATAGCAGAGTAAATATGCCTTATCAAGGTAACGTCACAGCCAGATCCCAAGGGAAGTATGGTTCTGAGGCTAGCTAGACCATCGGGTCTGACTTCGGTAGCAGGCAAGTTAGTTGAAACAATAGTAAAGAATAAAATTGTGAGGCATGTAGACGAACATAGTTTGTTGGACAAAAGTCAACATGGTTTCTGTAAAGGGAAATCATGTCTTATTAATCTATTAGTGTTCTCTGAAGGGGTTAACAAACATGCAGACAAGGGGGATCCAGTAGTAGTTCTTCGCGTAGTGTCCCAGTGGGTGCTCCACTGTAGGTGAAGGGTCGCCCTGAGCCTCAGATCGGAGCTTTGTATAGCAGTTTCCCCTGTTGAGCCACGCATGCCCAGGAGGCGTCTCGAGCCCTTCCCGCCTCCTGAGGTTCCTCACAAGGTTCCTCACCAAAGGCTCTTGTGTCAATTCCATGGCCATGGGAGAAGAGGGAAGGTCCTTTCTTGGATTGAGAACTGGTTAAAAGGCAGGAAACAAAGGGTAGGAAGAAATGGTAAATTTTCAGAATGGAGAGGGGTAACTAGTGGTGTCCCCCAAGGGTCAGTCCTGGGACCAATCCTTTTCAACTTATTCGTAAATGATCTGGAGAAAGGGTTAAGGAGTGAGGTGGTAAAGTTTGCAGATGATACCAAACTGTTCAGGATAGTCAAGACAGAAGCAGACTGTGAGAGACTCCAAAAAGATCTCACCAAACGGAGTGATTGGGCAACAAAATGGCAAATGAAATTTCATGTGGATAAGTGTAAAGTAATGCACATCGGGAAAAATAACCCCAACTATACGTACAGAATGACGGGGGCTACTTTGGCTATGACAAATCAGGAAAGAGATCTTGGAGTTATCGTGGACAGTTCTTTGAAAACTTCCACACGGTGTGCAACGGCGGCCAAAAAGGCAAATAGGATGCTAGGAATTATTAGGAAAGGGATAGAAAATAAGACCCAGAATCTCTTACTGCCCCTGTATAAAACTATGGTACGCCCACATCTTGAATACTGTGTGCAGATGTGGTCTCCTCACCTCAAAAAAGATATTTTGGCCTTGGAAAGGGTCCAGAAAAGGGCAACTAAAATGATTAGGGGTTTGGAACGGGGCCCATATGAAGAGAGGTTAAAGCGATTGGGACTTTTCAGTTTAGAAAAGAGGAGACCGAGGGGGGATACGATAGAGGTCTATAAAATCATGAGTGGTGTGGAGAGGGCAGATAAAGAAAAGTTATTTATTAGTTCCCATAATAGAAGAACTAGAGGACACCAAATGAAATTAACGGGTAACAGGTTTAAAACTAATAAATGAAAGTTCTTCTTCACGCAGCATGTAGTCAACCTGTGGAACTCCTTGCCAGAGGAGGCTGTGAAGGCTAGCACTATAACAGAGTTTAAAGAGAAGCTAGATAATTTCATGGAGGTTAGGTCCATAAATGGCTATTAGCCAGGGGATACAATGGTGTCCTTGGCCTCTGTTTGTCAGAGGCTGGAGAAGGATGGCAGGAGACAAATGGCTTGATCGTTGTCTTTGGTCCACCCTCTCCGGGGCACCTGGTGCTGGCCACTGTCGGCAGACAGGCTATTGGGCTAGATGGACCTTTGGTCTGATCCAGTACGGCCGTTCTTACGTAGATGGTATCCTGAGTCCACGAAAGCTCATGATCCTAGCTACATTGTTTGTTAGTCTATAAAGTGCTACCAGACCAGTTGTTGTTGTTGTTGTTGTTGTTGTTGTTTTATTTCCAGATGCTATGAACTAGCATCCCGTGGCTACCTGCCACCTCTTCAGTCATTTCAGCATTTTAGTGTTTAAGACGGTATTATCTAGGGTTATTTTTAGTTACATATGCTTAAGGCTTTTTACGCCTTGTGTCTTTATTTGGCTCGAGTACAGTCTTCGATACAGGCTCAATGCATTATTGCCTTAATTTATAAGCATCACCTAGCAAATACTTAGTCCTGCAGGCACCAGGTATTTCACTTGCGACCCCTCTCCCCCCGGCTGTGAAGAGCGGCAGGGAGGCGGAAGGCAGCTGCCAGAAAGCCGCACAGCGTGGCCGGGACAATGGGGCTCCAGGAGCGTGGCTCAGCTACAGGAGGAGGCAAGGCAGCGGGAGAGTGGGATGCGGAGCAGAAAAGAGGCACAGAGGAGAAAGAGATGGGGGAAAGGAGCCTGCAGGGGGGAGGGTGTTAAGGACTGCGCATGCCATGAAGGAACCCGAGGAGGGCAAGGAGTCTGGTAAGAAGGGGGGGGGGGGGAGGAAGCGACCCAGGGCAGTGAGGGTGGGTGGCCACACACATTCGTTTAGCATTTTAGGGGGTGGTGGTATCACGAATGTTGAGAACCCCTGCTGTAATCCATGTTCCAGCAATAACTTAATGAGTTGAACATCACGTTTTTATGTATGTTTTACCCTAGAAATACACAAGCCTTTTACTTTGGAAATAAATCTAAATGCCTGGTGTTCTGTTCATATTCTTTTGCACGGGTGTTGCAGTTTATTCATATTTAAGAACTTATGTTTTAATTTATTGCTCACCATTTTAGAGTTAGATGTTATCACTGACTTTTTAGCTGTTCTGTTCCCCGCACTTATCAGCTCAGCGGTATTGCTCGCTGCTGGCTGGTTAGAGGCTAAACTCTCCACACCAGATTTAGTGGTTTTCTCTTGGAATGTCAACGTAGAGACGACTACACGATTAACCAATAAGCCTCAAGTTATTGGTCAATCCTGTCGATTACACGCATTCTCCCCTCTTACCCGCTGTCTGTCAGAGGCAGCAAGGAGGGAGGAGGTGTGAGCTGATACCTGTGGGAAGCCAGCTTTTAAGTCAGCTTGTCACAAGAGGGCGCGGTTGTACAGTTGATCAGCTCCCCACAAGCGTTGGATCGGCCTGTTCCCCCACCTCTGTGCTGCTGCCTCTGATACAGAGGAAGCAGTATGGTGGAAGGAGGCAGGCGGGAGCTGATATGCATGAGCACTGTGTGTGGTGGCTTCATGGACCCACCTGTCAAACCCCTTGCTGCCTCTTCTAGAGGCAAGAGGGGAAGACAGGAGCTGGTGCTGGCTTCGCAGAGCTGCCTGCCTGCCTGCCCACGCTGCTGCCTGTGCCTGAGGAGTGTGCAGAGAGGGGGCGTGACAGTCAGACGGGGCCATGGCAGCACGTTCCTGCATGGAAGCATTTGGCGCGGCGTGTGGCTTTTGCAGGGGCACGTGTTCGTGACGTATTCCAGTCAGACGGTGTCCTGGCTGCAGTGCCAGGCGGATCCTAGGGTCCCACTCCTGGAGAGCAACACCCCTCCCCTCCCCAGCCGGAGCCTGCAATGGCCCAGACAGTCTGAGAGGGCCAGAGGGAAGAGGCAGGCGGGACAGGGACTCGGGCTCAGGGCCCCACCCGTGACTGCAGCGGGAGCTGGCAGACACTGAGATGGACACGCGCCCTCTCGGGGGGTCTCTTGTTTTGACAGTTCACACCTGGCAACCCCACTCGGTCTCCCATGATGCACTGATGTGGGCGGGGGGATTGTAACTCCTTGGCGCGTTCTGGCACGAGGCAGGAGCTGTGCGTCTCACATCCCTCGCGGGGCAACAAACAGCAGTCACGTGGGCGCTGTGAGCGCTCACAATGTAGCGTCGTGCCGGCACGTGTGGCGCGGTGGACGCCCGCGCCCCGTCCCACGGACCGGAAGTGACGTTTGCTCGGTCCACGGCCTGACAGCAACCGACTGGGAACCGTGACCGGAAGGTGTCCAGGTACGTGCTCCAATCGCGCCCCCCGGGAACAGGGCTCGGAGTCGATTGGGGGGGATTTGAGAGTTCCAAAGAGGCTGCAGAAAAGCTGTTCTCAGTGGTGACAGATGGCAGAACAAGGAGCAAAGGTCTCAAGTTGCGGTGGGAGAGGTCCAGGTTGGATATTAGGAAAAACTATTTCCCTAGGCGGGTGGGGAAACACTGGGATGGGTTCCCTAGGGAGGCAGTGGAGTCTCCATCCCTAGAGGTGTTTAAGTGTCGGCTTGACACAGCCCTGGCCGGGTTGATTTAGTTGGGATTGGTCCTGCCTAGCGCAGCGGGCTGGACTTGACCTTCTGAGGTCTCTTCCAGCTGTGTGGTTCTAGGATTCTGAGAGAGCGTCTGCACTGGCATGTGCTTTTACGCAAGAGCATCCGTGCCAGTGTGGACGCTCTCTTGCGCAATAAACTCCGATGGCCGTTTTAACCATCGGCCTTTCTTGCGCAAGAAATTCCTGTTACCTGTCCGCACTGGCCTGTGCCGGAAGGGCTCTTGCGCAAGAGGCTTCTTCCTGAGCAGGAGCATCCTAGTTCTTGCGCCAGGAGCCCTGGTTGTACACAGGAGAAGGTCAGTTTCCTTGCGCAAGCACACACGGCCAGTGTAGACAGGCAGCAAGTTTCCGCGAAAGAGCGGCCGCTTTGGCGCGAGATGGCGCCAGTGCAGACACAGCATCAGTGTTTTCAAACCGGACGCAGCCGAGGCAGCCCCCCCCCAACCCGCGCCACGCTGCACTTTGTAAGGCAGCAGCAGCATCTGCCTGTCCCACACAAGCCCGCTGGGCAGTTGGGTGTGTGTGTGGGGGGGTATTTGGTGGGGGGAGCTGCCTGCTGGGGGTAGGGAGGAGCAGAGTGGGGGGTTGGGGAGGAGCAGACTGAATGAAGAGTTTGGTGGGGGGCGCAGAGTGGGGGGGTTGGGGAGGAGCAGACTGAAGAGTTTGGTGGGGGAGCAGAGTGGGGGGGTTTGGTGGTGCTGGAGTAGACTGCAGGGGGGGTTGGGGTGGAGTAGAGTGCAGGGGGGGCAGAGTGGGGGGTTGGGGGGCAGACTACAGGGGGGTTTGGTGGGGGGCAGAGTGGGGGGTTTAGTGGTGCTGGAGTAGACTGCGGGGGGTTGGGGTGGAGTAGAGTGCGGGGGGGGCAGAGTGGAGGGTTGGGGGGCAGACTACAGGGGGGTTTGGTGGGGGGGCAGAGTGGGGGGCTGGGGGCAGAGTGGGGGGTTGGGGGGCAGACTACAGGGGGGTTTGGTGGGGGGGCAGAGTGGGGGGCTGGGGGGCAGAGTGGAGGGTTGGGGGGCAGACTACAGGGGGGTTTGGTGGGGGGGCAGAGTGGGGGGCTGGGGGGCAGAGTGGAGGGTTGGGGGGCAGACTACAGGGGGTTTGGTGGGGGGGGCAGAGTGGGGGGTTGGCAGGTCCTGACGCCACAGGACAAGCCGGCTGGGCAGTTTGGGGGGGGTGTCTCTGAGGCGGGGGGGGCCGAGGGGAGCAGGGGAAGTAGCCGCGGTGGCTTGTGGGAAACGTTCCGTGCCCCAATCCCCAGCTCCCATGGGCTGTTCGATTGGGCGGGAGCAGCGGAAGTGACATCACAATCCAGCCGCTGATCCAGGGGTTGGTCTCGCGCGGTGTCACGCCCAGCGTGAGCGATGCATCCTGGGAGTTGTAGTTCCCACAGTGCGGCCTCCCGGGGCGTGTCTCAGTGCGCCCCGCCCCAATCATAGCCACGCCCCTCCCGCCCAGGCCGTCATAGCCACGCCCAGCGTGTTCCAGCCTCTCCCCGCCCCCAACTGCATCGTTGGGCGCCCCCGCAGCGCTACTCAGGCCCCGCCCCTGTCTGCCCCCGCCCCGCGGTCCTCAGCCCCCCCTGCTCTGCACAGCCCCCCCCGAGCTGCATCCCCCTCCCCCACCTTCCACCCGACCTGCACCAAGTGCTCCATTCTACACCCCCCCCCCAACCTTCCCCTGTTACCCCCCCAGGCCATTCTACACCCCCCCCCCCAACCTTCCCCTGTTACCCCCCTCAGGCCATTCTACACCCCCCCCAACCTGCACCTGTTACCCCCCCCAGGCCATTCTACACCCCACCCAACCTGCACCTGTTACCGCCCCCAGGCCATTCTACACCCCCCACCCAACCTGCACCTGTTACCGCCCCCAGGCCATTCTACACCCCCCACCCAACCTGCCCCTGTTACCCCCCCAGGCCATTCTACACCCCCCACCCAACCTGCCCCTGTTACCCCCCCCCAGGCCATTCTACACCCGCCACCCAACCTGCCCCTGTTACCCCCCCCCGGCCATTCTACACCCCCCACCCAACCTGCCCCTGTTATCCCCCTCAGGCCATTCTACACCCCCCACCCAACCTGCCCCTGTTACCCCCCGAGTCCTTTCAACACCCCCCTCTCAACCTGCAAGCCCCTCCCCCGGCCCCCAGGCCATTCTACACCCCCCACTCCAGTGCATGCTGAACCCCCCCTCCCCTGCCCTCCAGTCCATTCTACACCCGCCACCCAATCTGCACCCCCTCCCCCAGTCCTTTCAACACTCCCAGCGCAACCTGCACCCCTCTTCCCCAGTCCATTCAATACCCCCCTGCCCAGCCTGCACCCCCGTTACCCTACCCCCAGTTTATTCAATATCCTTAGCTCAACCTGCACCCTCCTCACACTCCCTGTGCACTCTACACCTCAACCCAACCTGCACCCCCATTCTTCTCACTCTCCACTCCATTCAGCACCCCTAGTCCAACGTACAGCCCCATCCCCCCGCTTCCCAGTCCAACCTGCATCCCTAGCCCGACCTGCCCCTCTTCCTCTGCCCCCAGTGCTTCCCACACCCCCTTTCACTCCACCCCCAATCCATCACACCCCCAGTCCAACAGCACCCCCACTCCTCCTACCGCAGCCTAACCTGCCCCCCCATTATCTGTGCTGCAGCCGAACTGGCACCTCCCTTCCCTCACTTCCCCAGTGCATTACAACACTCCCAAGCCAATCTTATCCCCCATGAGTGCTCTCCCTCGCTTCAACCATATTTTTATCCTTCGGGTCCCTCGCTTTCCTTCCTCTCCACAATGCCCAAACCAACATGTCCCCTCTAGCCCCTTTCTCCATTCATGGGGTCTATCGGTCCCCCATTTTGCCCACTTTACTGCTCAGCCTCGCAGGGTCAGTGATGCGGCTCCCCCGGCTCCTTCTTTTTCTGCTTGTCCAGGGCCGAATCCACTCGCCCCTCAGCAGGAGCCAGGTGATGGGAAACATGCTTCTGGGCAGGCTCTACACGCTGCTCCAGTTTCACGCCATCCTCGCCGACTTCCCCTCCTGCTCCGTCGCCCCGGGTAGGTGGCAGCAATGGCGGGAGAGGCCCTCTAGAAATGGGCATGGGGGGGCTCTGGCCCGGCTGAGAAACGGGCACGGGGCGGAGGGGACATTAGAGCTGACGCTAGAGTCCCCTGTTGCCAAGGCTGGGCGGGGAGGGCCCCCCGGCGTACCAGAAGCCCACGGGCTAATCAGACTATAGAGGGTTTGTGGATTTAGGGTTTCTGCTCCAGAGGCCGTGGTGCCTCAGGCTTTAGCTGAATGCGTTACAGCAGGAGGATTTTGCTCAGGAAGGCCAGGCAGGAATAGCTGGTGGGCGGGAGGGGTGCAGCCGGCCAGGCCTGCGGCATGGAAAGTGGAGTATCGGCGGGTGACGCTAGGGATGCTCAGTGGAGCTGAATCAACGACCGTAATTTAGCGACTATATCCCGCACCCGAATATACCCTGCAGTTTTTTCTATTTGAGTAACCTCTTTTATACCCCGCACACGAATATAACCCGCAGAGCATACAAGACTTTTCTGTGCCGGGGGTATATTTGCTGGGGGTATGTTTACGGTGCGGGGGGAGGGGAGGGATAGCCACTCACCGCCCCAGGTTCCAGCACAGCCGCTAGCCTCCGGGTGGGGGAGCGCTCACCGCCCAGTTCCTGCCCAGCCTCAGGAAGGGGCAGGGGCGTGAGCACAGGAGGGAGGGGCGGGGGCACAGGTGGCTCTCCATGGCACTGGCTCCCATTCCCCCCACTTTACTGCTGATAGAGAGGCGTGGCGCGGAGGGTGTGGGGGGCAGACGGAGCCGGTACCTGCACGAAGCTTTCCAGCCAGCTCCCCGCATGTGCCAGCTATCGCAGGCAGCAGTGGCAGGCGGGTGGGGGTCGCCAGGGCTCACTGCGGACGGAGGCAGCTGCGTGAGATGCCGGGGCAGCGTCAAAGGAAGCAGTCCGTGCTGGGGGTGGGGGCTGGGAGCGCACTGGCTGCCGGCCCCACCTCAGGAGACTATCGAATAGTCGTGGAACCGACAGTATTTTGTGCGCTTCCAGGACTATTCACTTCATGGCTGCCTAACGTCCCTGCTTGCCTTGCGGTCAGCGCGGGCTGGGGATTTGGATGGGGAGGGTTTGAAGGGGATATGCTGGTAGGGGTCCTGGATTTCATTTCTGTTGCTATTGGGTTGGAAATAGCAGAGTAAATATGCCTTATCAAGGTAACGTCACAGCCAGATCCCAAGGGAAGTATGGTTCTGAGGCTAGCTAGACCATCGGGTCTGACTTCGGTAGCAGGCAAGTTAGTTGAAACAATAGTAAAGAATAAAATTGTGAGGCATGTAGACGAACATAGTTTGTTGGACAAAAGTCAACATGGTTTCTGTCAAGGGAAATCATGTCTTATTAATCTATTAGTGTTCTCTGAAGGGGTTAACAAACATGCAGACAAGGGGGATCCAGTAGTAGTTCTTCGCGTAGTGTCCCAGTGGGTGCTCCACTGTAGGTGAAGGGTCGCCCTGAGCCTCAGATCGGAGCTTTGTATAGCAGTTTCCCCTGTTGAGCCACGCATGCCCAGGAGGCGTCTCGAGCCCTTCCCGCCTCCTGAGGTTCCTCACAAGGTTCCTCACCAAAGGCTCTTGTGTCAATTCCATGGCCATGGGAGAAGAGGGAAGGTCCTTTCTTGGATTGAGAACTGGTTAAAAGGCAGGAAACAAAGGGTAGGAAGAAATGGTAAATTTTCAGAATGGAGAGGGGTAACTAGTGGTGTCCCCCAAGGGTCAGTCCTGGGACCAATCCTTTTCAACTTATTCGTAAATGATCTGGAGAAAGGGTTAAGGAGTGAGGTGGTAAAGTTTGCAGATGATACCAAACTGTTCAGGATAGTCAAGACAGAAGCAGACTGTGAGAGACTCCAAAAAGATCTCACCAAACGGAGTGATTGGGCAACAAAATGGCAAATGAAATTTCATGTGGATAAGTGTAAAGTAATGCACATCGGGAAAAATAACCCCAACTATACGTACAGAATGACGGGGGCTACTTTGGCTATGACAAATCAGGAAAGAGATCTTGGAGTTATCGTGGACAGTTCTTTGAAAACTTCCACACGGTGTGCAACGGCGGCCAAAAAGGCAAATAGGATGCTAGGAATTATTAGGAAAGGGATAGAAAATAAGACCCAGAATCTCTTACTGCCCCTGTATAAAACTATGGTACGCCCACATCTTGAATACTGTGTGCAGATGTGGTCTCCTCACCTCAAAAAAGATATTTTGGCCTTGGAAAGGGTCCAGAAAAGGGCAACTAAAATGATTAGGGGTTTGGAACGGGGCCCATATGAAGAGAGGTTAAAGCGATTGGGACTTTTCAGTTTAGAAAAGAGGAGACCGAGGGGGGATACGATAGAGGTCTATAAAATCATGAGTGGTGTGGAGAGGGCAGATAAAGAAAAGTTATTTATTAGTTCCCATAATAGAAGAACTAGAGGACACCAAATGAAATTAACGGGTAACAGGTTTAAAACTAATAAATGAAAGTTCTTCTTCACGCAGCATGTAGTCAACCTGTGGAACTCCTTGCCAGAGGAGGCTGTGAAGGCTAGCACTATAACAGAGTTTAAAGAGAAGCTAGATAATTTCATGGAGGTTAGGTCCATAAATGGCTATTAGCCAGGGGATACAATGGTGTCCTTGGCCTCTGTTTGTCAGAGGCTGGAGAAGGATGGCAGGAGACAAATGGCTTGATCGTTGTCTTTGGTCCACCCTCTCCGGGGCACCTGGTGCTGGCCACTGTCGGCAGACAGGCTATTGGGCTAGATGGACCTTTGGTCTGATCCAGTACGGCCGTTCTTACGTAGATGGTATCCTGAGTCCACGAAAGCTCATGATCCTAGCTACATTGTTTGTTAGTCTATAAAGTGCTACCAGACCAGTTGTTGTTGTTGTTGTTGTTGTTGTTGTTGTTGTTGTTTTATTTCCAGATGCTATGAACTAGCATCCCGTGGCTACCTGCCACCTCTTCAGTCATTTCAGCATTTTAGTGTTTAAGACGGTATTATCTAGGGTTATTTTTAGTTACATATGCTTAAGGCTTTTTACGCCTTGTGTCTTTATTTGGCTCGAGTACAGTCTTCGATACAGGCTCAATGCATTATTGCCTTAATTTATAAGCATCACCTAGCAAATACTTAGTCCTGCAGGCACCAGGTATTTCACTTGCGACCCCTCTCCCCCCGGCTGTGAAGAGCGGCAGGGAGGCGGAAGGCAGCTGCCAGAAAGCCGCACAGCGTGGCCGGGACAATGGGGCTCCAGGAGCGTGGCTCAGCTACAGGAGGAGGCAAGGCAGCGGGAGAGTGGGATGCGGAGCAGAAAAGAGGCACAGAGGAGAAAGAGATGGGGGAAAGGAGCCTGCAGGGGGGAGGGTGTTAAGGACTGCGCATGCCATGAAGGAACCCGAGGAGGGCAAGGAGTCTGGTAAGAAGGGGGGGGGGGGGAGGAAGCGACCCAGGGCAGTGAGGGTGGGTGGCCACACACATTCGTTTAGCATTTTAGGGGGTGGTGGTATCACGAATGTTGAGAACCCCTGCTGTAATCCATGTTCCAGCAATAACTTAATGAGTTGAACATCACGTTTTTATGTATGTTTTACCCTAGAAATACACAAGCCTTTTACTTTGGAAATAAATCTAAATGCCTGGTGTTCTGTTCATATTCTTTTGCACGGGTGTTGCAGTTTATTCATATTTAAGAACTTATGTTTTAATTTATTGCTCACCATTTTAGAGTTAGATGTTATCACTGACTTTTTAGCTGTTCTGTTCCCCGCACTTATCAGCTCAGCGGTATTGCTCGCTGCTGGCTGGTTAGAGGCTAAACTCTCCACACCAGATTTAGTGGTTTTCTCTTGGAATGTCAACGTAGAGACGACTACACGATTAACCAATAAGCCTCAAGTTATTGGTCAATCCTGTCGATTACACGCATTCTCCCCTCTTACCCGCTGTCTGTCAGAGGCAGCAAGGAGGGAGGAGGTGTGAGCTGATACCTGTGGGAAGCCAGCTTTTAAGTCAGCTTGTCACAAGAGGGCGCGGTTGTACAGTTGATCAGCTCCCCACAAGCGTTGGATCGGCCTGTTCCCCCACCTCTGTGCTGCTGCCTCTGATACAGAGGAAGCAGTATGGTGGAAGGAGGCAGGCGGGAGCTGATATGCATGAGCACTGTGTGTGGTGGCTTCATGGACCCACCTGTCAAACCCCTTGCTGCCTCTTCTAGAGGCAAGAGGGGAAGACAGGAGCTGGTGCTGGCTTCGCAGAGCTGCCTGCCTGCCTGCCCACGCTGCTGCCTGTGCCTGAGGAGTGTGCAGAGAGGGGGCGTGACAGTCAGACGGGGCCATGGCAGCACGTTCCTGCATGGAAGCATTTGGCGCGGCGTGTGGCTTTTGCAGGGGCACGTGTTCGTGACGTATTCCAGTCAGACGGTGTCCTGGCTGCAGTGCCAGGCGGATCCTAGGGTCCCACTCCTGGAGAGCAACACCCCTCCCCTCCCCAGCCGGAGCCTGCAATGGCCCAGACAGTCTGAGAGGGCCAGAGGGAAGAGGCAGGCGGGACAGGGACTCGGGCTCAGGGCCCCACCCGTGACTGCAGCGGGAGCTGGCAGACACTGAGATGGACACGCGCCCTCTCGGGGGGTCTCTTGTTTTGACAGTTCACACCTGGCAACCCCACTCGGTCTCCCATGATGCACTGATGTGGGCGGGGGGATTGTAACTCCTTGGCGCGTTCTGGCACGAGGCAGGAGCTGTGCGTCTCACATCCCTCGCGGGGCAACAAACAGCAGTCACGTGGGCGCTGTGAGCGCTCACAATGTAGCGTCGTGCCGGCACGTGTGGCGCGGTGGACGCCCGCGCCCCGTCCCACGGACCGGAAGTGACGTTTGCTCGGTCCACGGCCTGACAGCAACCGACTGGGAACCGTGACCGGAAGGTGTCCAGGTACGTGCTCCAATCGCGCCCCCCGGGAACAGGGCTCGGAGTCGATTGGGGGGGATTTGAGAGTTCCAAAGAGGCTGCAGAAAAGCTGTTCTCAGTGGTGACAGATGGCAGAACAAGGAGCAAAGGTCTCAAGTTGCGGTGGGAGAGGTCCAGGTTGGATATTAGGAAAAACTATTTCCCTAGGCGGGTGGGGAAACACTGGGATGGGTTCCCTAGGGAGGCAGTGGAGTCTCCATCCCTAGAGGTGTTTAAGTGTCGGCTTGACACAGCCCTGGCCGGGTTGATTTAGTTGGGATTGGTCCTGCCTAGCGCAGCGGGCTGGACTTGACCTTCTGAGGTCTCTTCCAGCTGTGTGGTTCTAGGATTCTGAGAGAGCGTCTGCACTGGCATGTGCTTTTACGCAAGAGCATCCGTGCCAGTGTGGACGCTCTCTTGCGCAATAAACTCCGATGGCCGTTTTAACCATCGGCCTTTCTTGCGCAAGAAATTCCTGTTACCTGTCCGCACTGGCCTGTGCCGGAAGGGCTCTTGCGCAAGAGGCTTCTTCCTGAGCAGGAGCATCCTAGTTCTTGCGCCAGGAGCCCTGGTTGTACACAGGAGAAGGTCAGTTTCCTTGCGCAAGCACACACGGCCAGTGTAGACAGGCAGCAAGTTTCCGCGAAAGAGCGGCCGCTTTGGCGCGAGATGGCGCCAGTGCAGACACAGCATCAGTGTTTTCAAACCGGACGCAGCCGAGGCAGCCCCCCCCCAACCCGCGCCACGCTGCACTTTGTAAGGCAGCAGCAGCATCTGCCTGTCCCACACAAGCCCGCTGGGCAGTTGGGTGTGTGTGTGGGGGGGTATTTGGTGGGGGGAGCTGCCTGCTGGGGGTAGGGAGGAGCAGAGTGGGGGGTTGGGGAGGAGCAGACTGAATGAAGAGTTTGGTGGGGGGCGCAGAGTGGGGGGGTTGGGGAGGAGCAGACTGAAGAGTTTGGTGGGGGAGCAGAGTGGGGGGGTTTGGTGGTGCTGGAGTAGACTGCAGGGGGGGTTGGGGTGGAGTAGAGTGCAGGGGGGGCAGAGTGGGGGGTTGGGGGGCAGACTACAGGGGGGTTTGGTGGGGGGCAGAGTGGGGGGTTTAGTGGTGCTGGAGTAGACTGCGGGGGGTTGGGGTGGAGTAGAGTGCGGGGGGGGCAGAGTGGAGGGTTGGGGGGCAGACTACAGGGCGGTTTGGTGGGGGGCAGAGTGGGGGGCTGGGGGCAGAGTGGGGGGTTGGGGGGCAGACTACAGGGGGGTTTGGTGGGGGGGCAGAGTGGGGGGCTGGGGGGCAGAGTGGAGGGTTGGGGGGCAGACTACAGGGGGGTTTGGTGGGGGGGCAGAGTGGGGGGCTGCGGGGCAGAGTGGGGGGTTGGGGGGCACTACAGGGGGTTTGGTGGGGGGGGCAGAGTGGGGGGTTGGCAGGTCCTGACGCCACAGGACAAGCCGGCTGGGCAGTTTGGGGGGGGTGTCTCTGAGGCGGGGGGGGCCGAGGGGAGCAGGGGAAGTAGCCGCGGTGGCTTGTGGGAAACGTTCCGTGCCCCAATCCCCAGCTCCCATGGGCTGTTCGATTGGGCGGGAGCAGCGGAAGTGACATCACAATCCAGCCGCTGATCCAGGGGTTGGTCTCGCGCGGTGTCACGCCCAGCGTGAGCGATGCATCCTGGGAGTTGTAGTTCCCACAGTGCGGCCTCCCGGGGCGTGTCTCAGTGCGCCCCGCCCCAATCATAGCCACGCCCCTCCCGCCCAGGCCGTCATAGCCACGCCCAGCGTGTTCCAGCCTCTCCCCGCCCCCAACTGCATCGTTGGGCGCCCCCGCAGCGCTACTCAGGCCCCGCCCCTGTCTGCCCCCGCCCCGCGGTCCTCAGCCCCCCCTGCTCTGCACAGCCCCCCCCGAGTTGCATCCCCCTCCCCCACCTTCCACCCGACCTGCACCAAGTGCTCCATTCTACACCCCCCCCCAACCTTCCCCTGTTACCCCCCCAGGCCATTCTACACCCCCCCCAACCTTCCCCTGTTACCCCCCTCAGGCCATTCTACACCCCCCCCAACCTGCACCTGTTACCCCCCCCAGGCTATTCTACACCCCACCCAACCTGCACCTGTTACCGCCCCCAGGCCATTCTACACCCCCCACCCAACCTGCACCTGTTACCGCCCCCAGGCCATTCTACACCCCCCACCCAACCTGCCCCTGTTACCCCCCCAGGCCATTCTACACCCCCCACCCAACCTGCCCCTGTTACCCCCCCCCAGGCCATTCTACACCCGCCACCCAACCTGCCCCTGTTACCCCCCCCCCCGAGTCCTTTCAACACCCCCCTCTCAACCTGCAAGCCCCTCCCCCGGCCCCCAGGCCATTCTACACCCCCCACTCCAGTGCATGCTGAACCCCCCCTCCCCTGCCCTCCAGTCCATTCTACACCCGCCACCCAATTTGCACCCCCTCCCCCAGTCCTTTCAACACTCCCAGCGCAACCTGCACCCCTCTTCCCCAGTCCATTCAATACCCCCCTGCCCAGCCTGCACCCCCGTTACCCTACCCCCAGTTTATTCAATATCCTTAGCTCAACCTGCACCCTCCTCACACTCCCTGTGCACTCTACACCTCAACCCAACCTGCACCCCCATTCTTCTCACTCTCCACTCCATTCAGCACCCCTAGTCCAACGTACACCCCCATCCCCCCGCTTCCCAGTCCAACCTGCATCCCTAGCCCGACCTGCCCCTCTTCCTCTGCCCCCAGTGCTTCCCACACCCCCTTTCACTCCACCCCCAATCCATCACACCCCCAGTCCAACAGCACCCCCACTCCTCCTACCGCAGCCTAACCTGCCCCCCCATTATCTGTGCTGCAGCCGAACTGGCACCTCCCTTCCCTCACTTCCCCAGTGCATTACAACACTCCCAAGCCAATCTTATCCCCCATGAGTGCTCTCCCTCGCTTCAACCATATTTTTATCCTTCGGGTCCCTCGCTTTCCTTCCTCTCCACAACGCCCAAACCAACATGTCCCCTCTAGCCCCTTTCTCCATTCATGGGGTCTATCGGTCCCCCATTTTGCTCCCTGCAACATCCCCAAGCTCACCCCGACCTGCGCCCTATTCCTTCCCATCCCCCGTACGTGGGACCTCTCACCTCCCTGTTGGCTTCCTTCCCAACCCACACACCCTCCTCGCACACCCCTGTCTCGCCAGGTCTGCGACCTTCCAGCCTCCCTTCTTCCTTCCTTCCCAACCCACACACCCCTGTCTCGCCAGGCCTGAAACCTGTCAGCCTCTGTTATTCCTTCGTCCGCGCCCTCAAGTTGCACTCCTACCCCCTCAGTCCTCCTTCTTCCCAACACTGGCAGCCTGCCATATCCTTCCCTAATCTGCTCCCCGCACCGGTTCTCCCTCCATTCATGGGATCCCTTAAGCCCCAGCTCTCCCCAATTCCAATTATTGTTCCCCATGAACTTGCTGAGTTGACTTTGCCCGCCAACCAAGGGCCCTCAAACACTCCTCCATGCTATTCTTCAACTCTGGGGCCTCTAAATCCCCCAAACTGTCAGTGTCCCTGGGATCCTCAGACCTCTCCCCTCCACAGTGCAGCCCCCAATACCATGTATTCAAGACAGTCATACTTAGGGGCTGCGTCTAGACTGGCATGATTTTGTGAAATACTTTTAACGGAAAAGTTCTTCCGTTAAAAGTATTTCCGCAAAAGAGCGTCTAGATTGGCAGGGATGCTTTTGCACAAAAAGTGCTTTTACGCAAGAGCACCCGTGCGCAGCATAGACGCGCTTTTGCGCAAGAAAGCTCCGATAGTCATTTTAGCCATCGGGGCTTTCTTGCAGAAAAAATGACGGTGCCTGTCTACACTGGCCTTGTTGTGCGAGTATTCCTGCGCAAGAGGGCTTATCCCTGAGCGGGAGCGTCAAAGTGTTTGCGCAAGAAGGACTGAATTCTTCCATTAGAACGTCAGTGCTCTTGCGCAAATTCAAGCGGCCAGTGTAGACAGCTGGGAAGTTTTTGCACAAGCGGCCGCTTTTGCGCAAAATCTTGCTAGTCTAGATGCGCCCACGTAGAGACCAAAATAGGAAATGAACTTCTCCACTGATCAGCCCCTTTGAGACTCTATTCTTTGCAGTGCTGCTGTCTCCATCCACAGGACATGGGCAGGTCTGCTGGGTGAACATCTCCACAGATGTGGTCTTGGCAGCCTTCAAAAAAGTAGGGGACAACTAGCAGTCGGTTTCATCACAGGCCATGAGCTTCCTTTTGGGTACGAAGAATTCTGCTGGGTATGCTCTGTAAGGAGACTATTTGGATGTGGGCTCAAAGCGCTCTTCTCCACTGGTATTTCTGCAGTGCCAGGGAGAGGCGGAGTGGGAGGGTGGAAGACAGCAGCATAATTTAGATGTGAGAAGAGGCTACGCGACATTACGGACTGAGATGCCAACGTATTCCCTTTTACGTTGTCAGGTGTACTGGTTTCCCTGGTACACGGAGACTGAAAAGTAAGTTGCTTGGTTTGATTTCCCCCTTTGCTGGGTTGGGTAGCGAGCGATAGGAAGTCAACCCTCCCGGTGTCCTCCCGTCTGGGGACGGAACAGAAACGAGACCAGCGAGCTCTGGAGCTTGGTCGAAGCGAGGAGAGAACCGTGCGGCTGGGAGCGGAGCAGCCGTCACTGTCATGGAGATAAGTGTCAGGTCTGGAAATCTCTCGGCTTACGGCCCACTCGTCCCTAGGAAGGGAAGTCACCTTTCTCTCCACGTTTCTGTAGTGGCAGCAGGAGGGGGTGGCCGATGGTGGGAGGCTGCGGCGCGATGGTGGGAGAAGAAGCGATGCCGCGTCCTTGCGGACTGAAACGCTAAGTTGTTTGTTTGTTTGTTCGTTCCCCCTCTGCTGTGTTCGGTAGCGAGCGCTAAGAAGTCAACCCTCCCGGTGTCCTCCCGTCTGGGGATGGAACGGAAACGAGAACAGCGAGCTCGGGAGCTTGGTCGAAGCGAGGCGAGAACCTTCCGGCTGGGAGCGGAGCAGCCATCGCTGACACGGAGATAAGTGTCGGGTCTGGAAATCTCTCGGCTTACGGCCCACTCGGGTCTAGGAAGGGAAGTCACGTTTGATTAGACAGCCAGTCCGAGCGGAGGTTCCCGAGGTGCTTCCTTGATAGCTCCCGTTTGTCAGGGCTCCCGTTTGTCAGGGATGCTGGTTTCTCTGGAACACGGTGAACTTCTCAGCAGACGCTTGGCTCGAGGAGGAAGACGCAAGGTGGTAAGGTTTCTGGCTGCCTCTCATGTGTTTCTCTCTTGTTGCTCTCTCGTATTGGCCAATACGTTCTGTCTGTCTGTTTCTGCCTGTGTCTTTTGTCCTTGCTCTGCTTCTGCCGTGTCCTTGTACAGCACACTTGCAGGCATTCCAGGTGAGCATCTCCAAGGGTTAAGGGCTCAGGAGCCAACGGGAATTCTGCAGGTACGCCAGTCGCGCAAGGGAGAGCGGTGGTGCGTCATGGCTGACTGACTCAGTGTTCTTGTAGAGGGCCCAATACATAGGCGACAGGGAGGGAAAGGGCTAAAGGATAGAATTCCCACAGCCACAGACCTTAGTGAGTGAGAGCTCACGCTGGGCTTTTTCTGCCGCCCTTGCAGAGGAATCAGTGTGGGGCCGTGGGCGGAGAAGAAAGAGTCCGAGATGGACTTGAGCTGCCTGGACGGGATTCTCGGAAGACGTGAAAGGTCCTCAGCGTTCGGCCTTCCCATGGCTCTGTGTGAGTAAGAGATGCGTGCTTTGAAATCTTCAAGCGTCCTGGCAGTATGTTTCTCCTGAGGGAGAGAGCTTCCTGCTGGGGCACGGAGCCTGGTGGCTTGGGGACTGGTGAAGGGGTAGTAGGCGGTTCAACAGAGCGTGGATAGAGATTCAAGGCCTCCTTTCTCTCCACGTTTCTGCAGTGGCAGCAGGAGGGGGTGGCCGATGGTGGGAGGCTGCGGCGCGATGGTGGGAGAAGAAGCGATGCCGCGTCCTTGCGGACTGAAACGCTAAGTTGTTTGTTTGTTCGTTCCCCCTCTGCTGTGTTCGGTAGCGAGCGCTAAGAAGTCAACCCTCCCGGTGTCCTCCCGTCTGGGGATGGAACGGAAACGAGAACAGCGAGCTCGGGAGCTTGGTCGAAGCGAGGCGAGAACCTTCCGGCTGGGAGCGGAGCAGCCATCGCTGACACGGAGATAAGTGTCGGGTCTGGAAATCTCTCGGCTTACGGCCCACTCGGGTCTAGGAAGGGAAGTCACGTTTGATTAGACAGCCAGTCCGAGCGGAGGTTCCCGAGGTGCTTCCTTGATAGCTCCCGTTTGTCAGGGCTCCCGTTTCTCAGGGATGCTGGTTTCTCTGGAACACGGTGTCCTTCTCAGCAGACGCTTGGCTCGAGGAGGAAGACGCAAGGTGGTAAGATTTCTGGCTGCCTCTGGTGTTTCTCTCTTGTTGCTCTCTCGTATTGGCCAATACGTTCTGTCTGTCTGTTTCTGCCTGTGTCTTTTGTCCTTGCTCTGCTTCTGCCGTGTCCTTGTACAGCACACTTGCAGGCATTCCAGGTGAGCATCTCCAAGGGTTAAGGGCTCAGGAGCCAATGGGAATTCTGCAGGTACGCCAGTCGCGCAAGGGAGAGCCATGGTGAGTCATGGCTGACTGACTCAGTTTTCTTGTAGAGGGCCCGATACATAGGCGACAGGGAGGGAAAGGGCTAAAGGATAGAATTCCCACAGCCACAGACCTTAGTGAGTGAGAGCTCACGCTGGGCTTTTTCTGCCGCCCTTGCAGAGGAATCAGTGCGGGGCCGTGGGCGGAGAAGAAAGAGTCCGAGATGGACTTGAGCTGCCTGGACGGGATTCTCGGAAGACGTGAAGGGTCCTCAGCGTTCGGCCTTCCCATGGCTCTGTGTGAGTAAGAGATGCGTGCTGTGAAATCTTCAAGCGTCCTGGCAGTAGGTTTCTCCTGAGGCAGAGAGCTTCCTGCTGGGGCACGGAGCCTTGTGGCTTGGGGACTGGTGAAGGGGTAGTAGGCGGTTCAACAGAGCGTGGATAGAGATTCTAGGCCTCCTTTCTCTCCACGTTTCTGTAGTGGCAGCAGGAGGGGGTGGCCGATGGTGGGAGGCTGCGGCGCGATGGTGGGAGAAGAAGCGATGCCGCGTCCTTGCGGACTGAAACGCTAAGTTGTTTGTTTGTTTGTTCGTTCCCCCTCTGCTGTGTTCGGTAGCGAGCGATAAGAAGTCAACCCTCCCGGTGTCCTCCCGTCTGGGGATGGAACGGAAACGAGAACAGCGAGCTCGGGAGCTTGGTCGAAGCGAGGCGAGAACCTTCCGGCTGGGAGCGAAGCAGCCATCGCTGACACGGAGATAAGTGTCGGGTCTGGAAATCTCTCGGCTTACGGCCCACTCGGGTCTAGGAAGGGAAGTCACATTTGATTAGACAGCCAGTCCGAGCCGAGGTTCCCGAGGTCCTTCCTTGGTAGCTCCCGTTTGTCAGGGCTCCCGTTTGTCAGGGATGCTGGTTTCTCTGGAACACGGTGTCCTTCTCAGCAGACGCTTGGCTCGAGGAGGAAGACGCAAGGTGGTAAGGTTTCTGGCTGCCTCTCATGTGTTTCTCTCTTGTTGCTCTCTCGTATTGGCCAATACGTTCTGTCTGTCTGTTTCTGCCTGTGTCTTTTGTCCTTGCTCTGCTTCTGCCGTGTCCTTGTACAGCACACTTGCAGGCATTCCAGGTGAGCATCTCCAAGGGTTAAGGGCTCAGGAGCCAACGGGAATTCTGCAGGTACGCCAGTCGCGCAAGGGAGAGCGGTGGTGCGTCATGGCTGACTGACTCAGTGTTCTTGTAGAGGGCCCAATACATAGGCGACAGGGAGGGAAAGGGCTAAAGGATAGAATTCCCACAGCCACAGACCTTAGTGAGTGAGAGCTCACGCTGGGCTTTTTCTGTCGCCCTTGCAGAGGAATCAGTGCGGAGCCGTGGGCGGAGAAGAAAGAGTCCGAGATGGACTTGAGCTGCCTGGACGGGATTCTCGGAAGACGTGAAGGGTCCTCAGCGTTCGGCCTTCCCATGGCTCTGTGTGAGTAAGAGATGCGTGCTTTGAAATCTTCAAGCGTCCTGGCAGTAGGTTTCTTCTGAGGCAGAGAGCTTCCTGCTGGGGCACGGAGCCTGGTGGCTTGGGGATTGGTGAAGGGGTAGTAGGCGGTTTAACAGAGCGTGGATAGAGATTCAAGGCCTCCTTTCTCTCCACGTTTCTGTAGTGGCAGCAGGAGGGGGTGGCCGATGGTGGGAGTCTGCGGCGCGATGGTGGGAGAAGAAGCGATGCCGCGTCCTTGCGGACTGAAACGCTAAGTTGTTTGTTTGTTTGTTCGTTCCCCCTCTGCTGTGTTCGGTAGCGAGCGATAAGAAGTCAACCCTCCCGGTGTCCTCCCGTCTGGGGATGGAACGGAAACGAGAACAGCGAGCTCGGGAGCTTGGTCGAAGCGAGGCGAGAACCTTCCGGCTGGGAGCGGAGCAGCCATCGCTGACACGGAGATAAGTGTCGGGTCTGGAAATCTCTCGGCTTACGGCCCACTCGGGTCTAGGAAGGGAAGTCGCGTTTGCTGAGACAGGCAGTCCGAGCGTAGGTTCCCGAGGTGCTTCCTTGGTAGCTCCCGTTTGTCAGGGCTCCCGTTTGTCAGGGATGCTGGTTTCTCTGGAACATGGTGTCCTTCTCAGCAGACGCTTGGCTCAAGGAGGAAGACGCAAGGTGGTAAGGTTTCTGGCTGCCTCTCATGTGTTTCTCTCTTGTTGCTCTCTCGTATTGGCCAATACGTTCTGTCTGTCTGTTTCTGCCTGTGTCTTGTGTCCTTGCTGTGCTTCTGCCGTGTCCTTGTACAGCACACTTGCAGGCATTCCAGGTGAGCATCTCCAAGGGTTAAGGGCTGAGGAGCCAACGGGAATTCTGCAGGTACGCCAGTCGAGCAAGGGAGAGCGGTGGTGCGTCATGGCTGACTGACTCAGTGTTCTTGTAGAGGGCCCGATACATAGGCGACAGGGAGGGAAAGGGCTAAAGGATAGAATTCCCACAGCCACAGACCTTAGTGAGTGAGAGCTCACGCTGGGCTTTTTCTGCCGCCCTTGCAGAGGAATCAGTGCGGGGCCGTGGGCGGAGAAGAAAGAGTCCGAGATGGACTTGAGCTGCCTGGACGGGATTCTCGGAAGACGTGAAGGGTCCTCAGCGTTCGGCCTTCCCATGGCTCTGTGTGAGTAAGAGATGCGTGCTTTGAAATCTTCAAGCGTCCTGGCAGTATGTTTCTCCTGAGGGAGAGAGCTTCCTGCTGGGGCACGGAGCCTGGTGGCTTGGGGACTGGTGAAGGGGTAGTAGGCTGTTCAACAGAGCGTGGATAGAGATTCAAGGCCTCCTTTCTCTGCACGTTTCTGTAGTGGCAGCAGGAGGGGGTGGCCGATGGTGGGAGGCTGCGGCGCGATGGTGGGAGAAGAAGCGATGCCGCGTCCTTGCGGACTGAAACGCTAAGTTGTTTGTTTGTTTGTTCGTTCCCCCTCTGCTGTGTTCGGTAGCGAGCGATAAGAAGTCAACCGTCCCGGTGTCCTCCCGTCTGGGGATGGAACGGAAACGAGAACAGCGAGCTCGGGAGCTTGTTCGAAGCGAGGCGAGAACCGTCCGGCTGGGAGCGGAGCTGCCATCGCTGACACGGAGATAAGTGTCGGGTCTGGAAATCTCTCGGCTTACGGCCCACTCGGGTCTAGGAAGGGAAGTCGCGTTTGCTGAGACAGCCAGTCCGAGCGGAGATTCCACTCCCGCAGTACATTTCAACATCCCCCTCACACAAGCTGCACCCCCACCAGTGCTCTTCCCTAGCCCATACCCCCTATTCCTGGTGTCCCTCAGTTTCCCTTCTTCTCTCCACAGACTCAGAGCAACGTGCAACCCCAGAGCATCCCTCCCTTCACGGGGCCCATCAGCCCCTCTTTTTCCTCCCTAGAACACTTCCCCATCCCGCAGTCTATCCCTATCCCTACCTTTCCCCCGTCTATAGGACCCTTAAACCCCGTTTCTTTCCTTCCCAACCCACAGTCCCTCCCGCCACACTCCCATCCCGCCTGCCATGTGACCCCCATCACTACCTTCCCCCCAGGCCTCCTTCCACACATAAGGACTCCCTCAACCACTCTCCTCTTCCTCCTCAACAAGCCCCCATCCCAAGCCATCCCACACTCCAGACCCTTCCAATCCATGCTCCCATCCATTGGGTCCCACCCCCCTTCTCTTCCTTTCTACACCCACATCCCATAGCAACCTGCACTCCTAACGCTGCCCTTCCTCCATGCATGCCTACACCCATACACGGTATGCGTGCTTTATTTTGTTTTGATAAACAACAGCAATCTCTCAACTGTAAAAGCTAGATTTTAATTAAACAAATGTAGTTTGTGTAATTTCTAACAGCAGGAGGGGAGCGGGAGAAGTTGTGCGTATATTACTCCTCATTGAGGGGATGGGCAAACGTATGAGCTTGCATTGTAGTGATTTCTCTCTCGCGTCAGATAATATTATTTTGGGTGTACTTTCCGGAGGGGAACTGCAATTGAGTGCTGGACGATTTTCTAGCTAAGCCTTACCGTAGAGAGCTGTTTGCAGACTCTGTGTTTCTACACTTGGTGCTTCCCAACCTGCGTGGGCTCCCAGAGGCCAGAGAGCCTAAGTCAGCAAAACAGGGAGAGGCAGCCAAGGCTAGTGGAGCAAGTAGTCTCAGTGAAATCCCACCACATCCAATGGCATCCCAGAAGGAGGACCAAACCCATCAGAAGCTGGGCCTTTGAGAAAAGGTCTCTCCATGTACTGGGTAAGCTTGGAGGCCTCTCAAGGCGTACCTGCTCCCGGCAGTGCACTTACTGCGTTACAGAAATGCTAACAGTGACACTCGGCGAATGGGATGTTAGCGTATAGTCGTGTATACGATTAACTGATAAGCCTGGGCTTATCGGTTAATCCTGACAACTACACACGCTTCCCTCCCCCTTGCTGTCTCTAATACAGAGTCAGCAAGGGCTGGGGGGAGGTGAGAGCCTGTGCGCGTGGGGAGCTGGCTTTTAAGTCATCGCCCCAGAAGCACCAGATCCCGCGGAGCTACGTGCTCCGTATCCATCGGTGCACTTCTGATCCTGATAAGAACATAAGAATGGCTATACTGGGTCAGACCAAAGGGCCATCTAGCCCAGTAGCCTGTCTGCCAACAGTGGCCAGTGCCAGGTGCCCCAGAGGGGGTGGACCGAAGACAATGATCAAGCAATTTGTCTCCTGCCATCCATCTCCAGCCTCTGACAAACAGAGGCCAGGGGCACCATTTCTTCCTTCCCCCAGGCTAATAGCCTTTTATGGACCTAACCTCCATGAATTTATCTAGTTTTTTTTAAACTCTGTTCTAGTCCTAGCCTTCACAGCATCCTCTGGCAAGGAGTTCCACAGGTTGACTGTGCGCTGTGTGAAGACCTTTCTTTTATTAGGTTTAAACCTGCTACCCATTAATTTCATTTGGTGTCCTCTAGTTCTTATATTATGGGAACAAGTAAAGAACTTTTCTATATTCACCCTCTCCACACCACTCATGATTTTATAGACCTCTATCATATCCCCCTCAGTCTCCTCTTTTCTAAGCTGAAAAGTCCTAGTCTCTTTAGCCTCTCTTCATATGGGACCTGTTCCAAACCCCTAATCATTGTAGTTGCCCTTTTCTGAACCCTTTCCAAGGCCAAAATATCTTTTTTGAGGTGAGGAGACCACATCAGTACACAGTACTGAAGATATGGCGTACCATAGTTTTATACTTCCCCTTCTCCTCCTTCCCCTGGCTTCCCCCTTCCAGCTCCCTCCTCCTCCTTCCCCTGGCTTCCCCCTTCCAGCTCCCTCCTCCCAGGTTTCCACCTCCCCTCTCTCTTCCCCTCTCCCACCACCTTTTACCAGTCTCCCCAGAGGTTAATCCCCACCCCTCAGTTTTCAAAAATAGAAACTCTCTTGATTTAACAATACACGTGTCATTTATTTTTTACATCAGGAAGGGGGCTAGGGAAGGGTAAGTGGAAGGAGGTTAGGGAGGAATGGGGCATGAGCCCCCGATGGGGAGGACTGGGGTGGCTCTGCGGGCTCCTCGGGATGGAAGCTCTCCTGCAGGGCCTCCTGGATCCTGACAGCCTCCCAATTGATCCCCTTGGATGGCAGCCTGCGGCAAGTGCAGCCGGGCTGATGGCCAAGTGCTTTGATGTGCCGAGTGTGGGCACTCCAAGACAGGACTGCTTTGCTGTCCCTTATCGAGGTAGACAAGCAAGTGGGGAACCCTGAGAACTGTCTGTCCGGGGTGGGGGTCGGGTTCCTTTAAGCACAGCCCTCGGCTAGACGGAGGCAGCAGCTCCACACTCTAAGTCCTAACCTGATGCCCTGCAGGCACTGGTTCTGGCCAGCCTTAACTTCGGTTCAGGGTCCACTCAATGTGGATACGCTATTTCCAATTAGCAAAATGCTAATTCGAATTAGTTTTTAGGTCTAGATGCACTAATTCGAATTAGCTTAGTTCGAATTAGTGCTGCAGTGTAGACATACCCTAAGGGTGTGTCTACACTGTACCATTTTTCTGGAATAAGGGACATTATTCTGGCAGAACAACAGTAGCATCCACACAGCAATTGCATTATTTCAAAAGAAAATGGAAACAATTGAAACAATGGAGGGCTTATTCCTCATGGAATGAGGTTTATCAGTGTCGGAAAAACTTGTTTGATCAAGAGCGTGTTGGGCTGGGGGCCGTTAGGGAGGAAGAGGAGGGTGGGTGAGGGGGTCCTTATGTGTTGAAAGATGACTGGGGAGAAGGTAGGGTGAGGGTTGAGGTGAGCTGGGAAGGTGGCTCTGACGGACCGAGCCAGGTCTGGGCACAGCTGAGGGCGTCCGCTCAGGGCGAATTGCTCAAAACTCGGGGCTCCTTACAGCCCCAGACTGGAAGCCTTTCCCAAATAGGCCATAAACCGGTCACACTGAGTGCTTTAGCTGCCAATCTGGCCAGCCAGAAGCCTCAGGAGCAAAACCCCTCAGACACCCCAGCTCTCCCTGTGCCACAATTAGCCCCGGGCCTGCACACAGGTGAGGGGGTTGTAGAACCCAATCTCACCTTCCCCGAACGGGTCTTTCCGGTCCCAAAGAACCAGCCACAAATCCCCGGTCAGTTTACACTTTGGATCTTACCCACAAGATCACGCAGGGCCAATCCTTTAGAATCTAAAGGTTTATTAATAGAAGAAAGAAAAGCATGGATTGATATTTTGGGATTCTTGGATCTATGGAAATAGCCAAGCATTACATTGTAGCTGTAATGTTTGGCTATGTTCACACTGGGGAATTATTTCAAATAAGGTATTTTGGGGGTTAAAATATTTGAAAATATTTTTCAAAATAGTGTGTTCCCACAACAGGGAAGCATCAGCATTTGTGAGAGGTAGGGTCCCTTAGTAAGGACATGCTACTTTGAGTCAAAGTATGTCTACACTACACACTTGTTTTAGCATTTCCCCATTACAATTTCAGAATAGCATATTCTATTTCAGAATACAAGGCTTCTCAGATATTTTGGCTGGTTTTAATTACTCTGAGGCAGGCTTCCCTAAAGTGGCTGTGCTACCTTGATTTAGAGCCCCAGGAAACACTAGAGCGTAATTCCCTTAATGGCCCTAGGAAGGAGCTATTTGTAAATAGCGACAGTGGAGCACACACAATATTGCTATTTAAAAAGAGCAATTTCTACAATGGCATTATTCTGGAACAATAAACTCTCATGTCACAAAAAATAAGAAGCCTGTTATTCTGAAATACATCGCTTTAGAAAAGTGATAACGTGAGCATGCACAAGGCAAGCCCGTTCTTTCGAACGTCTTATAGAGGTGCGGTTAGTTACTCCCCAGTGCTTCCCGGGACTCCATTGGGAGTGACTGCGGGGAGTACGTACTTTGTAAGGCTTGTGCTGTAGAACATTTCCATTGAAATACCATTTCCTGTTTCACATGGATTCAGTGTCTATGCTCAGAGGCTCTTAGTTCGGAATGGGGCATTTCTACCCTCAGAACAATCTTTTTTATTTGGAAATAACGGCCCTTAGCAGAGCAACAGTGACACTCGGTGGTCATTGCCGGTAATGCACGTGTAATTCCATCGCCCCCAGCTGCTGTCCCTCCTCTCCCCTCTCCCCTGCTGCCCACGGCCCCCCTCATCCCGCACACCAGGCTCTGTGCAGCCCTGTCCCCTCCTGCCCCCGGCCCCCTCATCCCGCACACCAGGCTCTGTGCAGCCCTCTCCCCTCCTGCTTCCTCACCCCAGCCTGCACCCCCATCCATACTCTTATCCCGGGGCCCTTCCTCACCCCAGCCTGCACCCCCCGTCCATATTCTTATCCCGGGGCCCTTCCTCTCCCCAGCCTGGACCCCCATCCATATTCTTATCCCGGGGCCCTTCCTCTCCCCAGCCTGCACCCCCATCCATATTCTTATCCCGGGGCCCTTCCTCACCCCAGCCTGCACCCCCCGTCCATATTCTTATCCCGGGGCCCTTCCTCACCCCAGTCTGCACCCCCATTCATGGGAGCCATCAGTCCACCTTTTCCCTGCACCACATTCAGTAAAGTGTCTGATCAGGGTATGAGAGCAGCCCTGAGCCTTTGTCTCCACTCAGCAGGTTGCACCACACAGGATATGTGGATGGTCCTGGGCTCTGTACAGCACTCGAGACTGACCCCTGGGCACGGCTTCTGGGTCCTAGCCCTTTGCTGTCACTCCTGCCCGAGGGCTTTGCTGGCTCCAGACTGGGTAACAGCTGGGAAACTGGCTGGGCAGGGGGCTAATGACAGGGAGCAGAAGTCTTCCCAATCAGCATTGAGACTTGATGGGAGGCTGAGAGGTCACAGCAGATGTCCTAAAGGATGGGCTAGCTCACCATCTGAGGGGATCAGTCTCAGAGCAATTCCAGCCCTGCCTCTTTGGGAGAGCCTCCCACAAAGCCATAAGGCGGGGTCTCTGAGGTTGCCCCCACCTTGCACCTCTGTCCTGTGTGTCTGATGTCAGGATCTCTCTACGAGGTCACCGCCTCCCCATCGCCTTTCCCCAATAGCCTGAGATTCTACAACAGGCCTTTGAGATGTCATCGCCCCCCCACCCCGACCGTCTCCTGCAAGGATGGCGTTCTGCCCCTAGTCTGCCCCTGCCCCTCGGGACACACTGACTGATAAGAATACAGTACTCTCAGATAGACATGGAAAGGGGTAACGGGTTAATGAGCGCTAGAGCAATTCCACCCACAGGATCCTGCTCAACCTTAACTTAGTGATTTCTATGCCTAGAGCTCAGGTGGATCAGAAGGAACAGGCTCCAAACCTCTCTGCGGCTCTTACCTTCTGAACAGGTAACATCAACTCCGTGGGTAGGGAAGGAGAAAACTCTGACGAGATTCCTCCTCGTGCTCCCATAATTAATCCTAATTCTTTCTCCGCCCTCGACGAGAGACCTTGAGAAGGAGCCTTGCTGCTGCAAAGCCATTAGAATCTCTGAGCTTGTCCCTGCCTTGCACCTCTCTTCTGATTGGCTGATGTCAGGTTAGGGTCTCTCTGTGAGGTCACCACCGACCTATCACTATCTCCCAGTAGGCTGAGATCCTGCAACAGGCCTTTGTGATGTCACTACGCCCCTTCCATCCCCTGCAACGCTGGTTTCCTGGCCCTGGTGAGCCTCTTTGGATGTGTGAGTGGGATGATGTAGGGCAGTGGTCTCCAACCTTTTTACACCCAAGATCACTTTTTAAATGACAGAACAAGCCAAGATCTACCGTCTTGCCCCTTGCTTGAAGCCTTGCCCTCTCTATTCTCCTCCTCTCCATCACTTGCTATCCCCAACCCTTAAACAGAGAGAGAATGAGCGCTGAGTTAGTTACTGTTATAGTTACAATGCTTCACTTTGCGATTAGGGTTAAGTGCTTCACAATGCTTTGAAGAGAACGGTTGTCAATTGTGTAACAGTAAGTTTGAGCGTGCCCTGGCGCACAGCGAGGGGAGCTGTTTCTGGCTACATAGTAGTATATTTTTAACAGTTTGAAGTTACATGACCTAATATTACATTCCTAACCAATTATATTCTAGAGGGGCAAAAATGTTTAGATTTATAATTAAACAATCCTAACAAATAATAATAATAATAATAATAATAAATCTAAACACTTCTCAAGCTTGATAACACTAAATCTAAACCCTTTCACAAGAATAAATCTAAACACTTCTCTGCTTCTTCTACTTAACAAACTTCTCCTCCTTAGACTTGTAGTTGTGGGGAACAAATTCTGGGGAGTCACTTCCACTTGGGGAATCATGTTTAATACTTGACTATGTTATCCCGACACTAAGGCTGGCCAAGAGACTGTCCCAGACTGATCGTAACAGACTGTTTTGTCCGCGAATGGGCTGAGAGTAAAGGGCGTGTTCGGAATCTGTGGCGCCCAATCTGAGGCTGTCCGAGGTGAATCTTAAAGGACAACTCCGTGCGCCAATGGGCGGTGACTAAAGGCGCGTTCTGGGACTGCTGGCGGCCAATAGGTTGTCCGGGGTGGATTATAACAGACTCTTCTGTCCGCGAATGGGCTGTGACTTAGGGGTGTTTCCTGGCTGTGTGCCAGCCAATGGGCTTTCGGAACACAGCATAGGCGGAGGATAGTGTCGCCCAATGGGCTGTCAGCAAAGGGGATCCCTCCTCTGGTTCGGCCAATGGGCTGCCGCAGGGGGGCGTTGTCTGACTGGGCGGCCGGCGCCGCCATGACAGGAAGGTCCGAGGAGCGCGCGGGGGCGCGAGCGAATCCTGGGTCCGAGTGCGAAGCTGCCCCGCCCCCAGCCCGCCCCTTGTTGGTGTCTGGCCCGGGGGGGGAGGGGGCGCGAGGGAAGGTGGGGGAGCGGGCTGGGGGAGGGGTGTCTGGGCCGGGGGGGGAGGGGGCGCGAGGGAAGGTGGGGGAGCGGGCTGGGGGAGGGGTGTCTGGCCCGGGGGGGGAGGGGGCTGGGGGAGGGGTGTCTGGGCCGGGGGGGAGAGGGCGCGAGGGAAGGTGGGGGAGCGGGCTGGGGGAGGGGTGTCTGGCCCGGGGGGGGAGAGGGCGCGAGGGAAGGTGGGGGAGCGCGCTGGGGGAGGGGTGTCTGGCCCGGGGGGGAGAGGGCGCGAGGGAAGGTGGGGGAGCGGGCTGGGGGAGGGGTGTCTGGCCCGGGGGAGGAGGGGGCGCGAGGGAAGGTGGGGGAGCGGGCTGGGGGAGGGGTGTCTGGGCCGGGGGGGGAGGGGGCGCGAGGGAAGGTGGGGGAGCGGGCTGGGCGAGGGGTGTCTGGCCCGGGGGGGAGGGGGCGCGAGGGAAGGTGGGGGAGCGGGCTGGGGGAGGGGTGTCTGGCCCGGGGGGGGAGAGGGCGCGAGGGCAGGTGGGGGAGCAGGCTGGGGGTGGGGTGTCTGGCCCGGGGGAGGAGGGGGCGCGAGGGAAGGTGGGGGAGCGGGCTGGGGGAGGGGTGTCTGGGCCGGGGGGGAGGGGGCGCGAGGGAAGGTGGGGGAGCGGTGTCTGGCCCGGGGGGGGAGGGGGCGCGAGGGAAGGTGGAGGAGCGGACTGGGGGTGGGGTGTCTGGCCCGGGGGAGGAGGGGGCGCGAGGGAAGGTGGGGGAGCGGGCTGGGGGAGGGGTGTCTGGCCCGGGGGAGGAGGCGGCGGCGCAAGGGAAGATGGGGGAGCGGGCTGGGGGTGGGGTGTCTGGCCCGGGGGAGGAGGGGGCGCGAGGGAAGGTGGGGGAGCGGGCTGGGGGCGGGGTGTCTGGCCCGGGGGAGGAAGGGGGGCGAGGGAAGGTGGGGGAGCGGGCTGGGGGAGGGGTGTCTGGCCCGGGGGGGGAGGGGGCGCGAGGGAAGGTGGAGGAGCGGGTTGGGGGAGGGGTGTCTGGCCCAGGGGAGGAGGCGGTGGCGCAAGGGAAGATGGGGGAGCGGGCTGGGGGTGGGGTGTCTGGCCCCGGGGAGGAGGAGGGGGCGCGAGGGAAGGTGGGGGAGCGGGCTGGGGGTGGGGTGTCTGGCCCGGGGGAGGAGGAGGGGGCGCGAGGGAAGGTGGGGGAGCGGGCTGGGGGTGGGGTGTCTGGCCCGGGGGAGGAGGGGGCGCGAGGGAAGGTGGGGGAGCGGGCTGGGGGTGGGGTGTCTGGCCCGGGGGAGGAGGAGGGGGCGCGAGGGAAGGTGGGGGAGCGGGCTGGGGGTGGGGTGTCTGGACAGGGGTGAGGTTTAGGAGCAGGCTGGGTGTGAGGGGTCTCAGTGGAGGGTGTGTGTGAGCAGGCTGGGGGCGTGGGGTCTCAGCCTGGGTGAGTGAGGGGCCACTAACTTCTTTCACAGTGCTGCCAGCACCATGGCCCAGGATCAGCCTCCCGCTGGTCCCATTGGCAGGATATTGGCAAATGGGAGTAGCAGGAAAATCCTCCAGGAAGCGGGTCCATGCCCTGCTGTGGGAGGGGGAGGAGGAAGGGAAGCAGCAGTGTGCGGAGCCGATTCTAGCTCCGCTTCTTCCTTGCAAGCTGGATCCGGCAGGGAGCCTTGGGGCTTTTCCCCCACCCCCGCCCTTTCACCTCCCCTCTCCTGTGGCATGTGAGAATGGAAGAGCGTCATATAGAGAGTTAACTTTCTTTTAGGAGCAAACAAGGAATTTTTCCTTTTTTTGAGGGAGACTTAGGACAGGTTATTTAGAGCTTGTCAGAAAACTTCAGATGATGTCCACTAGCAGACATCAAGAAATGAAGAACCCGTCACTTGCTTTGGTAGTTTGTGCCAGTGGTGAATCATCCTCCCTGTGAAGTATTGGTGCCCTATGTCCAAGAGGAACGTGTCTGGTTTCACCTTCCAGCCACTGGCTCTTGTCCTGCCTTTCTCTGCACCGTGAACCGGCCCTTTGGTACCCGACATGTTCTCTCCGGAAAGGCCCTTAGACGCCCGAGTAACGTCACCTCTCAGCTTTCCTTGTACAAGCCAACCACACGGAGCTCAAGAGCAGAGGAGAAGGACTTTCTCTGCAGCCCTCCAGACTTTTTGCTCTTTGCTGCCCCGTCTCTAAGTTTCCAACAGCTTTTCAAAATGTGGCCCCTGAAGCAGGCTGCAGTCTCCAATCTCAGTCTCATGGACGCTGCATCACCTCCCTGCCCGGCTCGCTTCTCTGCTCGTGGGGCAGAGCTGGCGGGCAGGGCAGCGGGTCGGTCACAGCTCAGCCTCGCAGGGTCAGTGATGCGGCTCCCCCGGCTCCTTCTTTTTCTGCTTGTCCAGGGCCGAATCCACTCGCCCCTCAGCAGGAGCCAGGTGATGGGAAACATGCTTCTGGGCAGGCTCTACACGCTGCTCCAGTTTCACGCCATCCTCGCCGACTTCCCCTCCTGCTCCGTCGCCCCGGGTAGGTGGCAGCAATGGCGGGAGAGGCCCTCTAGAAATGGGCATGGGGGGGCTCTGGCCCGGCTGAGAAACGGGCACGGGGCGGAAGGGACATTAGAGCTGACGCTAGAGTCCCCTGTTGCCCTGGCTGGGCGGGGAGGGCCCCCCGGCGTACCAGAAGCCCACGGGCTAATCAGACTATAGCGGGTTTGTGGATTTAGGGTTTCTGCTCCAGAGGCCGTGGTGCCTCAGGCTTTAGCTGAATGCGTTACAGCAGGAGGATTTTGCTCAGGAAGGCCAGGCAGGAATAGCTGGTGGGCGGGAGGGGTGCAGCCGGCCAGGCCTGCGGCATGGAAAGTGGAGTATCGGCGGGTGACGCTAGGGATGCTCAGTGGAGCTGAATCAACGACCGTAATTTAGCGACTATATCCCGCACCCGAATATACCCTGCAGTTTTTTCTATTTGAGTAACCTCTTTTATACCCCGCACACGAATATAACCCGCAGAGCATACAAGACTTTTCTGTGCCGGGGGTATATTTGCTGGGGGTATGTTTACGGTGCGGGGGGCGGGGGGGGGATAGCCACTCACCGCCCCAGGTTCCAGCACAGCCGCTAGCCTCCGGGTGGGGGAGCGCTCACCGCCCAGTTCCTGCCCAGCCTCAGGAAGGGGCAGGGGCGTGAGCACAGGAGGGAGGGGCGGGGGCACAGGTGGCTCTCCATGGCACTGGCTCCCATTCCCCCCACTTTACTGCTGATAGAGAGGCGTGGCGCGGAGGGTGTGGGGGGCAGACGGAGCCGGTACCTGCACGAAGCTTTCCAGCCAGCTCCCCGCATGTGCCAGCTATCGCAGGCAGCAGTGGCAGGCGGGGTGGGGGTCGCCAGGGCTCACTGCGGACGGAGGCAGCTGCGTGAGATGCCGGGGCAGCGTCAAAGGAAGCAGTCCGTGCTGGGGGTGGGGGCTGGGAGCGCACTGGCTGCCGGCCCCACCTCAGGAGACTATCGAATAGTCGTGGAACCGACAGTATTTTGTGCGCTTCCAGGACTATTCACTTCATGGCTGCCTAACGTCCCTGCTTGCCTTGCGGTCAGCGCGGGCTGGGGATTTGGATGGGGAGGGTTTGAAGGGGATATGCTGGTAGGGGTCCTGGATTTCATTTCTGTTGCTATTGGGTTGGAAATAGCAGAGTAAATATGCCTTATCAAGGTAACGTCACAGCCAGATCCCAAGGGAAGTATGGTTCTGAGGCTAGCTAGACCATCGGGTCTGACTTCGGTAGCAGGCAAGTTAGTTGAAACAATAGTAAAGAATAAAATTGTGAGGCATGTAGACGAACCTAGTTTGTTGGACAAAAGTCAACATGGTTTCTGTCAAGGGAAATCATGTCTTATTAATCTATTAGTGTTCTCTGAAGGGGTTAACAAACATGCAGACAAGGGGGATCCAGTAGTAGTTCTTCGCGTAGTGTCCCAGTGGGTGCTCCACTGTAGGTGAAGGGTCGCCCTGAGCCTCAGATCGGAGCTTTGTATAGCAGTTTCCCCTGTTGAGCCACGCATGCCCAGGAGGCGTCTCGAGCCCTTCCCGCCTCCTGAGGTTCCTCACAAGGTTCCTCACCAAAGGCTCTTGTGTCAATTCCATGGCCATGGGAGAAGAGGGAAGGTCCTTTCTTGGATTGAGAACTGGTTAAAAGGCAGGAAACAAAGGGTAGGAAGAAATGGTAAATTTTCAGAATGGAGAGGGGTAACTAGTGGTGTCCCCCAAGGGTCAGTCCTGGGACCAATCCTTTTCAACTTATTCGTAAATGATCTGGAGAAAGGGTTAAGGAGTGAGGTGGTAAAGTTTGCAGATGATACCAAACTGTTCAGGATAGTCAAGACAGAAGCAGACTGTGAGAGACTCCAAAAAGATCTCACCAAACGGAGTGATTGGGCAACAAAATGGCAAATGAAATTTCATGTGGATAAGTGTAAAGTAATGCACATCGGGAAAAATAACCCCAACTATACGTACAGAATGACGGGGGCTACTTTGGCTATGACAAATCAGGAAAGAGATCTTGGAGTTATCGTGGACAGTTCTTTGAAAACTTCCACACGGTGTGCAACGGCGGCCAAAAAGGCAAATAGGATGCTAGGAATTATTAGGAAAGGGATAGAAAATAAGACCCAGAATCTCTTACTGCCCCTGTATAAAACTATGGTACGCCCACATCTTGAATACTGTGTACAGATGTGGTCTCCTCACCTCAAAAAAGATATTTTGGCCTTGGAAAGGGTCCAGAAAAGGGCAACTAAAATGATTAGGGGTTTGGAACGGGTCCCATATGAAGAGAGGTTAAAGCGATTGGGACTTTTCAGTTTAGAAAAGAGGAGACCGAGGGGGGATACGATAGAGGTCTATAAAATCATGAGTGGTGTGGAGAGGGCAGATAAAGAAAAGTTATTTATTAGTTCCCATAATAGAAGAACTAGAGGACACCAAATGAAATTAACGGGTAACAGGTTTAAAACTAATAAATGAAAGTTCTTCTTCACGCAGCATGTAGTCAACCTGTGGAACTCCTTGCCAGAGGAGGCTGTGAAGGCTAGCACTATAACAGAGTTTAAAGAGAAGCTAGATAATTTCATGGAGGTTAGGTCCATAAATGGCTATTAGCCAGGGGATACAATGGTGTCCTTGGCCTCTGTTTGTCAGAGGCTGGAGAAGGATGGCAGGAGACAAATGGCTTGATCGTTGTCTTTGGTCCACCCTCTCCGGGGCACCTGGTGCTGGCCACTGTCGGCAGACAGGCTATTGGGCTAGATGGACCTTTGGTCTGATCCAGTACGGCCGTTCTTACGTAGATGGTATCCTGAGTCCACGAAAGCTCATGATCCTAGCTACATTGTTTGTTAGTCTATAAAGTGCTACCAGACCAGTTGTTGTTGTTGTTGTTGTTGTTTTATTTCCAGATGCTATGAACTAGCATCCCGTGGCTACCTGCCACCTCTTCAGTCATTTCAGCATTTTAGTGTTTAAGACGGTATTATCTAGGGTTATTTTTAGTTACATATGCTTAAGGCTTTTTACGCCTTGTGTATTTGGCTCGAGTACAGTCTTCGATACAGGCTCAATGCATTATTGCCTTAATTTATAAGCATCACCTAGCAAATACTTAGTCCTGCAGGCACCAGGTATTTCACTTGCGACCCCTCTCCCCCCGGCTGTGAAGAGCGGCAGGGAGGCGGAAGGCAGCTGCCAGAAAGCCGCACAGCGTGGCCGGGACAATGGGGCTCCAGGAGCGTGGCTCAGCTACAGGAGGAGGCAAGGCAGCGGGAGAGTGGGATGCGGAGCAGAAAAGAGGCACAGAGGAGAAAGAGATGGGGGAAAGGAGCCTGCAGGGGGGAGGGTGTTAAGGACTGCGCATGCCATGAAGGAACCCGAGGAGGGCAAGGAGTCTGGTAAGAAGGGGGGGGGGGAGGAAGCGACCCAGGGCAGTGAGGGTGGGTGGCCACACACATTCATTTAGCATTTTAGGGGGTGGTGGTATCACGAATGTTGAGAACCCCTGCTGTAATCCATGTTCCAGCAATAACTTAATGAGTTGAACATCACGTTTTTATGTATGTTTTACCCTAGAAATACACAAGCCTTTTACTTTGGAAATAAATCTAAATGCCTGGTGTTCTGTTCATATTCTTTTGCACGGGTGTTGCAGTTTATTCATATTTAAGAACTTATGTTTTAATTTATTGCTCACCATTTTAGAGTTAGATGTTCTCACTGACTTTTTAGCTGTTCTGTTCCCCGCACTTATCAGCTCAGCGGTATTGCTCGCTGCTGGCTGGTTAGGGGCTAAACTCTCCACACCAGATTTAGTGGTTTTCTCTTGGAATGTCAACGTAGAGACGACTACACGATTAACCAATAAGCCTCAAGTTATTGGTCAATCCTGTCGATTACACGCATTCTCCCCTCTTACCCGCTGTCTGTCAGAGGCAGCGAGGAGGGAGGAGGTGTGAGCTGATACCTGTGAGAAGCCAGCTTTTAAGTCAGCTTGTCACAAGAGGGCGCGGTTGTACAGTTGATCAGCTCCCCACAAGCGTTGGATCGGCCTGTTCCCCCACCTCTGTGCTGCTGCCTCTGATACAGAGGAAGCAGTATGGTGGAAGGAGGCAGGCGGGAGCTGATATGCATGAGCACTGTGTGTGGTGGCTTCATGGACCCACCTGTCAAACCCCTTGCTGCCTCTTCTAGAGGCAAGAGGGGAAGACAGGAGCTGGTGCTGGCTTCGCAGAGCTGCCTGCCTGCCTGCCCACGCTGCTGCCTGTGCCTGAGGAGTGTGCAGAGAGGGGGCGTGACAGTCAGACGGGGCCATGGCAGCGCATTCCTGCATGGAAGCATTTGGCGCGGCGTGTGGCTTTTGCAGGGGCACGTGTTCGTGACGTATTCCAGTCAGACGGTGTCCTGGCTGCAGTGCCAGGCGGATCCTAGGGTCCCACTCCTGGAGAGCAACACCCCTCCCCTCCCCAGCCGGAGCCTGCAATGGCCCAGACAGTCTGAGAGGGCCAGAGGGAAGAGGCAGGCGGGACAGGGACTCGGGCTCAGGGCCCCACCCGTGACTGCAGCGGGAGCTGGCAGACACTGAGATGGACACGCGCCCTCTCGGGGGGTCTCTTGTTTTGACAGTTCACACCTGGCAACCCCACTCGGTCTCCCATGATGCACTGATGTGGGCGGGGGATTGTAACTCCTTGGCGCGTTCTGGCACGAGGCAGGAGCTGTGCGTCTCACATCCCTCGCGGGGCAACAAACAGCAGTCACGTGGGCGCTGTGAGCTCTCACAATGTAGCGTCGTGCCGGCACGTGTGGCGCGGTGGACGCCCGCGCCCCGTCCCACGGACCGGAAGTGACGTTTGCTCGGTCCACGGCCTGACAGCAACCGACTGGGAACCGTGACCGGAAGGTGTCCAGGTACGTGCTCCAATCGCGCCCCCCGGGAACAGGGCTCGGAGTCGATTGGGGGGGATTTGAGAGCAGCCTTCAACTTCCTGAAGCGAGATTCCAAAGAGGCTGCAGAAAAGCTGTTCTCAGTGGTGACAGATGGCAGAACAAGGAGCAAAGGTCTCAAGTTGCGGTGGGAGAGGTCCAGGTTGGATATTAGGAAAAACTATTTCCCTAGGCGGGTGGGGAAACACTGGGATGGGTTCCCTAGGGAGGCAGTGGAGTCTCCATCCCTAGAGGTGTTTAAGTGTCGGCTTGACACAGCCCTGGCCGGGTTGATTTAGTTGGGATTGGTCCTGCCTAGCGCAGCGGGCTGGACTTGACCTTCTGAGGTCTCTTCCAGCTGTGTGGTTCTAGGATTCTGAGAGAGCGTCTGCACTGGCATGTGCTTTTACGCAAGAGCATCCGTGCCAGTGTGGACGCTCTCTTGCGCAATAAACTCCGATGGCCGTTTTAACCATCGGCCTTTCTTGCGCAAGAAATTCCTGTTACCTGTCCGCACTGGCCTGTGCCGGAAGGGCTCTTGCGCAAGAGGCTTCTTCCTGAGCAGGAGCATCCTAGTTCTTGCGCCAGGAGCCCTGGTTGTACACAGGAGAAGGTCAGTTTCCTTGCGCAAGCACACACGGCCAGTGTAGACAGGCAGCAAGTTTCCGCGAAAGAGCGGCCGCTTTGGCGCGAGATGGCGCCAGTGCAGACACAGCATCAGTGTTTTCAAACCGGACGCAGCCGAGGCAGCCCCCCCCCAACCCGCCCCACGCTGCACTTTGTAAGGCAGCAGCAGCATCTGCCTGTCCCACACAAGCCCGCTGGGCAGTTGGGTGTGTGTGGGGGGGGGTATTTGGTGGGGGGAGCTGCCTGCTGGGGGTAGGGAGGAGCAGAGTGGGGGGTTGGGGAGGAGCAGACTGAATGAAGAGTTTGGTGGGGGGCGCAGAGTGGGGGGGTTGGGGAGGAGCAGACTGAAGAGTTTGGTGGGGGGCAGAGTGGGAGGCTGGGGGGCAGAGTGGGGGGTTGGGGGGCAGACTACAGGGGGTTTGGTGGGGGGGGCAGAGTGGGGGGTTGGCAGGTCCTGACGCCACAGGACAAGCCGGCTGGGCAGTTTGGGGGGGGGGTGTCTCTGAGGCGGGGGGGGCCGAGGGGAGCAGGGGAAGTAGCCGCGGTGACTTGTGGGAAACGTTCCGTGCCCCAATCCCCAGCTCCCATGGGCTGTTCAATTGGGCGGGAGCAGCGGAAGTGACATCACAATCCAGCCGCTGATCCAGGGGTTGGTCTCGCGCGGTGTCACGCCCAGCGTGAGCGATGCATCCTGGGAGTTGTAGTTCCCACAGTGCGGCCTCCCGGGGCGTGTCTCAGTGCGCCCCGCCCCAATCATAGCCACGCCCCTCCCGCCCAGGCCGTCATAGCCACGCCCAGCGTGTTCCAGCCTCTCCCTGCCCCAACTGCATCGTTGGGCGCCCCCGCAGCGCTACTCAGGCCCCGCCCCTGTCTGCCCCCGCCCCGCGGTCCTCAGCCCCCCCCTGCTCTGCACAGCCCCCCCCGAGCTGCATCCCCCTCCCCCACCTTCCACCCGACCTGCATCAACTGCTCCATTCTACACCCCCCACCCAACCTTCCCCTGTTACCCCCCTCAGGCCATTCTACACCCCCCCCAACCTGCACCTGTTACCCCCTCAGGCCATTCTACACCCCCCACCCAACCTGCACCTGTTACCCCCCCAGGCCATTGTACACCCCCCACCCAACCTTCCCCTGTTACCCCCCCCAGGCCATTCTACACCCCCCACCCAATCTGCCCGTTACCCCCCCCAGGCCATTCTACACCCACCACCCAACCTGCCCCTGTTACCCCCCCCAGGCCATTCTACACCCCCCACCCAACCTGCCCCTGTTATCCCCCTCAGGCCATTCTACACCCCCCACCCAACCTGCCCCTGTTATCCCCCTCAGGCCATTCTACACCCCCCACCCAACCTGCCCCTGTTACCCCCCCCGAGTCCTTTCAACACCCCCCTCTCAACCTGCAAGCCCCTCCCCCGGCCCCCAGGCCATTCTACACCCCCCACTCCAGTGCATGCTGAACCCCCCCTCCCCTGCCCTCCAGTCCATTCTACACCCGCCACCCAATCTGCACCCCCTCCCCCAGTCCTTTCAACACTCCCAGCGCAACCTGCACCCCTCTTCCCCAGTCCATTCAATACCCCCCTGCCCAGCCTGCACCCCCGTTACCCTACCCCCAGTTTATTCAATATCCTTAGCTCAACCTGCACCCTCCTCACACTCCCTGTGCACTCTACACCTCAACCCAACCTGCACCCCCATTCTTCTCACACTCCACTCCATTCAGCACCCCTAGTCCAACATACACCCCCATCCCCCCGCTTCCCAGTCCAACCTGCATCCCTAGCCCGACCTGCCCCTCTTCCTCTGCCCCCAGTGCTTCCCACACCCCCTTTCACTCCACCCCCAATCCATCACACCCCCAGTCCAACAGCACCCCCACTCCTCCTACCGCAGCCTAACCTGCCCCCCCATTATCTGTGCTGCAGCCGAACTGGCACCTCCCTTCCCTCACTTCCCCAGTGCATTACAACACTCCCAAGCCAATCTTATCCCCCATGAGTGCTCTCCCTCGCTTCAACCATATTTTTATCCTTCGGGTCCCTCGCTTTCCTTCCTCTCCACAACGCCCAAACCAACATGTCCCCTCTAGCCCCTTTCTCCATTCATGGGGTCTATCGGTCCCCCATTTTGCTCCCTGCAACATCCCCAAGCTCACCCCGACCTGCGCCCTATTCCTTCCCATCCCCCGTACGTGGGACCTCTCACCTCCCTGTTGGCTTCCTTCCCAACCCACACACCCTCCTCGCACACCCCTGTCTCGCCAGGTCTGCGACCTTCCAGCCTCCCTTCTTCCTTCCTTCCCAACCCACACACCCCTGTCTCGCCAGGCCTGAAACCTGTCAGCCTCTGTTATTCCTTCGTCCGCGCCCTCAAGTTGCACTCCTACCCCCTCAGTCCTCCTTCTTCCCAACACTGGCAGCCTGCCATATCCTTCCCTAATCTGCTCCCCGCACCGGTTCTCCCTCCATTCATGGGATCCCTTAAGCCCCAGCTCTCCCCAATTCCAATTATTGTTCCCCATGAACTTGCTGAGTTGACTTTGCCCGCCAACCAAGGGCCCTCAAACACTCCTCCATGCTATTCTTCAACTCTGGGGCCTCTAAATCCCCCAAACTGTCAGTGTCCCTGGGATCCTCAGACCTCTCCCCTCCACAGTGCAGCCCCCAATACCATGTATTCAAGACAGTCATACTTAGGGCCTGTGTCTAGACTGGCATGATTTTGTGAAATACTTTTAACGGAAAAGTTCTTCCGTTAAAAGTATTTCTGCAAAAGAGCGTCTAGATTGGCAGGGATGCTTTTGCACAAAAAGTGCTTTTACGCAAGAGCACCCGTGCGCAGCATAGACGCGCTTTTGCGCAAGAAAGCTCCGATAGTCATTTTAGCCATCGGGGCTTTCTTGCAGAAAAAATGACGGTGCCTGTCTACACTGGCCTTGTTGTGCGAGTATTCCTGCGCAAGAGGGCTTATCCCTGAGCGGGAGCGTCAAAGTGTTTGCGCAAGAAGGACTGAATTCTTCCATTAGAACGTCAGTGCTCTTGCGCAAATTCAAGCGGCCAGTGTAGACAGCTGGGAAGTTTTTGCACAAGCGGCCGCTTTTGCGCAAAATCTTGCTAGTCTAGATGCGCCCACGTAGAGACCAAAATAGGAAATGAACTTCTCCACTGATCAGCCCCTTTGAGACTCTATTCTTTGCAGTGCTGCTGTCTCCATCCACAGGACATGGGCAGGTCTGCTGGGTGAACATCTCCACAGATGTGGTCTTGGGAGCCTTCAAAAAAGTAGGGGACAACTAGCAGTCGGTTTCATCACAGGCCATGAGCTTCCTTTTGGGTACGAAGAATTCTGCTGGGTATGCTCTGTAAGGAGACTATTTGGATGTGGGCTCAAAGCGCTCTTCTCCACTGGTATTTCTGCAGTGCCAGGGAGAGGCGGAGTGGGAGGGTGGAAGACAGCAGCATAATTTAGATGTGAGAAGAGGCTACGCGACATTACGGACTGAGATGCCAACGTATTCCCTTTTACGTTGTCAGGTGTACTGGTTTCCCTGGTACAGAGAGACTGAAAAGTAAGTTGCTTGGTTTGATTTCCCCCTTTGCTGGGTTGGGTAGCGAGCGCTAGGAAGTCAACCCTCCCGGTGTCCTCCCGTCTGGGGACGGAACAGAAACGAGACCAGCGAGCTCTGGAGCTTGGTCGAAGCGAGGAGAGAACCGTGCGGCTGGGAGCGGAGCAGCTGTCACTGTCACGGAGATAAGTGTCAGGTCTGGAAATCTCTCGGCTTACGGCCCACTCGTCCCTAGGAAGGGAAGTCACGTTTTCTTAGACAGCGAGTCCCAGTGGAGGTTCGCGAGGTGCTTCCTTGGTGGTGGGAGAAACAGGGCTCCCGTTGGTCAGGGGTGCTGGTTTCTCTGGAACACGGTGTCCTTTTCAGCAGACGCTTGGCTCGAGGAGGAAGATGCAAGGTGGTAAGGTTTCTGGCTGCCTCTCATGTGTGTTGTAAAGCAGGCTTTTTCTGTCCATAGCCTTCGCGTATAGCCCATCCTGCCACACAAGGCCCCTCACACAAAACCCAGATACTCAAAGGAGCATGGGCAGCACAATGCAGTTTTGTGAATGGAATTTAATCTTATAGGCATTCTGGGACTCACAGGCGCCAAAAAATAGGGAGGTGAGCATGACTAGATAGTGCTTACAGATAAGCCTCATTTGACCGTAGCTTGACCAGTCTTAGGGGCAAGGGGAAAAAGTAAACATAGGGTAATAAAACATAATTGTCTAACACTAACTATGCCCCATCTGGTCCTGTCCACGAGGGGATCACGCATACATCACGAAAATTCCTATAGGGCAATATTGTCATGCTACCTCATCACTAGCCTATCAGGCCCTGCCAAATGCAGACCCTAGCATGGCAACAGACACCGAAGTTTTGTATAAAAGACCCTCAATTCCTTTGTTCGACGGAGGTTCCGTATATTGAGGGCACGTGTCTTTTTTTTGGCCCGGCTAAAGGATTGATCACCCTGAGGCTGCCTCCCCACCCTTCGAATCAAATATAGGGGTGCACGAGTCCTGAGCATGCTCCGAGTTCTAGTGTGTCTTTATGTTGTTATCGTCTCTGGATTTGTAAGTATTGCTTAAATTTATTAATTGATGGTTTAGTTAATAGTTAAGTTGTATTAATTATATCCTATAATCCTGTGAAGTATAAGTAAGTCATATTAATTGTATTGTATAGATAGTGTGATTTTGTGCTATGTGAAAGGGTTAAGCTTTAGCCCAGGTATTAGTGTTAGAAGAAAAACCTTTGAGTTGTCAACTTGTAACAGTAAAAAATCAATAACTAACTCCACCAGCTGTCCTAAAGTGACATTGGAGGGATTGGCTGTGGGTGGTTCTTTTATTATCATTATTTTGGCTTTGTTTTTTGTATTTTTCATTTGTATGCTACGTTGTCTTAGGCGAATTAGGGATAGTGATTTGATATAAGTGAATTGTAATCAAAGAATTGTAATCAGTTGGGTATAATTGTGCCCAAGCTTTTCTATGCTGTAAAAGTACTAAGCAATTGCTAGTTCAAACACCTACTTGTTAATTACTGGTTTTGACCACTTAATAAATATCATTTGTTTCACCATCATCCAGTAGTTTTCACTGGATAGTCGGCTTTAACCCTTGAGGCTCCCATCACATCACCGAACCAAGGTGTAACATGGCGTCACGAACAGGATGTGGTGAATGCCCCTGGGCAGGCAGACCCCCAAGTGAAACTCAGGAAGATGTATTTAGTCATTTAACGTATTACAAATTGGGAGATGAGAGTAATAACCCCTCAATGATTTTTAATATAAAAGTAAGGAAGTGGGCAAGCCTTAAAATCATGGGTAGCCCTCCTAACAATGTCTTCTCTGGGGTGTTTGTTAAGGACACACCACTCTGTCACGTTTTATTAGGAAGAGGAGACAAAAGTTCCCTCCTGTGTAACTACAGGGTTAAAAGGGAGCGAAACAGACCTGGCAAAACTTTTGACCGCGGCAGAAAGAGTTTTAAAGAAATCTGATAGCCACGTGTCAGCCACCCTTCCAGCTACCCCTGTTATCCACGGTAGTCCAGGGCGCACTCTCTTAATAGAGTTAGTTTAAAAGTTAGAAGAATCCCAAGAGCAAAAGAAATTAAAGCCTGATAAATTTAAACTCAAGAAAGTAGCAGAGGTTTTGTGAGTCATGTTTAAAACGACCCTCTGAAAATTGGACTCAAGCCACACACCACTAAGTTTTGCTGTGTGTGGGGATCAGCAAAAAATTGAGGCTAACAATCCCAACCGAGATATAGATGTGCCTCCGGAGAAAAGAGCTGGACCAGCTAAGCCCCCCCTCTTATCCTTGAGAAGCTCTCGAAAGTTTAAAAAACACCAAGCACCCCACCTTTAGCAAAAAAAACCTGAAGTGGAAGTGTTCCCAGTAGCCGTTAAAAAACAACTTATGATGCAGCAATCGGACTTACTAACCAGGTCACGGTTCTATGCACCCGATCCTGGACCGAATTAAAAACCCTTTTAGAGGACGTGCAGCGTAATGCAGGAGAGCTCCCCACAGTATGGTTGGAATGTGTAGCTTTAAATAACGGATCAGAGGTAGTAAATAAAGAGAATGTAAAACACTGAGTTTTGAAATAGACTTAACAGCTTGTGGGAAGTGTTCCTCCAAATTCTGAAGGAAAGAATACCTGCCAACCATCAAGCCATACTGACCCTAGGCATTTTGGCTGGAAACACACACACAGAGCAGCACGCTGAAGCAGGAAAGGGCTGCCAAGCAACTTCAGGAAATTCTCAAACCCCTGTACTAAAAGGTTTGGAAATTATAATTAGCTAACTGCAATAATAAACATTTAAATTTACCCATGAAAAGGAACTATAAGCTGTAGGGGCTAATTGAAAAGCCTACCCTTCATACTAAATTAATAATGGACAACACTTGTGTCATTGAAAAAGCTATTTAGCAGGAATCAAGACAGACAATAGAAAGAAAAAGCATGTGTTAAGGTTTGGAGTTTTATGGGCAGACTAGGGAAATAAGAAATTCTACTGGAGCTTAATTAGTTAACTGCATAAAAGGATAAATCTATACATTGTAAATTTGTAAAAGCTGTACCCTTAAAGGTTAAATTTGCTCTCTAAAAAAATAAGTTATTGTTTTAAGAATCCAAGCTCTGAAACTTCACTGTGTCTCTGTTTAAGGCTAAGTTGATAATACTTTTGAGTTGGTATCAGACCCGAGGTTGTGTGTGTCTGCAAACTGCCTGTCTGTTCTGGAAAGGGAGGGACGGCACCTCCCCCATAAGTAAGCCTGTAACATCAAGTATGATTCTTTTCAGGAAAATAAAACCTTTTTCTGTTTGATGGAATAGTAACTAGCAAACACCTTGTTTTAAGAAAAAGTTTCTGTGGAAGTAAATCATTTGAAGCTTCACACATTAAGACTGATCTGTAGTACAAGAGGGAAACTAAGGCATGCCACCTTTAACTTAATAATTGAACAATGAAGTAATTCACTTAAACCCCCTGAAGCTGGTGTGCAGAATGAAAGCATATCATTGGGTAACATTAGGCTGATCAAAATTAGCAAGAACATCTGCAAAGGAAAAGTATTCTAAGATATAATATGTCACCCCGCCCCCCCCCCCGGGGTAGAAATGGTTTTTTTTGTCTTTCAGATCAGAAAGCGCTGGTACCAGCTGAAGAACAGCTGAAGAACAGCTGAAGAACAGCTGAAGAACAGCTAAAGAACAGTTGAACAACCAAAGAAAAAACCATGGTTCTGTGTCATGACATAATAAGTTTGTGTTCTGTCTTCTGTCCAAGTTTGTCTTGTGTCTTAATTGTAATACGTATTGCAATTGTCATTGTGTGTAGGATATTTAGTGTTTTTATGAAAGGATATTTTAAGGAAAGCAGAAGCATGAATTTAAACAAAAACAAAATTAATAATTGAGCCCAATCAATCAATTGGCAATCAATTGGTAACTATAAAGTTTAGTGAAAAGATAATAGTGTAGTAATTGTTAAGCTAGGAGAATGTTAACAATGTCTTCACAGGTGAACAAAAAGAAACTGAAAAGAAGCAAGAAGTGTGCCATGTGAACAGAAAAACTAGGAGTGGGGTACCAACCCCTTCCCACTGGATTGGCTTTGTTTTAACAGCCACACTAAATTCTTTTTTATTAACATCACCTAACAACAATAGTCTGGAATCTAACCAGTATTTTGTATTATGATAAGTATCAAGAAACTAATCCACAGGTTACCTCTACCCCTATTCCCTATCCCTTTTTGTTTGCAAACAGGAATTTTATGTGTCAGACGGAAAGTAATCGCCACGATGATGGTGGTCTGCGCATTACTTCATTCTATTCATTGCCTGGTGCTTATATAACAATCGTAGATGTAAACGATGAACTAGCTCCCTGGTGCAGTAACCATCCTCGCCTCCAATCGTTGTACCCGGGACACTTCTGGCTTTGTGGAAATCAAGCCCATTCTCGGTTGCCTATTAATGCAAAAGGACGCTGCACTTTTGGCCATGTAGCCGTTCAAGGAGGAGGCATTTATGTACAGGACTCCTCACTGCCTCGTTTTGTGGGGCGGAAAACCCACGATTTGTCCTCACTCTGGCAGTCGGTAGGCACCTGGTTTGGAAAAGCAGCTATAGCAATATCCACCTAGAATCCTGTTGGAAATCTGATAATGCGAGAACAACTTGAATTGAATGCCCTGGCTATTGAACGCCTCGGCAACCAAACAAGCAAGGGACTAAAACTACTATCAGATAAAATTGAAGAAATACGTGTATATGTTATGCAAAATAGATTAGCTCTTGATTACTTGTTAGCAAAAGAAAATGGTTTTTGTAGTTGGTTAGATGAGTCACAATATGGTTCTATGTTTAAAAATAAATGTTGTATGGAAATTAAGTCAATTGAACAAAATGTAAGTGATGTAATTGAGAATATTGAGCAAATTGTAACGGATGTCAGGGAATCGCGCACCTTTTTCGGACTGGGATGGCTAGCCTCATGGTTTGGTTTAGAACGATACAAATAACTTTTTGTTTCTATTTTCATCACATTCATAACATGCATTGTTTGTCTTGTTCTAGGATGCGCTGTTTTAAAAGCCTGTACAAAACGCATTGTTGCGCAAGTGCTTCTCGTTGAAAGAAAATCTTTACTTAGTGCCGATAAAGGCGATGAGGACGAGGAGGAGGTATAATTGGTGGCGTTTGGGCCGCTCGGCCATGGCCACGGGGGCATGTTGTAAAGCAGGCTTTTTCTGTCCATAGCCTTCGCGTATAGCCCATCCTGCCACACAAGGCCCCTCACACAAAACCCAGATACTCAAAGGAGCATGGGCAGCACAATGCAGTTTTGTGAATGGAATTTAATCTTATAGGCATTCTGGGACTCACAGGCGCCAAAAAATAGGGAGGTGAGCATGACTAGATAGTGCTTACAGATAAGCCTCATTTGACCGTAGCTTGACCAGTCTTAGGGGCAAGGGGAAAAAGTAAACATAGGGTAATAAAACATAATTGTCTAACACTAACTATGCCCCATCTGGTCCTGTCCACGAGGGGATCACGCATACATCACGAAAATTCCTATAGGGCAATATTGTCATGCTACCTCATCACTAGCCTATCAGGCCCTGCCAAATGCAGACCCTAGCATGGCAACAGACACCGAAGTTTTGTATAAAAGACCCTCAATTCCTTTGTTCGACGGAGGTTCCGTATATTGAGGGCACGTGTCTTTTTTTTGGCCCGGCTAAAGGATTGATCACCCTGAGGCTGCCTCCCCACCCTTCGAATCAAATATAGGGGTGCACGAGTCCTGAGCATGCTCCGAGTTCTAGTGTGTCTTTATGTTGTTATCGTCTCTGGATTTGTAAGTATTGCTTAAATTTATTAATTGATGGTTTAGTTAATAGTTAAGTTGTATTAATTATATCCTATAATCCTGTGAAGTATAAGTAAGTCATATTAATTGTATTGTATAGATAGTGTGATTTTGTGCTATGTGAAAGGGTTAAGCTTTAGCCCAGGTATTAGTGTTAGAAGAAAAACCTTTGAGTTGTCAACTTGTAACAGTAAAAAATCAATAACTAACTCCACCAGCTGTCCTAAAGTGACATTGGAGGGATTGGCTGTGGGTGGTTCTTTTATTATCATTATTTTGGCTTTGTTTTTTGTATTTTTCATTTGTATGCTACGTTGTCTTAGGCGAATTAGGGATAGTGATTTGATATAAGTGAATTGTAATCAAAGAATTGTAATCAGTTGGGTATAATTGTGCCCAAGCTTTTCTATGCTGTAAAAGTACTAAGCAATTGCTAGTTCAAACACCTACTTGTTAATTACTGGTTTTGACCACTTAATAAATATCATTTGTTTCACCATCATCCAGTAGTTTTCACTGGATAGTCGGCTTTAACCCTTGAGGCTCCCATCACATCACCGAACCAAGGTGTAACAATGTGTTTCTCTCTTGTTGCTCTCTCGTATTGGCCAATACATCCTGTCTGTCTGTTTCTGTCTGTGTCTTTGTCCTTGCTCTGTTTCTGCCGTGTCCTTGTACAGCCCACTTGCAGGCATTCCAGGTGAGCATCTCCATGGGTTAAGGGCTCAGGAGCCAACGGGAATTCTGCAGGTACGCGAGTCGCGCAAGGGAGAGCGGTGGTGCGTCATGGCTGACCTGACTCAGTGTTCTTCTAGAGGACCCGATACATAGGCGACGGGGGGGAAAGGGCTAAAGTATAGAATTCCCACAGCCACAGACCTTAGTGAGTGTGAGCTAACGCTGGGCTTTTTCAGCCACCCTTGCAGAGGAATCAGTGCGGGGCCGTGGGCTGAGAAGATACCGTCCGAGATGGACTTGAGCTGCCTGGACGTGATTCTCGGAACACGTGAAGGGTCCTCAGCGTTCGGCCTTCCCATGGCTCTGTGTGAGAAAGAGGTGCGTGCTTTGAAATCTTCAAGCGTCCTGGCAGTATGTTTCTTCTGAGGCAGAGAGCTTCCTGCTGGGTCACGGAGCCTGGTGGCTTGGGGAATGGTGAAGGGGCAGTAGGCGGTTCAACAGAGTGTGGATAGAGATTCAAGGTCTCCTTTCACTCCCCGTTCCTGTAGTGGCAATGGGAGGTGGTGGCCGATGGTGGGAGGAGAAGCGATGCCACGTTGTTGCGGACTGAAATGCTAAGTTGTTTGTTTGTTTTTTCCCCTCTGCTGTGTTTGGTAGCGAGCGATAAGAAGTCAACCCTCCCGGTGTCCTCCTGTCTGGCGATGGAACGGAAAAGAGAACAGCGAGCTCGGGAGCTTGGTCGAAGCGAGGCGAGAATCGTCCGGCTGGGAGCGGAGCAGCCATCGCTGACAGGGAGATAAGTGTCGGGTCTGGAAATCTCTCAGCTTACGGCAAACTCGGGTCTAGGAAGGGAAGTCACGTTTGCTTAGACAGCGAGTCCGAGCGGAGGTTCCCGAGGTTCTTCCTTGGTAGTGGGAGAAACAGGGCTCCCGTTTGTCAGGGGTGCTGGTTTCTCTGGAACACGGTGTCCTTCTCAGCAGACGCTTGGCTCGAGGAGGAAGACGCAAGGTGGTAAGGTTTCTGGCTGCCTCTCATGTGTTTCTCTCTTGTTGTTCTCTCGTATTGGCCAATACGTTCTGTCTGTCTGTTTCTGCCTGTGTCTTTTGTCCTTGCTCTGCTTCTGCCGTGTCCTTGTACAGCACACTTGCAGGCATTCCAGGTGAGCATCTCCAAGGGTTAAGGGCTCAGGAGCCAACGGGAATTCTGCAGGTACGCCAGTCGCGCAAGGGAGAGCCATGGTGCGTCATGGCTGACTGACTGTCACATTACCGAATGGGAGGGAAGCAGCCAGATCGCTCCTGCACCCCTAGGTGGGGGTGTTGGCCCCAGAAATCTGTATGAAAGGGAGCCATGTGGGGTATTGAATGGGAGCTTGTGGTTTTCTGATCCTGTGTACACTGATCGTAGGATGTGCAATAAGAACTTTTAAACCAGCAGCTGCAACATCTCTGCTAGAGCCTGCATCGAGAACTGGGAGATTCGGTGCATGTAACGTACTGTACTTTAATAACCTTACTCTCATGCTTTTCTTTCTTGTAGTAATAAACCTTTAGATATAGATTCTAAAGGATTGGCCCAGCGTGATTTGTGGGTAAGATCCAGAGGGTAAATTGACCAGGGATCTGTGGCTGGTTTCTTGGAACCGGACAGAACTTGTTCGGGGTAGGTGGGATTGGGTGCTAGGACCCCCCACCTGTGTATAGGCCCGGGGCCATCTGGGGCACGGATATTGCTGGGGTGTCGGAGGGGTTTTGCTCAGGAGGCTTCAGGCAGGCAGCTGAAGCGCTCTGTGAGACTGGTTTGTGGCCTGTGTGGAGAGGTCGCCAGTCGGGGGCTGTAAGGAACCCCGGATTTGAGCAATTCGCCCTGAGCGGACGCACTCAACTGTGCCCAGACACGGCCCGGTCTGTCACACTGACTCAGTTTTCTTGTAGAGGGCCCGATACATAGGCGACAGGGAGGGAAAGGGCTAAAAGATAGAATTCCCACAGCCACAGACCTTAGTGAGTGAGAGCTCACGCTGGGCTTTTTCTGCCGCCCTTGCAGAGGAATCAGTGCGGGGCCGTGGGCGGAGAAGAAAGAGTCCGAGATGGACTTGAGCTGCCTGGACGGGATTCTCAGAAGACGTGAAGGGTCCTCAGCATTCGGCCTTCCCATGGCTCTGTGTGAGTAAGAGATGCGTGCTTTGAAATCTTCAAGCGTCCTGGCAGTAGGTTTCTTCTGAGGCAGAGAGCTTCCTGCTGGGGCACGGAGCCTGGTGGCTTGGGGACTGGTGAAGGGGCAGTAGGCGGTTCAACAGAGCGTGGATAGAGATTGAAGACCTCCTTTCTCCCGCGTTCCAGTAGTGGCAGCGGGAGGGAGTGGACGATGGTGAGAGGCTGCGGCGCGATGGAGAAGAAGCGATGCCGCGTCCTTGCGGACTGAAACGCTAAGTTGTTTGTTTGTTTGTTCGTTCCCCCTCTGTTGTGTTCAGTAGCGAGCGATAAGAAGTCAACCCTCCCGGTGTCCTCCCGTCTGGGGATGGAACGGAAACGAGAACAGCGAGCTCGGGAGCTTGGTCGAAGCGAGGCGAGAACCTTCCTGCTGGGAGCGGAGCAGCCATCGCTGACACGGAGATAAGTGTCGGGTCTGGAAATCTCTCGGCTTACGGCCCACTCGGGTCTAGGAAGGGAAGTCACGTTTGATTAGACAGCCAGTCCGAGCGGAGTTTCCCGAGGTGCTTCCTTGGTAGCTCCCGTTTGTCAGGGATGCTGGTTTGTCTGGAACACGGTGTCCTTCTCAGCAGACGCTTGGCTCGAGGAGGAAGACGCAAGGTGGTAAGGTTTCTGGCTGCCTCTCATGTGTTTCTCTCTTGTTGCTCTCTCGTATTGGCCAATACGTTCTGTCTGTCTGTTTCTGCCTGTGTCTTTTGTCCTTGCTCTGCTTCTGCCGTGTCCTTGTACAGCACACTTGCAGGCATTCCAGGTGAGCATCTCCAAGGGTTAAGGGCTCAGGAGCCAACGGGAATTCTGCAGGTACGCCAGTCGCGCAAGGGAGAGCGGTGGTGCGTCATGGCTGACTGACTCAGTGTTCTTGTAGAGGGCCCGATACATAGGCGACAGGGAGGGAAAGGGCTAAAGGATAGAATTCCCACAGCCACAGACCTTAGTGAGTGAGAGCTCACGCTGGGCTTTTTCTGCCGCCCTTGCAGAGGAATCCGTGCGGGGCCGTGGGCGGAGAAGAAAGAGTCCGAGATGGACTTGAGCTGCCTGGACGTGATTCTCGGAAGACGTGAAGGGTCCTCAGCGTTCGGCCTTCCCATGGCTCTGTGTGAGTAAGAGATGCGTGCTTTGAAATCTTCAAGCGTCCTGGCAGTAGGTTTCTTCTGAGGCAGAGAGCTTCCTGCTGGGGCACGGAGCCTGGTGGCTTGGGGACTGGTGAAGGGGCAGTAGGCGGTTCAACAAAGCGTGGATAGAGATTCAAGGCCTCCTTTCTCCCGCGTTCCAGTAGTGGCAGCGGGAGGGAGTGGACGATGGTGAGAGGCTGCGGCGCGATGGAGAAGAAGCGATGCCGCGTCCTTGCGGACTGAAACGCTAAGTTGTTTGTTTGTTTGTTCGTTCCCCCTCTGTTGTGTTCAGTAGCGAGCGATAAGAAGTCAACCCTCCCGGTGTCCTCCCGTCTGGGGATGGAACGGAAACGAGAACAGCGAGCTCGGGAGCTTGGTCGAAGCGAGGCGAGAACCTTCCTGCTGGGAGCGGAGCAGCCATCGCTGACACGGAGATAAGTGTCGGGTCTGGAAATCTCTCGGCTTACGGCCCACTCGGGTCTAGGAAGGGAAGTCACGTTTGATTAGACAGCCAGTCCGAGCGGAGTTTCCCGAGGTGCTTCCTTGGTAGCTCCCGTTTGTCAGGGATGCTGGTTTGTCTGGAACACGGTGTCCTTCTCAGCAGACGCTTGGCTCGAGGAGGAAGACGCAAGGTGGTAAGGTTTCTGGCTGCCTCTCATGTGTTTCTCTCTTGTTGCTCTCTCGTATTGGCCAATACGTTCTGTCTGTCTGTTTCTGCCTGTGTCTTTTGTCCTTGCTCTGCTTCTGCCGTGTCCTTGTACAGCACACTTGCAGGCATTCCAGGTGAGCATCTCCAAGGGTTAAGGGCTCAGGAACCAACGGGAATTCTGCAGGTACGCCAGTCGCGCAAGGGAGAGCGGTGGTGCGTCATGGCTGACTGACTCAGTGTTCTTGTAGAGGGCCCGATACATAGGCGACAGGGAGGGAAAGGGCTAAAGGATAGAATTCCCACAGCCACAGACCTTAGTGAGTGAGAGCTCACGCTGGGCTTTTTCTGCCGCCCTTGCAGAGGAATCAGGGCGGGGCCGTGGGCGGAGAAGAAAGAGTCCGAGATGGACTTGAGCTGCCTGGACGTGATTCTCGGAAGACGTGAAGGGTCCTCAGCGTTCGGCCTTCCCATGGCTCTGTGTGAGTAAGAGATGCGTGCTTTGAAATCTTCAAGCGTCCTGGCAGTAGGTTTCTTCTGAGGCAGAGAGCTTCCTGCTGGGGCACGGAGCCTGGTGGCTTGGGGACTGGTGAAGGGGCAGTAGGCGGTTCAACAAAGCGTGGATAGAGATTCAAGGCCTCCTTTCTCCCGCGTTCCAGTAGTGGCAGCGGGAGGGGGTGGCCGATGGTGAGAGGCTGCGGCGCGATGGTGGGAGAAGAAGCGATGCCGCGTCCTTGCGGACTGAAATGCTAAGTTGTTTGTTTGTTTGTTCGTTCCCCCTCCTCTGTGTTCGGTAGCGAGCGATAAGAAGTCAACCCTCCCGGTGTCCTCCCGTTTGGGGATGGAACGGAAACGAGAACAGCGAGCTCGGGAGCTTGGTCGAAGCGAGGCGAGAACCTTCCGGCTGGGAGCGGAGCAGCCATCGCTGACACGGAGATAAGTGTCGGGTCTGGAAATCTCTCGGCTTACGGCCCACTCGGGTCTAGGAAGGGAAGTCACGTTTGATTAGACAGCCAGTCCGAGCGGAGGTTCCCGAGGTGCTTCCTTGATAGCTCCCGTTTGTCAGGGCTCCCGTTTGTCAGGGATGCTGGTTTCTCTGGAACACGGTGTCCTTCTCAGCAGACGCTTGGCTCGAGGAGGAAGACGCAAGGTGGTAAGATTTCTGGCTGCCTCTGGTGTTTCTCTCTTGTTGCTCTCTCGTATTGGCCAATACGTTCTGTCTGTCTGTTTCTGCCTGTGTCTTTTGTCCTTGCTCTGCTTCTGCCGTGTCCTTGTACAGCACACTTGCAGGCATTCCAGGTGAGCATCTCCAAGGGTTAAGGGCTCAGGAGCCAATGGGAATTCTGCAGGTACGCCAGTCGCGCAAGGGAGAGCCATGGTGAGTCATGGCTGACTGACTCAGTTTTCTTGTAGAGGGCCCGATACATAGGCGACAGGGAGGGAAAGGGCTAAAGGATAGAATTCCCACAGCCACAGACCTTAGTGAGTGAGAGCTCACGCTGGGCTTTTTCTGCCGCCCTTGCAGAGGAATCAGTGCGGGGCCGTGGGCGGAGAAGAAAGAGTCCGAGATGGACTTGAGCTGCCTGGACGGGATTCTCGGAAGACGTGAAGGGTCCTCAGCGTTCGGCCTTCCCATGGCTCTGTGTGAGTAAGAGATGCGTGCTGTGAAATCTTCAAGCGTCCTGGCAGTAGGTTTCTCCTGAGGCAGAGAGCTTCCTGCTGGGGCACGGAGCCTTGTGGCTTGGGGACTGGTGAAGGGGTAGTAGGCGGTTCAACAGAGCGTGGATAGAGATTCAAGGCCTCCTTTCTCTCCACGTTTCTGTAGTGGCAGCAGGAGGGGGTGGCCGATGGTGGGAGGCTGCGGCGCGATGGTGGGAGAAGAAGCGATGCCGCGTCCTTGCGGACTGAAACGCTAAGTTGTTTGTTTGTTTGTTCGTTCCCACTCTGCTGTGTTCGGTAGCGAGCGATAAGAAGTCAACCCTCCCGGTGTCCTCCCGTCTGGGGATGGAACGGAAACGAGAACAGCGAGCTCGGGAGCTTGGTCGAAGCGAGGCGAGAACCTTCCTGCTGGGAGCGAAGCAGCCATCGCTGACACGGAGATAAGTGTCGGGTCTGGAAATCTCTCGGCTTACGGCCCACTCGGGTCTAGGAAGGGAAGTCACGTTTGATTAGACAGCCAGTCCGAGCGGAGGTTCCCGAGGTGCTTCCTTGGTAGCTCCCGTTTGTCAGGGATGCTGGTTTCTCTGGAACACGGTGTCCTTCTCAGCAGACGCTTGGCTCGAGGAGGAAGACGCAAGGTGGTAAGGTTTCTGGCTGCCTCTCATGTGTTTCTCTCTTGTTGCTCTCTCGTATTGGCCAATACGTTCTGTCTGTCTGTTTCTGCCTGTGTCTTGTGTCCTTGCTGTGCTTCTGCCGTGTCCTTGTACAGCACACTTGCAGGCATTCCAGGTGAGCATCTCCAAGGGTTAAGGGCTGAGGAGCCAATGGGAATTCTGCAGGTACGCCAGTCGAGCAAGGGAGAGCGGTGGTGCGTCATAGCTGACTGACTCAGTGTTCTTGTAGAGGGCCCGATACATAGGCGACAGGGAGGGAAAGGGCTAAAGGATAGAATTCCCACAGCCACAGACCTTAGTGAGTGAGAGCTCATGCTGGGCTTTTTCTGCCGCCCTTGCAGAGGAATCAGTGCGGGGCCGTGGGCGGAGAAGAAAGAGTCCGAGATGGACTTGAGCTGCCTGGACGGGATTCTCGGAAGACGTGAAGGGTCCTCAGCGTTCGGCCTTCCCATGGCTCTGTGTGAGTAAGAGATGCGTGCTTTGAAATCTTCAAGCGTCCTGGCAGTATGTTTCTCCTGAGGGAGAGAGCTTCCTGCTGGGGCACGGAGCCTGGTGGCTTGGGGACTGGTGAAGGGGTAGTAGGCTGTTCAACAGAGCGTGGATAGAGATTCAAGGCCTCCTTTCTCTCCACGTTTCTGTAGTGGCGGTGGGAGGCTGCGGCGCGATGGTGGGAGAAGAAGCGATGCCGCGTCCTTGCGGACTGAAACGCTAAGTTGTTTGTTTGTTTGTTCGTTTCCCCTCTGCTGTGTTCGGTAGCGAGCGATAAGAAGTCAACCCTCCCGGTGTCCTCCCGTCTGACGATGGAACGGAAACGAGAACAGCGAGCTCGGGAGCTTGGTCGAAGCGAGGCGAGAACCTTCCGGCTGGGAGCGGAGCAGCTATCGCTGACACGGAGATAAGTGTCGGGTCTGGAAATCTCTCGGCTTACGGCCCACTCGGGTCTAGGAAGGGAAGTCGCGTTTGCTGAGACAGCCAGTCCGAGCGGAGGTTCCACTCCCGCAGTACATTTCAACATCCCCCTCACACAAGCTGCACCCCCACCAGTGCTCTTCCCTAGCCCATACCCCCTATTCCTGGTGTCCCTCAGTTTCCCTTCTTCTCTCCACAGACTCAGAGCAACGTGCAACCCCAGAGCATCCCTCCCTTCACGGGGCCCATCAGCTCCTCTTTTTCCTCCCTAGAACACTTCCCCATCCCGCAGTCTATCCCTATCCCTACCTTTCCCCCGTCTATAGGACCCTTAAACCCCGTTTCTTTCCTTCCCAACCCACAGTCCCTCCCGCCACACTCCCATCCCGCCTGCCATGTGACCCCCATCACTACCTTCCCCCCAGGCCTCCTTCCACACATAAGGACTCCCTCAACCACTCTCCTCTTCCTCCTCAACAAGCCCCCATCCCAAGCCATCCCACACTCCAGACCCTTCCAATCCATGCTCCCATCCATTGGGTCCCACCCCCCTTCTCTTCCTTTCTACACCCACATCCCATAGCAACCTGCACTCCTAACGCTGCCCTTCCTCCATGCATGCCTACACCCATACACGGTATGCGTGCTTTATTTTGTTTTGATAAACAACAGCAATCTCTCAACTGTAAAAGCTAGATTTTAATTAAACAAATGTAGTTTGTGTAATTTCTAACAGCAGGAGGGGAGCGGGAGAAGTTGTGCGTATATTACTCCTCATTGAGGGGATGGGCAAACGTATGAGCTTGCATTGTAGTGATTTCTCTCTCGCGTCAGATAATATTATTTTGGGTGTACTTTCCGGAGGGGAACTGCAATTGAGTGCTGGACGATTTTCTAGCTAAGCCTTACCGTAGAGAGCTGTTTGCAGACTCTGTGTTTCTACACTTGGTGCTTCCCAACCTGCGTGGGCTCCCAGAGGCCAGAGAGCCTAAGTCAGCAAAACAGGGAGAGGCAGCCAAGGCTAGTGGAGCAAGTAGTCTCAGTGAAATCCCACCACATCCAATGGCATCCCAGAAGGAGGACCAAACCCATCAGAAGCTGGGCCTTTGAGAAAAGGTCTCTCCATGTACTGGGTAAGCTTGGAGGCCTCTCAAGGCGTACCTGCTCCCGGCAGTGCACTTACTGCGTTACAGAAATGCTAACAGTGACACTCGGCGAATGGGATGTTAGCGTATAGTCGTGTATACGATTAACTGATAAGCCTGGGCTTATCGGTTAATCCTGACAACTACACACGCTTCCCTCCCCCTTGCTGTCTCTAATACAGAGTCAGCAAGGGCTGGGGGGAGGTGAGAGCCTGTGCGCGTGGGGAGCTGGCTTTTAAGTCATCGCCCCAGAAGCACCAGATCCCGCGGAGCTACGTGCTCCGTATCCATCGGTGCACTTCTGATCCTGATAAGAACATAAGAATGGCTATACTGGGTCAGACCAAAGGGCCATCTAGCCCAGTAGCCTGTCTGCCAACAGTGGCCAGTGCCAGGTGCCCCAGAGGGGGTGGACCGAAGACAATGATCAAGCAATTTGTCTCCTGCCATCCATCTCCAGCCTTTGACAAACAGAGGCCAGGGGCACCATTTCTTCCTTCCCCCAGGCTAATAGCCTTTTATGGACCTAACCTCCATGAATTTATCTAGTTTTTTTTTAAACTCTGTTCTAGTCCTAGCCTTCACAGCATCCTCTGGCAAGGAGTTCCACAGGTTGACTGTGCGCTGTGTGAAGACCTTTCTTTTATTAGGTTTAAACCTGCTACCCATTAATTTCATTTGGTGTCCTCTAGTTCTTATATTATGGGAACAAGTAAAGAACTTTTCTATATTCACCCTCTCCACACCACTCATGATTTTATAGACCTCTATCATATCCCCCTCAGTCTCCTCTTTTCTAAGCTGAAAAGTCCTAGTCTCTTTAGCCTCTCTTCATATGGGACCTGTTCCAAACCCCTAATCATTGTAGTTGCCCTTTTCTGAACCCTTTCCAAGGCCAAAATATCTTTTTTGAGGTGAGGAGACCACATCAGTACACAGTACTGAAGATATGGCGTACCATAGTTTTATACTTCCCCTTCTCCTCCTTCCCCTGGCTTCCCCCTTCCAGCTCCCTCCTCCTCCTTCCCCTGGCTTCCCCCTTCCAGCTCCCTCCTCCCAGGTTTCCACCTCCCCTCTCTCTTCCCCTCTCCCACCACCTTTTACCAGTCTCCCCAGAGGTTAATCCCCACCCCTCAGTTTTCAAAAATAGAAACTCTCTTGATTTAACAACACACGTGTCATTTATTTTTTACATCAGGAAGGGGGCTAGGGAAGGGTAAGTGGAAGGAGGTTAGGGAGAAATGGGGCATGAGCCCCTGATGGGGAGAACTGGGGTGGCTCTGCGGGCTCCTCGGGGTGGAAGCTCTCCTGCAGGGCCTCCTGGATCCTGACAGCCTCCCAATTGATCCTCTTGGATGGCAGCCTGCGGCAAGTGCAGCCGGGCTGATGGCCAAGTGCTTTGATGTGCCGAGTGTGGGCACTCCAAGACAGGACTGCTTTGCTGTCCCTTATCGAGGTAGACAAGCAAGTGGGGAACCCTGAGAACTGTCTGTCCGGGGTGGGGGTCGGGTTCCTTTAAGCACAACCCTCGGCTAGACGGAGGCAGCAGCTCCACACTCTAAGTCCTAACCTGATGCCCTGCAGGCACTGGTTCTGGCCAGCCTTAACTTCGGTTCAGGGTCCACTCAATGTGGATATGCTATTTCCAATTAGCAAAATGCTAATTCGAATTAGTTTTTAGGTCTAGATGCACTAATTCGAATTAGCTTAGTTCGAATTAGTGCTGCAGTGTAGACATACCCTAAGGGTGTGTCTACACTGTACCATTTTTCTGGAATAAGGGACATTATTCTGGCAGAACAACAGTAGCATCCACACAGCAATTGCATTATTTCAAAAGAAAATGGAAACAATTGAAACAATGGAGGGCTTATTCCTCATGGAATGAGGTTTATCAGTGTCGGAAAAACTTGTTTGATCAAGAGCGTGTTGGGCTGGGGGCCGTTAGGGAGGAAGAGGAGGGTGGGTGAGGGGGTCCTTATGTGTTGAAAGATGACTGGGGAGAAGGTAGGGTGAGGGTTGAGGTGAGCTGGGAAGGTGGCTCTGACGGACCGAGCCAGGTCTGGGCACAGCTGAGGGCGTCCGCTCAGGGCGAATTGCTCAAAACTCGGGGCTCCTTACAGCCCCAGACTGGAAGCCTTTCCCAAATAGGCCATAAACCGGTCACACTGAGTGCTTTAGCTGCCAATCTGGCCAGCCAGAAGCCTCAGGAGCAAAACCCCTCAGACACCCCAGCTCTCCCTGTGCCACAATTAGCCCCGGGCCTGCACACAGGTGAGGGGGTTGTAGAACCCAATCTCACCTTCCCCGAACGGGTCTTTCCGGTCCCAAAGAACCAGCCACAAATCCCCGGTCAGTTTACACTTTGGATCTTACCCACAAGATCACGCAGGGCCAATCCTTTAGAATCTAAAGGTTTATTAATAGAAGAAAGAAAAGCATGGATTGATATTTTGGGATTCTTGGATCTATGGAAATAGCCAAGCATTACATTGTAGCTGTAATGTTTGGCTATGTTCACACTGGGGAATTATTTCAAATAAGGTATTTTGGGGGTTAAAATATTTGAAAATATTTTTCAAAATAGTGTGTTCCCACAACAGGGAAGCATCAGCATTTGTGAGAGGTAGGGTCCCTTAGTAAGGACATGCTACTTTGAGTCAAAGTATGTCTACACTACACACTTGTTTTAGCATTTCCCCATTACAATTTCAGAATAGCATATTCTATTTCAGAATACAAGGCTTCTCAGATATTTTGGCTGGTTTTAATTACTCTGAGGCAGGCTTCCCTAAAGTGGCTGTGCTACCTTGATTTAGAGCCCCAGGAAACACTAGAGCGTAATTCCCTTAATGGCCCTAGGAAGGAGCTATTTGTAAATAGCGACAGTGGAGCACACACAATATTGCTATTTAAAAAGAGCAATTTCTACAATGGCATTATTCTGGAACAATAAACTCTCATGTCACAAAAAATAAGAAGCCTGTTGTTCGAAATAACGGGCTTGCCTTGTGCATGCTCACGTTATCACTTTTCTAAAGCGATGTATTTCAGAATGTCTTATAGAGGTGCGGTTAGTTACTCCCCAGTGCTTCCCGGGACTCCATTGGGAGTGACTGCGGGGAGTACGTACTTTGTAAGGCTTGTGCTGTAGAACATTTCCATTGAAATACCATTTCCTGTGTGACATGGATTCAGTGTCTATGCTCAGAGGCTCTTAGTTTGGAATGGGGCATTTCTACCCTCAGAACAATCTTTTTTATTTGGAAATAACGGCCCTTAGCAGAGCAACAGTGCCACTCGGTGGTCATTGCCGGTAATGCACGTGTAATTCCGTAGCGCCTCCACAGTGCCGCTCGGTGGTCATTGCCGGTAATGCACGTGTAATTCCGTAGCGCCTCCACAGTGCCGCTCGGTGGTCATTGCCGGTAATGCACGTGTAATTCCGTAGCGCCTCCACAGTGCCGCTCGGTGGTCATTGCCGGTAATGCACGTATAATTCCGTAGCGCCTCCACAGTGCCACTCGGTGGTCATTGCCGGTAATGCACGTGTAATTCCGTAGCGCCTCCACAGTGCCACTCGGTGGTCATTGCCGGTAATGCACGTGTAATTGCGTAGCGCCTCCACAGTGCCACTCGGTGGTCATTGCCGGTAATGAACGTATAATTCCATCGCCCCCAGCTGCTGTCCCTCCTCTCCCCTCTCCCCTGCTGCCCACGGCCCCCCTCATCCCGCACACCAGGCTCTGTGCAGCCCTCTCCCCTCCTGCCCCCGGCCCCTTCATCCCGCACACCAGGCTCTGTGCAGCCCTCTCCCCTCCTGCTTCCTCACCCCAGCCTGCACCCCCGTCCATATGCTTATCCCGGGGCCCTTCCTCACCCCAGCCTGCACCCCCCGTCCATATTCTTATCCCGGGGCCCTTCCTCTCCCCAGCTTGCACCCCCATCCATATTCTTATCCCGGGGCCCTTCCTCACCCCAGTCTGCACCCCCATTCATGGGAGCCATCAGTCCACCTTTTCCCTGCACCACATTCAGTAAAGTGTCTGATCAGGGTATGAGAGCAGCCCTGAGCCTTTGTCTCCACTCAGCAGGTTGCACCACACAGGATATGTGGATGGTCCTGGGCTCTGTACAGCACTCCAGACTGACCCCTGGGCACGGCTTCTGGGTCCTAGCCCTTTGCTGTCACTCCTGCCCGAGGGCTTTGCTGGCTCCAGACTGGGTAACAGCTGGGAAACTGGCTGGGCAGGGGGCTAATGACAGGGAGCAGAAGTCTTCCCAATCAGCATTGAGACTTGATGGGAGGCTGAGAGGTCACAGCAGATGTCCTAAAGGATGGGCCAGCTCACCATCTGAGGGGATCAGTCTCAGAGCAATTCCAGCCCTGCCTCTTTGGGAGAGCCTCCCACAAAGCCATAAGGCGGGGTCTCTGAGGTTGCCCCCACCTTGCACCTCTGTCCTGTGTGTCTGATGTCAGGATCTCTCTACGAGGTCACCGCCTCCCCATCGCCTTTCCCCAATAGCCTGAGATTCTACAACAGGCCTTTGAGATGTCATCGCCCCCCCACCCCGACCGTCTCCTGCAAGGATGGCGTTCTGCCCCTAGTCTGCCCCTGCCCCTCGGGACACACTGACTGATAAGAATACAGTACTCTCAGATAGACATGGAAAGGGGTAACGGGTTAATGAGCGCTAGAGCAATTCCACCCACAGGATCCTGCTCAACCTTAACTTAGTGATTTCTATGCCTAGAGCTCAGGTGGATCAGAAGGAACAGGCTCCAAACCTCTCTGCAGCTCTTACCTTCTGAACAGGTAACATCAACTCCGTGGGTAGGGAAGGAGAAAACTCTGACGAGATTCCTCCTCGTGCTCCCATAATTAATCCTAATTCTTTCTCCGCCCTCAACGAGAGACCTTGAGAAGGAGCCTTGCTCCTGCAAAGCCATTAGAATCTCTGAGCTTGTCCCTGCCTTGCACCTCTCTTCTGATTGGCTGATGTCAGGTTAGGGTCTCTCTGTGAGGTCACCACCGACCTATCACTATCTCCCAGTAGGCTGAGATCCTGCAACAGGCCTTTGTGATGTCACTACCCCCCTTCCATCCCCTGCAACGCTGGTTTCCTGGCCCTGGTGAGCCTCTTTGGATGTGTGAGTGGGATGATGTAGGGCAGTGGTCTCCAACCTTTTTACACCCAAGATCTACCGTCTTGCCCCTTCCTTGAAGCCTTGCCCTCTCTATTCTCCTCCTCTCCATCACTTGCTATCCCCAACCCTTATACTGCTGCTTTTTTTTTTTCAATTCTTCTGTAGGAAGAGGTTTTTCCAACATTTGGCCTGTCTAGACTGGACCAAATATCAGAAAAAACCCTTCTTTTGGAAGCTCCCTTATTCCTCGTGGAAAGAGGAATATAGGGGTGACCAAAAGAGCATGTTTGCTCTTCCACTAAAAAAAGCAGAAGAATAAATGCATCCCTGGATGCAGAAGAGTTTTTCTGGGATATTTCCAGAATCCTGAAAAACTCCTGGGCTGTGTCTAGACGGGCAAGTGTTTCCTCAAAATCATCTGCATGTAAGATCGTTAGTGTTCTTGCGGAAATACTGTGCTGTTCCCGTTCGGGCAAAAGTCCTCTTGCACAAATCATTTGCGCAAGAGGGCCAGTGTAGACAGCACAGTACTGTTTTGCGCAAAAAAGCCCCGATGGCTAAAATGGCGATTGGGGCTTTTTTGCGCAAAGCCACATCTAGATTGGCCACAGACACTTTTCTGCAAAAAGTGCTTTTTCGGAAAAGCGTCCTGCCAATCTAGACGCGCTTTTCCGAAAATGCTTTTAACGGAAAACTCTTCCGTTAAAAGCATTTCTGGTCAGGGAGACGCTGAGCAAAGCGGCGCAGGACCGAGGCCGGACCCGCGGCGCTCCCAGCTGATCTGGAAGCGGCCACGGGTCTGCAGACCAGGGAGACGCTGAGCAAAGCGGCGCAGGACCCAGGGCCGGACTCGCGGCGCTCCCAGCTGATCTGGAAGCGCCGCGGTCCGGCTCGGGTCCTCCGCCGCTTTGCTCCCCGTGAGAAAATCCCCGTTCGACATAAGTCGGATCCGCGTAACTCGGGGACTGCCTGTATCATAAATTCAAGATAGACATATTGATGTGGGGAACCTACATTGCTTATTGAACGTCTCCATTGTTCAGCCCAGCTAAGACTTTCCCCTTTCCTGTCCTGCTGTCTCCCTCCACAGAACAGGGGGGAGTTTGCTTGGCATGCATTCCCCACAGAGGTGGTCTCAGGAACCACAAAAAAGTAGGGCACACCTGGCAGTAGATTTCTTCACAGGCCATGAGCTTCTTTTATGGCATGGGGCCCTGTGGCATTGAGGCTGGGAAAGGGACAGTAGTCTACTCTGTAGAGTCACTGTTTTGGATACCGGCTCAATGTAGTCTACTCTAGCGTTACTAATTTGGATATCTTTCTACTCTAGCTGTATTCCTGCAGTGGCCATGAAAGGGCATGGCTGGTGGTAGGAGTCTGTGATATCTTATATGCGAGAAGAAGAGGTTATGCACCATTGCTGACTGAGCTGCTAACTTGTTTGTTCTTTCCCCCTTGTGCTGACTTCAATATCAAGGCATAAGAAGTCAGCCATTCGAGTCTCTTCCCATCACGCGAAGGAAAGACAGCACGAATGAGAGCAGTAAGGTTGGGAGAATGATGAATGGGAGGCAAGAACTGTCCAGTTGAAAGCAGAGCTACCACCGCTGTCACTGAGATAAGTGTTTAATTTAGAGAAATCTGAGCTTATGGCCCACCTGGCTGCAGGTAGTGACGTGCTGTTTGCTTAGGAAGCCAGCCCTAGCTGTGGTTCCCGACTAGCAACTTTGGTTATGAGAGAAACGGGGTTTCCATTTGTAGGTGCTGCTCATTTCTTTGGGGAACAGTGTGTCCACCTTAGCAGAGACTTGGATTGAGGATGATGATGCTCAGTGGTGAGTTGTTTGCCTTCCTCCCACGTGTTTCTCTCTCCTCGTTCTGTTGTGTTGGCCAGCAAGTTCTGTCTGTCTGTCTCTGTCTGTGTCTTTGTCCTTGCTCTGCTTCAGCCGTGTCCTTGTACGGCACACTTGCAGGCATTCCAGGTGAGCATCTCCACGGGTTAAGGGCTCAGGAGCCAACGGGAATTCTGCAGGTACGCCAGTCGCGCAAGGGAGAGCGGTGGTGCGTCATGGCTGACTGACTCAGTGTTCTTGTAGAGGGCCCGATACATAGGCGAGGGGCGGGGGGGAAGGGCTAAAGGATAGAATTCCCACAGCCACAGAGCTTAGTGAGTGAGAGGTCTCTTCAGTCACGCCGCTCTCGGATCTCGCTGCAGGGAGGGATTCTGGCGCCGCTCTCTGGTCTCGCTGCAGGGAGGGATTCTGGCGCCGCTCTCGGGTCGTGCTGCTGGGGGGTCTCTGGCGCCTCTCTCGGGTCGCGCTGCTGGGGGGTCTCTGGCGCCTCTCTCGGGTCGCGCTGCTGGGGGGTCTCTGGCGCCTCTCTCGGGTCGCGCTGCTGGGGGGGTCTCTGGCGCCTCTCTCGGGTCGTGCTGCTGGGGGATCTCTGGCGCCTCTCTTGGGTCGCGCTGCTGGGGGGTCTCTGGCGCCTCTCACGGGTTGCGCTGCTGGGGGGTCTCTGGCGCCTCTCACGGGTCGTGCTGCTGGGGGGTCTCTGGCGCCTCTCACGGGTCGCGCTGTTAGGGAGTCTCTGGTGCCTCTCTCGGGTTATGCTGCTGGGGGGTCTCTGGCGCCTCTCACGGGTCGCGCTGCTGGGGGGTCTCTGGCGCCTCTCACGGGTCGCGCTGCTGGGGAGTCTCTGGCGCCTCTCACGGGTCGCGCTGCTGGGGGGTCTCTGGCGCCTCTCTCGGGTCGCGCTGCTGGGGGGGGTCTCTGGCGCCTCTCTCGGGTCGCGCTGCTGGGGGGGGTCTCTGGCGCCTCTCTCGGGTCGCGCTGCTGGGGGGTCTCTGGCGCCTCTCACGGGTCGCGCTGCTGGGGGGTCTCTGGCGCCTCTCACGGGTCGCGCTGCTGGGGGGTCTCTGGCGCCTCTCACGGGTTAAGCTGCTGGGGGATCTCTGGCACCTCTCTCGGGTTATGCTGCTGGGGGGTCTCTGGCGCCTCTCACGGGTCGCGCTGCTGCGGGGTCTCTGGCGCCTCTCATGGGTCGCGCTGCTGGGGGGTCTCTGGCGCCTCTCACGGGTCGCGCTGCTGGGGGGGGTCTCTGCCACCTCTCTCGGGTCGCGCTGCTGTGGGGGGTCTCTGGGGCCGCTCTTGGGTCGCGGTCTCTGGGGCCGCTCTTGGGTCGCGCTGCTGGGGGGGGGGTCTCTGGGGCCGCTCTTGGGTCGCGCTGCTGTGGGGGGTCTCTGGCACCTCTCTCGGGTTTTGCTGCTGGGTGGGTGTCTGGGGCCGCTCTTGGGTCGCGCTGCTGTGGGGGGTCTCTGGCACCTCTCTCGGGTCGCGCTGCTGGGGGAGGTCTCTGGCGCCGCCCTCGGGTGATGCTGCTTGGGGAGGTCTCTGGCGCCGCTTTCGGGTGATGCTGCTGGGCGGGGTCTCTAGCGTCGCTCTCCAGTCGCGCTGCTGGGGGGGGGTCTCTGGCTCTGCTCTCGGATCGCGTTGCTTGGGGGGGTCTCTGGTGCCGCTCTCCGGTCTCCTATCTGGGGGGGGTCTCTGGCGCCGCTCTAGGGTGATGCTGTTGGGGGGGGGCGGTATCTGTCTCCGCTCTCCGGTCTCCTATCTGGGGGTGGGTCTCTGGCACCGCTCTCGGGTGATGCTGTTGGGGGGGGGCGCTATCTGTCGCCGCTCTCCGGTTGCCCAGCTGGGGGTGTCTCTGGCGTCGCTCTCTGGTCGCGCTGCTGGAGGCGGGGTTCTGGCACCACTCTCGTGTGATGCTGCTGGGGGGGCGGTATCTGTCGGCTCTCCGGTCGCACTATTGGGGGGGGTCTCTGGCTCCCCTCTCAGGTCGTGCTGCTGGGGGGGGGGGAGATCTCTGTCGCCGTTCTCCAGTGATGCTGCTGGGGGGTGTCTCTGGCGCCACTCTCAGGTCGCACTGCTGGGGGTGGGTCTGTGGTGCCGCTCTCGGGTCTTGCTGCTGCGGGGGGTCTCTGGCACCTCTCTCGGGTTTTGCTGCTGGGTGGGTGTCTGGGGCCGCTCTCGGGTCGCGCTGCTGGGGGGGGTCTCTGGGGCCGCTCTTGGGTCGCGCTGCAGTGGGGGGGGGGGTCTCTGGCACCGATCTCGGGTGATGCTGCTCGGGGAGGTCTCTGGCGCCGCTCTAGGGTGATGCTGCTCAGCGGGGTCTCTAGCGTCGCTCTCCAGTCGCGCTGCTGGGGGGGTGTCTCTGGCGTCGCTCTCTGGTCGCGCTTCTGGGGGGGGGGTTCTGGCGCCACTCTCGGGCTCTCCCCCCCCCCGTGCCTCAGTTTCCTCCTCTGCAATCACCTCATCCCCTCCCCTGGACCTGGCACCTGCCTCTCGCTCCCCAGTGGGGCCCAGGCTGCGCTTCAGCCCGGCCGGCCACTGCCGCCCGTCACCCGCAGGACCAGCTGCGGCTCCGCCCCCTAAACTGCGCCGTGGCCGGTGGTCCTGCCCAGCTCCAACCAGTCAATCTTAACGGACTGCTCTGTCCGCGAATGTGGTGTGACTAAGGGGCGCATCCTGACACTGCTGTCGGCCAAAAGGCTGTGTCTGGTGGATCTTAACGGACTGCTCTGTCCGCCAATGGAGCGTGACTCAGGGGCATGTCCTAATGCAAATGTTGTACCAATAAAAGCAAGCAGGATCTTATGAGGGGGATAAGGCAAAAAGCCACATTTATTGTAAAGATAAAGAATAAAGAAAAGATAGAAGCAAACAACGTTGTTTAGCTACTTAGTCCTATCACTGCTTAACCCTTATACACTTATATAGATAACTATTCAGTCAATCGTTCATCCATTCATTCAAGTTCTGTGTATTGTTCTAGTTCCCAGCCTGGAAGTTGCTTGTGACAGAATACTGGCCAGGTATTCTGTACACAAGTGATGGGAGTGGGGAGCGAAGTCCTGATCAGATGCGCATCTCAAGCTCCTGATGGGCTGGCAGCAGAACCTTGGACTCTGACTCCATAGTCTTTTAGTCCAGTTCTTATAGGAATTTCTTCCTAGGCCAGTCTATGGGAATTGCTGCATCATGCTGATGTCCAGGGTGGCTGCCAGGTGCTCGTCAGTGATCTCATCGGGTGGATCTCCAGTACTTGGTTTTCTCCACTTGACACCTTTTGGTTGCACTGGCACCTGACACCTTCTTCAGCCCTTTGTTGCTGCATTCTCAGGCTGGCACCTCTCAGAACCATTCATTCATCGTCCAAGCACTCTCTCTCTTACGTACATTCCCTAATTAATGTTTCCCATACAGTATTTTGCATAATAATACAAGAGTTGTAGTTACAAAAAGTTACAAAAGTTTCTGGGTGGCATTTCTTAAAACATTCTCTCTCTGAGCGCTGAGTTAGTTACTGTTATAGTTACAATGCTTCACTTTGCGATTAGGGTTAAGTGCTTCACAATGCTTTGAAGAGAACGGTTGTCAATTGTGTAACAGTAAGTTTGAGCGTGCCCTGGCGCACAGCGAGGGGAGCTGTTTCTGGCTACATAGTAGTATATTTTTAACAGTTTGAAGTTACATGACCTAATATTACATTCCTAACCAATTATATTCTAGAGGGGCAAAAATGTTTAGATTTATAATTAAACAATCCTAACAAATAATAATAATAAATCTAAACACTTCTCAAGCTTGATAACACTAAATCTAAACCCTTTCACAAGAATAAATCTAAACACTTCTATGCTTCTTCTACTTAACAAACTTCTCCTCCTTAGACTTGTAGTTGTGGGGAACAAATTCTGGGGAGTCACTTCCACTTGGGGAATCATGTTTCATACTTGACTATGTTATCCCTACACTAAGGCTGGCCAAGAGACTGTCCCAGACTGATCATAACAGACTGTTCTGTCCGCGAATGGGCTGAGAGTACAGGGCGTGTTCGGAATCTGTGGCGCCCAATCTGAGGCTGTCCGAGGTGAATCTTAACGGACTGCTCCGTGCGCCAATGGGCGGTGACTAAAGGCGTGTTCTGGGGCTGCTGGCGGCCAATAGGTTGTCCGGGGTGGATTATAACAGACTCTTCTGTCCGCGAATGGGCTGTGACTTAGGGGTGGTTCCTGGCTGTGTGCCAGCCAATGGGCTTTCGGAAGACAGCCTTGGCGGAGGATAGTGTCGCCCAACGGGCTGTCAGCAAAGGGGATCCTGCCTCTGGTTCGGCCAATGGGCTGTCGCAGGGGGGCGTTGTCTGACTGGGCGGCCGGCGCCGCCATGACAGGAAGGTCCGAGGAGCGCGCGGGGGCGCAAGCGAATCCTGGGTCCGAGTGCGAAGCTGCCCCGCCCCCAGCCCGCCCCTTGTTGGTGTCTAGCCCGGGGGAGGAGGGGGCGCGAGGGAAGGTGGAGGAGCGGGTTGGGGGTGGGGTGTCTGGCCCGGGGGAGGAGGCGGCGGCGCAAGGGAAGATGGGGGAGCGGGCGGGGGTGGGGTGTCTGGCCCCGGGGAGGAGGAGGGGGCGCGAGGGAAGGTGGGGGAGCGGGCTGGGGGAGGGGTGTCTGGCCCGGGGGGGGAGAGGGCGCGAGGGAAGGTGGGGGAGCGGGCTGGGGGTGGGGTGTCTGGCCCGGGGGAGGAGGGGGCGCGAGGGAAGGTGGGGGAGCGGGCTGGGGGAGGGGTGTCTGGCCCGGGGGAGGAGGCGGCGGCGCAAGGGAAGATGGGGGAGCGGGCTGGGGGCGGGGTGTCTGGCCCGGGGGAGGAGGGGGCGCGAGGGAAGGTGGGGGAGCAGGCTGGGGGCGGGGTGTCTGGCCCGGGGGAGGAGGGGGCGCGAGGGAAGGTGGGGGAGCGGGCTGGGTGTCTGGCCCGGGGGGGGGAGGGGGCGCGAGGGAAGGTGGAGGAGCGGGTTGGGGGAGGGGTGTCTGGCCCGGGGGAGGAGGCGGCGGCGCAAGGGAAGATGGGGGAGCGGGCTGGGGGTGGGGTGTCTGGCCCCGGGGAGGAGGAGGGGGCGCGAGGGAAGGTGGGGGAGCGGGCTGGGGGTGGGGTGTCTGGCCCGGGGGAGGAGGAGGGGGCGCGAGGGAAGGTGGGGGAGCGGGCTGGGGGTGGGGTGTCTGGACAGGGGTGAGGTTTAGGAGCAGGCTGGGTGTGAGGGGTCTCAGTGGAGGGTGTGTGTGAGCAGGCTGGGGGCGTGGGGTCTCAGCCTGGGTGAGTGAGGGGCCACTAACTTCTTTCACAGTGCTGCCAGCACCATGGCCCAGGATCAGCCTCCCGCTGCTCCCATTGGCAGGATATTGGCAAATGGGAGTAGCAGGAAAATCCTCCAGGAAGCGGGTCCATGCCCTGCTGTGGGATGGGGAGGAGGAAGGGAAGCAGCAGTGTGCGGAGCCGATTCTAGCTCCGCTTCTTCCTTGCAAGCTGGATCCGGCAGGGAGCCTTGGGGCTTTTCCCCCACCCCCGCCCTTTCACCTCCCCTCTCCTGTGGCATGTGAGAATGGAAGAGCGTCATATAGAGAGTTAACTTTCTTTTAGGAGCAAACAAGGAATTTTTCCTTTTTTTGAGGGAGACTTAGGACAGGTTATTTAGAGCTTGTCAGAAAACTTCAGATGATGTCCACTAGCAGACATCAAGAAATGAAGAACCCGTCACTTGCTTTGGTAGTTTGTGCCAGTGGTGAATCATCCTCCCTGTGAAGTATTGGTGCCCTATGTCCAAGAGGAACGTGTCTGGTTTCACCTTCCAGCCACTGGCTCCTGTCCTGCCTTTCTCTGCACCGTGAACCGGCCCTTTGGTACCCGACATGTTCTCTCCGGAAAGGCCCTTAGACGCCCGAGTAACGTCACCTCTCAGCTTTCCTTGTACAAGCCAACCACACGGAGCTCAAGAGCAGAGGAGAAGGACTTTCTCTGCAGCCCTCCAGACTTTTTGCTCTTTGCTGCCCCGTCTCTAAGTTTCCAACAGCTTTTCAAAATGTGGCCCCTGAAGCAGGCTGCAGTCTCCAATCTCAGTCTCATGGACGCTGCATCACCTCCCTGCCCGGCTCGCATCTCTGCTCGTGGGGCAGAGCTGGCGGGCAGGGCAGCGGGTCGGTCACAGCTCAGCCTCGCAGGGTCAGTGATGCGGCTCCCCCGGCTCCTTCTTTTTCTGCTTGTCCAGGGCCGAATCCACTCGCCCCTCAGCAGGAGCCAGGTGATGGGAAACATGCTTCTGGGCAGGCTCTACACGCTGCTCCAGTTTCACGCCATCCTCGCCGACTTCCCCTCCTGCTCCGTCGCCCCGGGTAGGTGGCAGCAATGGCGGGAGAGGCCCTCTAGAAATGGGCATGGGGGGGCTCTGGCCCGGCTGAGAAACGGGCACGGGGCGGAGGGGACATTAGAGCTGACGCTAGAGTCCCCTGTTGCCCAGGCTGGGCGGGGAGGGCCCCCCGGCGTACCAGAAGCCCACGGGCTAATCAGACTATAGCGGGTTTGTGGATTTAGGGTTTCTGCTCCAGAGGCCGTGGTGCCTCAGGCTTTAGCTGAATGCGTTACAGCAGGAGGATTTTGCTCAGGAAGGCCAGGCAGGAATAGCTGGTGGGCGGGAGGGGTGCAGCCGGCCAGGCCTGCGGCATGGAAAGTGGAGTATCGGCGGGTGACGCTAGGGATGCTCAGTGGAGCTGAATCAACGACCGTAATTTAGCGACTATATCCCGCACCCGAATATACCCTGCAGTTTTTTCTATTTGAGTAACCTCTTTTATACCCCACACACGAATATAACCCGCAGAGCATACAAGACTTTTCTGTGCCGGGGGTATATTTGCTGGGGGTATGTTTACGGTGCGGGGGGAGGGGGGGATAGCCACTCACCGCCCCAGGTTCCAGCACAGCCGCTAGCCTCCGGGTGGGGGAGCGCTCACCGCCCAGTTCCTGCCCAGCCTCAGGAAGGGGCAGGGGCGTGAGCACAGGAGGGAGGGGCGGGGGCACAGGTGGCTCTCCATGGCACTGGCTCCCATTCCCCCCACTTTACTGCTGATAGAGAGGCGTGGCGCGGAGGGTGTGGGGGGCAGACGGAGCCGGTACCTGCACGAAGCTTTCCAGCCAGCTCCCCGCATGTGCCAGCTATCGCAGGCAGCAGTGGCAGGCGGGGTGGGGGTCGCCAGGGCTCACTGCGGACGGAGGCAGCTGCGTGAGATGCCGGGGCAGCGTCAAAGGAAGCAGTCCGTGCTGGGGGTGGGGGCTGGGAGCGCACTGGCTGCCGGCCCCACCTCAGGAGACTATCGAATAGTCGTGGAACCGACAGTATTTTGTGCGCTTCCAGGACTATTCACTTCATGGCTGCCTAACGTCCCTGCTTGCCTTGCGGTCAGCGCGGGCTGGGGATTTGGATGGGGAGGGTTTGAAGGGGATATGCTGGTAGGGGTCCTGGATTTCATTTCTGTTGCTATTGGGTTGGAAATAGCAGAGTAAATATGCCTTATCAAGGTAACGTCACAGCCAGATCCCAAGGGAAGTATGGTTCTGAGGCTAGCTAGACCATCGGGTCTGACTTCGGTAGCAGGCAAGTTAGTTGAAACAATAGTAAAGAATAAAATTGTGAGGCATGTAGACGAACCTAGTTTGTTGGACAAAAGTCAACATGGTTTCTGTCAAGGGAAATCATGTCTTATTAATCTATTAGTGTTCTCTGAAGGGGTTAACAAACATGCAGACAAGGGGGATCCAGTAGTAGTTCTTCGCGTAGTGTCCCAGTGGGTGCTCCACTGTAGGTGAAGGGTCGCCCTGAGCCTCAGATCGGAGCTTTGTATAGCAGTTTCCCCTGTTGAGCCACGCATGCCCAGGAGGCGTCTCGAGCCCTTCCCGCCTCCTGAGGTTCCTCACAAGGTTCCTCACCAAAGGCTCTTGTGTCAATTCCATGGCCATGGGAGAAGAGGGAAGGTCCTTTCTTGGATTGAGAACTGGTTAAAAGGCAGGAAACAAAGGGTAGGAAGAAATGGTAAATTTTCAGAATGGAGAGGGGTAACTAGTGGTGTCCCCCAAGGGTCAGTCCTGGGACCAATCCTTTTCAACTTATTCGTAAATGATCTGGAGAAAAGGGTAAGGAGTGAGGTGGTAAAGTCTGCAGATGATACCAAACTGTTCAGGATAGTCAAGACAGAAGCAGACTGTGAGAGACTCCAAAAAGATCTCACGAAACGGAGTGATTGGGCAACAAAATGGCAAATGAAATTTCATGTGGATAAGTGTAAAGTAATGCACATCGGGAAAAATAACCCCAACTATACGTACAGAATGACGGGGGCTACTTTGGCTATGACAAATCAGGAAAGAGATCTTGGAGTTATCGTGGACAGTTCTTTGAAAACTTCCACACGGTGTGCAACGGCGGTCAAAAAGGCAAATAGGATGCTAGGAATTATTAGGAAAGGGATAGAAAATAAGACCCAGAATCTCTTACTGCCCCTGTATAAAACTATGGTACGCCCACATCTTGAATACTGTGTACAGATGTGGTCTCCTCACCTCAAAAAAGATATTTTGGCCTTGGAAAGGGTCCAGAAAAGGGCAACTAAAATGATTAGGGGTTTGGAACGGGTCCCATATGAAGAGAGGTTAAAGCGATTGGGACTTTTCAGTTTAGAAAAGAGGAGACCGAGGGGGGATACGATAGAGGTCTATAAAATCATGAGTGGTGTGGAGAGGGCAGATAAAGAAAAGTTATTTATTAGTTCCCATAATAGAAGAACTAGAGGACACCAAATGAAATTAACGGGTAACAGGTTTAAAACTAATAAATGAAAGTTCTTCTTCACGCAGCATGTAGTCAACCTGTGGAACTCCTTGCCAGAGGAGGCTGTGAAGGCTAGCACTATAACAGAGTTTAAAGAGAAGCTAGATAATTTCATGGAGGTTAGGTCCATAAATGGCTATTAGCCAGGGGATACAATGGTGTCCTTGGCCTCTGTTTGTCAGAGGCTGGAGAAGGATGGCAGGAGACAAATGGCTTGATCGTTGTCTTTGGTCCACCCTCTCCGGGGCACCTGGTGCTGGCCACTGTCGGCAGACAGGCTATTGGGCTAGATGGACCTTTGGTCTGATCCAGTACGGCCGTTCTTACATAGATGGTATCCTGAGTCCACGAAAGCTCATGATCCTAGCTACATTGTTTGTTAGTCTATAAAGTGCTACCAGACCAGTTGTTGTTGTTGTTGTTGTTGTTGTTTTATTTCCAGATGCTATGAACTAGCATCCCGTGGCTACCTGCCACCTCTTCAGTCATTTCAGCATTTTAGTGTTTAAGACGGTATTATCTAGGGTTATTTTTAGTTACATATGCTTGAGGCTTTTTACGCCTTGTGTATTTGGCTCGAGTACAGTCTTCGATACAGGCTCAATGCATTATTGCCTTAATTTATAAGCATCACATAGCAAATACTTAGTCCTGCAGGCACCAGGTATTTCACTTGCGACCCCTCTCCCCCCGGCTGTGAAGAGCGGCAGGGAGGCGGAAGGCAGCTGCCAGAAAGCCGCACAGCGTGGCTGGGGCAATGGGGCTCCAGGAGCGTGGCTCAGCTACAGGAGGAGGCAAGGCAGCGGGAGAGTGGGATGCGGAGCAGAAAAGAGGCACAGAGGAGAAAGAGATGGGGGAAAGGAGCCTGCAGGGGGGAGGGTGTTAAGGACTGCACGTGCCATGAAGGAACCCGAGGAGGGCAAGGAGTCTGGTAAGAAGGGGGGGAGGAAGCGACCCAGGGCAGTGAGGGTGGGTGGCCACACACATTCGTTTAGCATTTTAGGGGGTGGTGGTATCACGAATGTTGAGAACCCCTGCTGTAATCCATGTTCCAGCAATAACTTAATGAGTTGAACATCACGTTTTTATGTATGTTTTACCCTAGAAATACACAAGCCTTTTACTTTGGAAATAAATCTAAATGCCTGGTGTTCTGTTCATATTCTTTTGCACGGGTGTTGCAGTTTATTCATATTTAAGAACTTATGTTTTAATTTATTGCTCACCATTTTAGAGTTAGATGTTATCACTGACTTTTTAGCTGTTCTGTTCCCCGCACTTATCAGCTCAGCGGTATTGCTCGCTGCTGGCTGGTTAGGGGCTAAACTCTCCACACCAGATTTAGTGGTTTTCTCTTGGAATGTCAACGTACAGACGACTACACGATTAACCAATAAGCCTCAAGTTATTGGTCAATTCTGTCGATTACACGCATTCTCCCCTCTTACCCGCTGTCTGTCAGAGGCAGCGAGGAGGGAGGAGGTGTGAGCTGATACCTGTCGGAAGCCAGCTTTTAAGTCAGCTTGTCGCAAGAGGGCGCGGTTGTACAGTTGATCAGCTCCCCACAAGCGTTGGATCGGCCTGTTCCCCCACCTCTGTGCTGCTGCCTCTGATACAGAGGAAGCAGTATGGTGGAAGGAGGCAGGCGGGAGCTGATATGCATGAGCACTGTGTGTCGTGGCTTCATGGACCCACCTGTCAAAGCCCTTGCTGCCTCTTCTAGAGGCAAAAGGGGGAGACAGGAGCTGGTGCTGGCTTCGCAGAGCTGCCTGCCTGCCTGCCCACGCTGCTGCCTGTGCCTGAGGAGTGTGCAGAGAGGGGGCGTGACAGTCAGACGGGGCCATGGCAGCGCGTTCCTGCATGGAAGCATTTGGCGCGGCGTGTGGCTTTTGCAGGGGCACGTGTTCGTGACGTATTCCAGTCAGACGGTGTCCTGGCTGCAGTGCCAGGCGGATCCTAGGGTCCCACTCCTGGAGAGCAACACCCCTCCCCTCCCCAGCCGGAGCCTGCAATGGCCCAGACAGTCTGAGAGGGCCAGAGGGAAGAGGCAGGCGGGACAGGGACTCGGGCTCAGGGCCCCACCCGTGACTGCAGCGGGAGCTGGCAGACACTGAGATGGACACGCGCCCTCTCAGGGGGTCTCTTGTTTTGACAGTTCACACCTGGCAACCCCACTCGGTCTCCCATGATGCACTGATGTGGGCGGGGGGATTGTAACTCCTTGGCGCGTTCTGGCACGAGGCAGGAGCTGTGCGTCTCACATCCCTCGCGGGGCAACAAACAGCAGTCACGTGGGCGCTGTGAGCTCTCACAATGTAGCGTCGTGCCGGCACGTGTGGCGCGGTGGACGCCCGCGCCCCGTCCCACGGACCGGAAGTGACGTTTGCTCGGTCCACGGCCTGACAGCAACCGACTGGGAACCGTGACCGGAAGGTGTCCAGGTACGTGCTCCAATCGCGCCCCCCGGGAACAGGGCTCGGAGTCGATTGGGGGGGATTTGAGAGCAGCCTTCAACTTCCTGAAGCGAGGTTCCAAAGAGGCTGCAGAAAAGCTGTTCTCAGTGGTGACAGATGGCAGAACAAGGAGCAAAGGTCTCAAGTTGCGGTGGGAGAGGTCCAGGTTGGATATTAGGAAAAACTATTTCCCTAGGCGGGTGGGGAAACACTGGGACGGGTTCCCTTGGGAGGCAGTGGAGTCTCCATCCCTAGAGGTGTTTAAGTGTCGGCTTGACACAGCCCTGGCCGGGTTGATTTAGTTGGGATTGGTCCTGCCTAGCGCAGCGGGCTGGACTTGACCTTCTGAGGTCTCTTCCAGCTGTGTGGTTCTAGGATTCTGAGAGAGCGTCTGCACTGGCATGTGCTTTTACGCAAGAGCATCCGTGCCAGTGTGGACGCTCTCTTGCGCAATAAACTCCGATGGCCGTTTTAACCGTCGGCCTTTCTTGCGCAAGAAATTCCTGTTACCTGTCCGCACTGGCCTGTGTCGGAAGGGCTCTTGCGCAAGAGCCTTCTTCCTGAGCAGGAGCATCCTAGTTCTTGCGCCAGGAGCCCTGGTTGTACACAGGAGAAGGTCAGTTTCCTTGCGCAAGCACACACGGCCAATGTAGACAGGCAGCAAGTTTCCGCGCAAGAGCGGCCGCTTTGGCACGAGATGGCGCCAGTGCAGACACAGCCTCAGTGTTTTCAAACCGGACGCAGCCGAGGCAGCCCCCCCCCCCCCAACCCGCCTCACGCTGCCCCGCTGCACTTTGTAAGGCAGCAGCAGCATCTGCCTGTCCCACACAAGCCCGCTGGGCAGTTGGGTGTGTGTGTGGGGGGGTATTTGGTGGGGGGAGCTGACTGCTGGGGGTAGGGAGGAGCAGAGTGGGGGGGTGGGGGAGGAGCAGACTGAATGAAGAGTTTGGTGGGGGAGCAGAGTGGGGGGGTTTGGTGGTGCTGGAGTAGACTGCAGGGGGGGTTGGGGTGGAGTAGAGTGGGGGGTTGGGGAGGAGCAGACTGAATGAAGAGTTTGGTGGGGGGAGCAGAGTGGAGGGGTTGGGGAGGAGCAGACTGAATGAAGAGTTTGGTGGGGGAGCAGAGTGGGGGGTTGGGGGGCCGACTACAGGGAGGTTTGGTGGGGGTAGAGTGGGGGTTGGGGGGCAGACTACAGGGGGGTTTGGTGGGGGGGTAGAGTGGGGGGTTGGGGGGCAGACTACAGGGGGGTTTGGTGGGGGGGCAGACTACAGGGGGGTTTGGTGGGGAGTAGAGTACGGGGGGCAGAGTGGGGGGTTGGGGGGCAGACTACAGGGGGATTTGGGGGGCAGAGTGGGGGGTTGGGGAGCAGACTACAGGGAGGTTTGGTGGGGGGCAGAGTGGGGGGTTGGGGGGCCGACTACAGGGAGGTTTGGTGGGGTAGAGTGGGGGGTTGGGGGGCCGACTACAGGGGGGTTTGGTGGGGGGGCAGAGTGGGGGGCTGGGGGCAGAGTGGGGGGTTGGGGGGCAGACTACAGGGGGTTTGTTGGGGGGGCAGAGTGGGGGGTTGGGGGGCAGACTACAGGGGGTTTGGTGGGGGGGCAGAGTGGGGGGTTGGCAGGTCCTGACGCCACAGGACAAGCCGGCTGGGCAGTTTGGGGGGGGGGGGTGTCTCTGAGGCTGGGGGGCCGAGGGGAGCAGGGAAAGTAGCCGCGGTGGCTTGTGGGAAACGTTCCGTGCCCCAATCCGCAGCTCCCATGGGCTGTTCGATTGGGCGGGAGCAGCGGAAGTGACATCACAATCCAGCCGCTGATCCAGGGGTTGGTCTCGCGCGGTGTCACGCCCAGCGTGAGCGATGCATCCTGGGAGTTGTAGTTCCCACAGTGCGGCCTCCCGGGGCGTGTCTGTGCGCCCCGCCCCAATCATAGCCACGCCCAGCGTGTTCCAGCCTCTCCCCGCCCCCAAGTGCATCGTAGGGCGCCCCCGCAGCGCTACTCAGGCCCCGCCCCTGTCTGCCCCCGCCCCGCTCTGCACAGCCCCCCCCGAGCTGCATCCCCCTCCCCCACCTTCCACCCGACCTGCATCAACTGCTCCATTCTACACCCCCCACCCAACCTGCACCTGTTACCCCCCCAGGCCATTCTACACCCCCCCCCACCCAACCTGCACCTGTTACCCCCCCCCGGCCATTCTACACCCCCCACCCAACCTGCACCTGTTACCCCCCCAGGCCATTCTACACCCCCCACCCAAGCTGCACCTGTTACCCCCCCCCCGGCCATTCTACACCCCCCACCCAACCTGCACCTGTTACCCCCCCCGGCCATTCTACACCCCCCACCCAACCTGCACCTGTTACCCCCCCCCGGCCATTCTACACCCCCCACCCAACCTGCCCCTGTTACCCCCCCGCAGTCCTTTCAACACCCCCCTCTCAACCTGCAAGCCCCTCCCCAGACCCCCAGGCCATTCTACACCCCCCACCCCAGTGCATGCTGAACCCCCCCTCCCCTGCCCTCCAGTCCATTCTACACCCTCCAACCAATCTGCACCCCCTCCCCCAGTCCTTTCAACACTCCCAGCGCAACCTGCACCCCTCTTCCCCAGTCCATTCAATACCCCCCTGCCCAGCCTGCACCCCCGTTACCCTACCCCCAGTCTATTCAATATCCTTAGCTCAACCTGCACCCTCCTCACACTCCCTGTGCACTCTACACCTCAACCCAACCTGCACCCCCATTCTTCTCACTCTCCACTCCATTCAGCACCCCTAGTCCAACGTACACCCCCATTCCCCCGCTTCCCAGTCCAACCTGCATCCCTAGCCCGACCTGCCCCTCTTCCTCTGCCCCCAGTGCTTCCCACACCCCCTTTCACTCCACCCCCAATCCATCACACCCCCAGTCCAACAGCACCCCCACTCCTCCTACCGCAGCCTAACCTGCCCCCCCATTATCTGTGCTGCAGCCGAACCGGCACCTCCCTTCCCTCACTTCCCCAGTGCATTACAACACCCCCAAGCCAATCTTATCCCCCATGAGTGCTCTCCCTCGCTTCAACCATATTTTTATCCTTCGGGTCCCTCGCTTTCCTTCCTCTCCACAACGCCCAAACCAACATGTCCCCTCTAGCCCCTTTCTCCATTCATGGGGTCTATCGGTCCCCCATTTTGCTCCCTGCAACACCCCCAAGCTCACCCCGACCTGCGCCCTATTCCTGCCCATCCCCCGTACATGGGACCTCTCACCTCTCTGTTGGCTTCCTTCCCAACCCACACACCCTCCTCGCACACCCCTGTCTCGCCAGGTCTGCGACCTTCCAGCCTCCCTTCTTCCTTCCTTCCCAACCCACACACCCCTGTCTCGCCAGGCCTGAAACCTGTCAGCCTCTGTTATTCCTTCGTCCGCGCCCTCAAGTTGCACTCCTACCCCCTCAGTCCTCCTTCTTCCCAACACTGGCAGCCTGCCATATCCTTCCCTAATCTGCTCCCCGCACCGGTTCTCCCTCCATTCATGGGATCCCTTAAGCCCCAGCTCTCCCCAATTCCAATTATTGTTCCCCATGAACTTGCTGAGTTGACTTTGCCCGCCAACCAAGGGCCCTCAAACACTCCTCCATGCTATTCTTCAACTCTGGGGCCTCTAAATCCCCCAAACTGTCAGTGTCCCTGGGATCCTCAGACCTCTCCCCTCCACAGTGCAGCCCCCAATACCACGTATTCAAGACAGTCATACTTAGGGGCTGCCTCTAGACTGGCATGATTTTGCAGAAATACTTTTAATGGAAAAGTTCTTCCGTTAAAAGTATTTCCGCAAAAGAGCGTCTAGATTGGCAGGGATGCTTTTGCACAAAAAGTGCTTTTACGCAAGAGCACCCGTGCGCAGCATAGACGCGCTTTTGCGCAAGAAAGCTCCGATAGCCATTTTAGCCATCGGGGCTTTCTTGCAGAAAAAATGACGGTGCCTGTCTACACTGGCCTTGTTGTGCGAGTATTCCTGTGCAAGAGGGCTTATCCCTGAGCGGGAGCGTCAAAGTGTTTGCGCAAGAAGGACTGAATTCTTCCATTAGAACGTCAGTGCTCTTGCGCAAATTCAAGTGGCCAGTGTAGACAGCTGGGAAGTTTTTGCACAAGCGGCCGCTTTTGCGCAAAATCTTGCTAGTCTAGATGCGCCCACGTAGAGACCAAAATAGGAAATGAACTTCTCCACTGATCAGCCCCTTTGAGACTCTATTCTTCGCAGTCCTGCTGTCTCCCTCCACAGGGCATGGGCAGGTCTGCTGGGTGAACATCTCCACAGACATGGTCTTGGGAGCCTTTAAAAAAGTAGGGGACAACTAGCAGTCGGTTTCATCACAGGCCATGAGCTTCCTTTTGGGTACGAAGAATTCTGCTGGGTATGCTCTGTAAGGAGACTATTTGGATGTGGGCTCAAAGCGCTCTTCTCCACTGGTATTTCTGCAGTGCCAGGGAGAGGCGGAGTGGGAGGGTGGAAGACAGCAGCATAATTTAGATGTGAGAAGAGGTTACGCGACATTACGGACTGAGATGCCAACGTATTCCCTTTTACGTTGTCAGGTGTACTGGTTTCCCTGGAACAGAGAGACTGAAAAGTAAGTTGCTTGGTTTGATTTCCCCCTTTGCTGGGTTGGGTAGCGAGCGATAGGAAGTCAACCCTCCCCGTGTCCTCCCGTCTGGGGACGGAACAGAAACGAGAACAGCGAGCTCTGGAGCTTGGTCGAAGCGAGGAGAGAACCGTGCGGCTGGGAGCGGAGCAGCCGTCACTGTCACGGAGATAAGTGTCGGGTCTGGAAATCTCTCGGCTTACGGCCCACTCGTCCCTAGGAAGGGAAGTCACGTTTGCTTAGACAGCGAGTCCGAGCGGAGGTTCCCGAGGTGCTTCCTTGGTAGTGGGAGAAACAGGGCTCCCGTTTGTCAGGGGTGCTGGTTTCTCTGGAACACGGTGTCCTTCTCAGCAGACGCTTGGCTCGAGGAGGAAGACGCAAGGTGGTAAGGTTTCTGGCTGCCTCTCATGTGTTTCTCTCTTGTTGCTCTCTAGTATTGGCCAATACGTTCTGTCTGTCTGTTTCTGTCTGTGTCTTTGTCCTTGCTCTGCTTCTGCCGTGTCCTTGTACAGCACACTTGCAGGCATTCCAGGTGAGCATCTCCAAGGGTTAAGGGCTCAGGAGCCAATGGGAATGCTGCAGGTACGCCAGTCGCGCAAGGGAGAGCGGTGGTGCGTCATGGCTGACTGACTCAGTGTTCTTGTAGAGGACCCGATACATAGGCGAGAGGGGGGGAAAGGGCTAAAGGATAGCATTCCCACAGCCACAGACCTTAGTGAGAGAGAGCTAACGCTGGGCTTTTTCGGCCACCCTTGCAGAGGAATCAGTGAGGGGCCGTGGGCTGAGAAGATACCGTCCGAGATGGACTTGAGGTGCCTGGACGTGATTCTCGGAACACGTGAAGGGTCCTCAGCGTTCGGCCTTCCCATGGCTCTGTGTGAGTAAGAGGTGCGTGCTTTGAAATCTTCAAGCGTCCTGGGAGTATGGTTCTTCTGAGGCAGAGAGCTTCCTGCTGGGGCACGAAGCCTGGTGGCTTGGGGACTGGTGAAGGGGCATAGGCAGTTCAACAGAGCGTGGATAGATATTCAAGGCCTCCGTTCTCTCCGCGTTCCTGGAGTGGCAGCGGGAGGGGGTGGCCGATGGTGGGAGGCAGCGGTGCGATGGTGGGAGGAGAAGGGATGCCGCGTCCTTGCGGACTGAAAAGCTAAGTTGTTTGTTTGTTTTTTCCCCTCTGCTGTGTTCGGTAGCGAGCGATAAGAAGTCAACCCTCCCGGTGTCCTCCCGTCTGGGGATGGAACGGAAAAGAGAACGGCGAGCTCGGGAGCTTGGTCGAAGCGAGGCGAGAACCGTCCGGCTGGGAGCGGAGCAGCCATCGCTGACCGGGAGATAAGTGTCGGGTCTGGAAATCTCTCAGCTTACGGCCCACTCGGGTCTATGAAGGGAAGTCACGTTTGCTTAGACAGCGAGTCCGAGCGGAGGTTCCCGAGGTGCATCCTTGGTAGTGGGAGAAACAGGGCTCCCGTTTGTCAGGGGTGCTGGTTTCTCTGGAACACGGTGTCCTTCTCTGCAGACGCTTGGCTCGAGGAGGAAGACGCAAGGTGGTAAGGTTTCTGACTTCCTCTTATGTGTTTCTCTCTTGTTGCTCTCTAGTATTGGCCAATACGTTCTGTCTGTCTGTTTCTGTCTGTGTCTTTGTCCTTGCTCTGCTTCTGCCGTGTCCTTGTACAGCACACTTGCAGGCATTCCAGGTGAGCATCTCCAAGGGTTAAGGGCTCAGGAGCCAACGGGAATGCTGCAGGTACGCCAGTCGCGCAAGGGAGAGCGGTGGTGCGTCATGGCTGACTGACTCAGTGTTCTTGTAGAGGAACCGATACATAGGCGAGAGGGGGGGAAAGGGCTAAAGGATAGCATTCCCACAGCCACAGACTTTAGTGAGTGAGAGCTAACGCTGGGCATTTTGGCCACCCTGGCAGAGGAATCAGTGCGTGGCCGTGGGCGGAGAATAAATCGTCCGAGATGTACTTGAGCTGCCTGGACGTGATTCTCGGTACACGTGAAGGGTCCTCAGCGTTCGGCCTTCCCATGGCTCTGTGTGAGTAAGAGGTGCGTGCTTTGAAATCTTCAAGCGTCCTGGCAGTATTTTTCTTCTGAGGCAGAGAGCTTCCTGCTGGGGCACGGAGCCTGGTGGCTTGGGGACTGGTGAAGGGGCAGTAGGCGGTTCAACAGTGCGTGGATAGATATTCAAGGCCTCCGTTCTCTCCGCGTTCCTGGAGTGGCAGCGGGAGGGGGTGGCCGATGGTGGTAGGAGAAGCGATGCCGCGTCCTTGCGGACTGAAAAGCTAAGTTGTTTGTTTGTTTTTTCCCCTCTGCTGTGTTCGGTAGCGAGCGATAAGAAGTCAACCCTCCCGGTGTCCTCCCGTCTGGGCATGGAACGGAAACGAGAACAGCGAGCTCGGGAGCTTGGTCGAAGCGAGGCGAGAACCGTCCGGCTGGGAGCGGAGCAGCCATCGCTGACCGGGAAATAAGTGTCGGGTCTGGAAATCTCTCGGCTTACGGCCCACTCGGGTCTAGGAAGGGAAGTCACGTGTTCTTAGACAGCGAGTCCGAGCGGAGGTTCCTAAGGTGCTTACTTGGTAGTGGGAGAAACAGGGCTCCCGTTTGTCAGGGGTGCTGGTTTCTCTGGAACACGGTGTCCTTCTCAGCAGACGCTTGGCTCGAGGAGGAAGACGCAAGGTGGTAAGGTTTCTGGCTGCCTCTCATGTGTTTCTCTCTTGTTGCTCTCTCGTATTGGCCAATACGTCCTGTCTGTCTGTTTCTGTCTGTGTCTTTGTCCTTGCTCTGCTTCTGCCGTGTCCTTGTACAGGACACTTGCAGGCATTCCAGGTGAGCATCTCCAAGGGTTAAGGGCTCAGGAGCCAACGGGAATTCTGCAGGTTCGCAAGTCGCGCAAGGGAGAGCGGTGGTGCGTCATGGCTGACTGACTCAGTGTTCTTGTAGAGGAACCGATACATAGGCGAGAGGGGGGGAAAGGGCTAAAGGATAGAATTCCCACAGCCACAGAGTTTAGTGAGTGAGAGCTAACGCTGGGTTTTTTTGGCCACCCTTGCAGAGGAATCAGTGCGTGGCCATGGGCGGAGAATAAATCGTCCGAGATGTACTTGAGCTGCCTGGACGTGATTCTTGGAACACGTGAAGGGTCCTCAGCGTTCGGCCTTCCCATGGCTCTGTGTGAGTAAGAGGTGCGTGCTTTGAAATCGTCAAGCGTCCTGGCAGTATGTTTCTTCTGAGGCAGAGAGCTTCTTGCTAGGGCACGGAGCCTGGTGGCTTGGGGACTGGTGAAGGAGCAGTAGGGGGTTCAACAGTGCGTGGATAGATATTCAAGGCCTCCATTCTCTCCGGGTTCCTGGAGTGGCAGCGGGAGGGGGTGGCCGATGGTGGGAGGAGAAGCGATGCCGCGTCCTTGCGGACTGAAAAGCTTAGTTGTTTGTTTGTTTTTTCCCCTCTGCTGTGTTCGGTAGCGAGCGAAAAGAAGTCAACCCTCCCGGTGTCCTCCCGTCTGGGGATGGAACGAAAACGAGAACAGCGAGCTCGGGAGGTTGGTCGAAGCGAGGCGAGAACCGTCCGGCTTGGAGCGGAGCAGCCATCGCTGACCGGGAGATAAATTTCGGGTCTGGAAATCTCTCGGGTTACGGCCCACTCGGGTGTAGGAAGGGAAGTCACATTTGCTTAGACAGCGAGTCCGAGCGGAGGTTCCCGAGATGCTTACTTGGTAGTGGGAGAAACAGGGCTCCCGTTTGTCAGGGGTGCTGGTTTCTCTGGAACACGGTGTCCTTCTCAGCAGATGCTTGGCTCGAGGAGGAAGACGCAAGGTGGTAAGGTTTCTGGCTGCCTCTTATGTGTTTCTCTCTTGTTGCTCTCTCGTATTGGCCAATACGTCCTGTCTGTCTGTTTCTGTCTGTGTCTTTTGTCCTTGCTCTGCTTCTGCCGTGTCCTTGTACAGCACACTTGCAGGCATTCCAGGTGAGCATCTCCAAGGGTTAAGGGCTCAGGAGCCAACGGGAATTCAGCAGGTTCGCAAGTCGCGCAAGGGAGAGCGGTGGTGCGTCATGGCTGAATAACTCGGTGTTCTTGTAGAGGACCCGATACATAGGCGAGAGGGGGGGGAAAGGGCTAAAGGATAGAATTCCCACAGCCACAGACTTTAGTGAGTGAGAGCTAACGCTGGGCTTTTTTGGCCACCCTTGCAGAGGAATCAGTGCGTGGCCGTGGGCGGAGAACAAATCGTCCGAGATGTACTTGAGCTGCCTGGACGTGATTCTCGGAACACGTGAAGGGTCCTCAGCGTTCGGCCTTCCCACGGCTCTGTGTGAGTAAGAGGTGCGTGCTTTGAAATCTTCAAGCGTCCTGTCAGTATGTTTCTTCTGAGGCAGAGAGCTTCCTGCTGGGTCACGGAGCCTGGTGGCTTGGGGACTGGTGAAGGGGCATAGGCAGTTCAACAGAGCGCGGATAGATATTCAAGGCCTCCGTTCTCTCCGCGTTCCTGGAGTGGCAGCGGGAGGGGGTGGCCGATGGTGGGAGGCAGCGGTGCGATGGTGGGAGGAGAAGCGATGCCGCGTCCTTGCGGACTGAAACGCTAAGTTTGTTTGTTTGTTTGTTTTTTTCCCCTCTGCTGTGTTCGGTAGCGAGCGATAAGAAGTCAACCCTCCCGGTGTCCTCCCGTCTGAGGATGGAACGGAAACAAGAACAGCGAGCTCGGGATCTTGGTCGAAGCGAGGCGAGAACCGTCCGGCTGGGAGCGGAGCAGCCATCGCTGACAGGGAGATAAGTTTCGGGTCTGGAAATCTCTCAGCTTACGGCCCACTCAGGTCTAGGAAGGGAAGTCACGTTTGCTTAGACAGCGAGTCCGAGCGGAGGTTCTCGAGGTGCTTCCTTGGTAGCTCCCGTTTGTCAGGGGTGCTGGTTTCTCTGGAACACGGTGTCCTTCTCAGCAGACGCTTGGCTCGAGGAGGAAGACGCAAGGTGGTAAGGTTTCTGACTTCCTCTTATGTGTTTCTCTCTTGTTGCTCTCTAGTATTGGCCAATACGTTCTGTCTGTCTGTTTCTGTCTGTGTCTTTGTCCTTGCTCTGCTTCTGCCGTGTCCTTGTACAGCACACTTGCAGGCATTCCAGGTGAGCATCTCCAAGGGTTAAGGGCTCAGGAGCCAATGGGAATGCTGCAGGTACGCCAGTCGCGCAAGGGAGAGCGGTGGTGCGTCATGGCTGACTGACTCAGTGTTCTTGTAGAGGACCCGATACATAGGCGAGAGGGGGGGAAAGGGCTAAAGGATAGCATTCCCACAGCCACAGACCTTAGTGAGAGAGAGCTAACGCTTGGCTTTTTCGGCCACCCTTGCAGAGGAATCAGTGAGGGGCCGTGGGCTGAGAAGATACCGTCCGAGATTGACTTGAGGTGCCTGGACGTGATTCTCGGAACACGTGAAGGGTCCTCAGCGTTCGGCCTTCCCATGGCTCTGTGTGAGTAAGAGGTGCGTGCTTTGAAATCTTCAAGCGTCCTGGCAGTATGTTTCTTCTGAGGCAGAGAGCTTCCTGCTGGGGCACGGAGCCTGGTGGCTTGGGGACTGGTGAAGGGGCAGTAGGCGGTTCAACAGTGCGTGGATAGATATTCAAGGCCTCCGTTCTCTCTGCGTTCCTGGAGTGGCAGCGGGAGGGAGTGGCCGATGGTGGTAGGAGAAGCGATGCCGCGTCCTTGCGGACTGAAAAGCTAAGTTGTTTGTTTGTTTTTTCCCCTCTGCTGTGTTCGGTAGCGAGCGATAAGAAGTCAACCCTCCCGGTGTCCTCACGTCTGGGGATGGAACGGAAAAGAGAACAGCGAGCTCGGGAGCTTGGTCGAAGCGAGGCGAGAACCGTCCTGCTGGGAGCGGAGCAGCCATCGCTGACCGGGAGATAAGTGTCGGGTCTGGAAATCTCTCGGCTTACGGCCCACTCGGGTCTAGGAAGGGACGTTACGTTTGCTTAAACAGCGAGTCCGAGCGGAGGTTCCCGAGGTGCTTACTTGGTAGTGGGAGAAACAGGGCTCCCGTTTGTCAGGGGTGCTGGTTTCTCTGGAACACGGTGTCCTTCTCAGCACACGCTTGGCTCGAGGAGGAAGACGCAAGGTGGTAAGGTTTCTGACTGCCTCTTATGTGTTTCTCTCTTGTTGCTCTCTAGTATTGGCCAATACGTTCTGTCTGTCTGTTTCTGTCTGTGTCTTTGTCCTTGCTCTGCTTCTGCCGTGTCCTTGTACAGCACACTTGCAGGCATTCCAGGTGAGCATCTCCAAGGGTTAAGGGCTCAGGAGCCAATGGGAATGCTGCAGGTACGCCAGTCGCGCAAGGGAGAGCGGTGGTGCGTCATGGCTGACTGACTCAGTGTTCTTGTAGAGGACCCGATACATAGGCGAGAGGGGGGGAAAGGGCTAAAGGATAGCATTCCCACAGCCACAGACCTTAGTGAGTGAGAGCTAACGCTGGGCTTTTTCGGCCACCCTTGCAGAGGAATCAGTGAGGGGCCGTGGGCTGAGAAGATATCGTCCGAGATGGACTTGAGCTGCCTGGACGTGATTCTCGGAACACGTGAAGGGTCCTCAGCGTTCGGCCTTCCCATGGCTCTGTGTGAGTAAGAGGTGCGTGCTTTGAAATCTTCAAGCGTCCTGGCAGTATGTTTCTTCTGAGGCAGAGAGCTTCCTGCTGGGGCACGGAGCCTGGTGGCTTGGGGACTGGTGAAGGGGCAGTAGGCGGTTCAACAGTGCGTGGATAGATATTCAAGGCCTCCGTTCTCTCCGCGTTCCTGGAGTGGCAGCGGGAGGGGGTGGCCGATGGTGGGAGGAGAAGCGATGCCTCGTCCTTGCGGACTGAAATGCTAAGTTGTTTGTTTGTTTTTTCCCCTCTGCTGTGTTCGGTAGCGAGCGATAAGAAGTCAATCCTCCCGGTGTCCTCCCGTCTGAGGATGGAACGGAAACTAGAACAGCGAGCTCGGGAGCTTGGTCGAAGTGAGGCGAGAACCGTCCGTCTGGGAACGGAGCAGCCATCGCTGACAGGGAGATAAGTGTCGGGTCTGGAAATCTCTCGGCTTACGGCCCACTCGGGTCTAGGAAGGGACGTCACGTTTGCTTAGACAGCGAGTCCGAGCGGAGGTTCCCGAGGTGCTTCTTTGGTAGTGGGAGAAACAGGGCTCCCGTTTGTCAGGGGTGCTGGTTTCTCTGAAACACGGTGTCCTTCTCAGCAGACGCTTGGCTCGAGGAGGAAGACGCAAGGTGGTAAGGTTTCTGACTGCCTCTCATGTGTTTCTCTCTTGTTGCTCTCTCGTATTGGCCAATACGTCCTGTCTGTCTGTTTCTGTCTGTGTCTTTGTCCTTGTACAGCACACTTGCAGGCATTCCAGGTGAGCATCTCCAAGGGTTAAGGGCTCAGGAGCCAACGGGAATTCAGCAGGTTCGCAAGTCGCGCAAGGGAGAGCGGTCGCGCGTCATGGCTGACTGACTCAGTGTTATTGTAGAGGGCCCTATACATAGGCGAGGGGCCGGGGGGAAGGGCTAAAGGATAGAATTCCCACAGCCACAGACCTTAGTGAGTGAGAGGTCTCTTCAGTCACGCCGCTCTCTGGTCTCGCTGCAGGGAGGGATTCTGGTGCCGCTCTCGGGTCGTGCAGCTTGGGGGTGTCTCTAGCGCTGCTCTCTGGTCTCGCTGCTAGGGGGGAGGGGTCTTTGGGGCCACTCTCAGGTCGTGCTGCTGGGAGGGAGTCTGGCGCCTCTCTCGGGTTATGCTGCTGCGGGGAATCTCTGGTGCCGCTCTCGAGTTGCGCTACTGGGGGGGTCTCCGGCGCCTCCTTGGGATCATGCTGCTGGGGGGGGTCTCTGGCTTCGCTCTCCAATCATGCTGCTGGGGGGGGGGTCTCTGTTACCGCTTCGGGTCGCGCTGTTAGGGGGGGTCTCTGGTGCCGCTCTCGGTAGTGGTGCTGGGGGTGGGGTCTCTGTCTCCACTCTCGGGTCGCGCTGCTGGGGGAGGTCTCTGGCGCCGCTTTTGGGTCGCACTACTGGGGGTGGTCTCTGGAGCCTCTCTCCGGTCATGCTGCAGACGGGGGGTGTCACTGGCCCCGCTATCAGGAGATGCTGCTGCGGGGGGTCTCTGGCACCTCTCTCGGGTTTTGCTGCTGGGTGGGTGTCTGGGGCCGCTCTCGGGTGATGCTGTTCGGGGAGGTCTCTGGCGCCGCTCTCCGGTAGCGGTGCTGGGGGTGGGGTTTCTGTCTCCACTCTCGGGTAATGCTTCTGGGGGGGGTCTCCGGCGCCGGTCTTGGGTCGCGCTCCTTGGGGGTGGGGTCTCTGTCGCCACTTTCATCTCATGCTGCTGGGGGGGGGGTCTCTGGTGCCACTCTCGGGTGATGCTGCTGGGGGGGGCCTCTGGCTCCCATCTCAGGTCGTGCTGCTGGGGGGGGGAGATCTCTGTCGCCGTTCTCCGGTGATGCTGCTGGGGGGAGGGTCTCTGGCGCCACTCTTGGGTCGCACTGCTGGGGGCGGGTCTGTGGTGCCGCTCTCCGGTCTTGCTGCTGGGGGGGGTCTCTGGCACCGTTTTCGGGTCACTCTGCTGGGGGAGGTCTCTGGCTTCGCTCTCGGGTGACGCTGCTGGGGAGGGTCTCTGGTGCCGCCCTCGGGACTTGCTGCTGGGGGGGTCTCTGGCGCCGCCCTCGGGTCGCAATGCCGGGGGGTTCTTTCGCGCTGCTCTCGGGTTTTGCTGCTGGGGGGGGTCTCTTGTTTCGCTCTCGGGTCATGCTGCTGGGGGGGGACTTTGCAAGCGGGGCCGGGTACTAAAGGCACCAAGCAGCTGGCGGAATCACTGAGAACAAGGGTCATGGGGTCGGGGGTTGGTTGAGACTCTTTGGACCAGAGGCAGGGGGTCCAGGCTGCCAAATGTGTCGCGGAGAACCTCCATCTATCGGACGCGGCTTCCTCTCCGCGCTTGCAGAACCGAGCAGCTAAAAGTGTTAGAAGCCAAATCAGAGCGGCTCATGTGTGTGTTAGAAACGGCTACGGGGAGCCAATTGCGACGGCAGCTGTTTGTGACGTCACACCGGCCCCGGGACTGCGGCGTCATCGAGTAGCCATCAGGAGTCCATCGGCTGCTCTGCGAACCGACATGGACCGGCCTCAGCCCCACCAGCTCTGCGCCATGGCCGGTGGTCCTGCCCAGCTCCAACCAGTCAATCTTAACGGACTGCTCTGTCAGCAAATGGGCTGTGATTAAAGGGCGCGTCCTTTATCTGAGGCGACCAATAAGCTGACCCGAGAATGATCTTAAAGGACACCTTTTGGTTGCACTGGCACCTGACGCCTTCTTCAGCCCTTTGTTGCTGCATTCTCAGGCTGGCACCTCTCAGAACCGTTCATTCATCGTCCAAGCACTCTCTCTCTTACGTACATTCCCGAAGTAATGTTTCCCATACAGTATTTTGCATAATAATACAAGAGTTGTAGTTACAAAAAGTTACAAAAGTTTCTGGGTGGCATTTCTTAAAACATTCTCTCTCTGAGTGCTGAGTTAGTTACTGTTATAGTTACAATGCTTCACTTTGCGATTAGGGTTAAGTGCTTCACAATGCTTTGAAGAGAACGGTTGTCAATTGTGTAACAATAAGTTTGAGCGTGCCCTGGCGCACAGCGAGGGGAGCTGTTTCTGGCTACATAGTAGTATATTTTTAACAGTTTGAAGTTACATGACCTAATATTACATTCCTAACCAATTATATTCTAGAGGGGCAAAAATGTTTAGATTTATAATTAAACAATCCTAACAAATAATAATAATAATAATAATAATAAATCTAAACAGTTATCAAGCTTGATAACACTAAATCTAAACACTTTCACAAGAATAAATCTAAACCCTTCTATGCTTCTTCTACTTAACAAACTTCTCCTCCTTAGACTTTTAGTTGTGGGGAACAAATTCTGGGGAGTCACTTCCACTTGGGGGAATCATGTTTCATACTTGACTATGTTATCCCTACACTAAGGCTGGCCAAGAGACTGTCCCAGACTGATCGTAACAGACTGTTCTGTCCGCGAATGGGCTGAGAGTAAAGGGCGTGTTCGGAATCAGTGGCGCCCAATCTGAGGCTGTCCGAGGTGACTCTTAACGGACTGCTCCGTGCGCCAATGGGCGGTGACTCAAGGCGTGTTCTGGGGCTGCTGGCGGCCAATAGGTTGTCCGGGGTGGATTATAACAGACTCTTCTGTCCGCGAATGGGCTGTGACTAAGGGGCGTGTTCTGAAACAGAGGCACCCAATAGGCTGACCCGGCTGCATCTTAACGGACAGCTCTGTCTGCGAATGCGGTGTGACTAGGGGGACTGACCTGCCACTGCTCTCGACCAATAGGCTGTCCGGGGTGGATCTTAATGGACTGCTCTGTCCTCGAATTGTCTGTGACTTAGGGGTGGTTCGTGGCTGTGTGCCAGCCAATGGGCTTTCGGAAGACAGCCTTGGCGGAGTATAGTGTCGCCCAATGGGCTGTCAGCAAAAGGGATCCTGCCTCTGGTTCGGCCAATGGGCTGTCGCAGGGGGGCGTTGTCTGACTGGGCGGCCGGCGCCGCCATGACAGGAAGGTCCGAGGAGCTCGCGGGGGCGAGAGCGAATCCTGGGTCCGAGTGCGAAGCTGCCCCGCCCCCAGCCCGCCCCTTGTTGGTGTCTGGCCCGGGGGAGGAGGGGGCGCGAGGGAAGGTGGGGGAGCGGGCTGGGGGAGGGGTGTCTGGCCCGGGGGAGGAGGGGGCGCGAGGGAAGGTGGGGGAGCGGTGTCTGGCCCAGGAGGGGGAGGGGGCGCAAGGGAAGGTGGGGGAGCGGGCTGGGGGAGGGGTGTCTGGCCCGGGGGGGGAGGGGGCGCGAGGGAAGGTGGGGGAGCGGTGTCTGGCCCAGGAGGGGGAGGGGGCGCGAGGGAAGGTGGGGGAGCGGGCTGGGGGAGGGGTGTCTGGCCCGGGGGAGGAGGGGGCGCGAGGGAAGGTGGGGGAGCGGGCTGGGGGAGGGGTGTCTGGCCCGGGGGGGGAGGGGGCGCGAGGGAAGGTGGGGGAGCGGGCTGGGGGAGGGGTGTCTGGCCCGGGGGGGGGGGGGGCGCGGGGGAAGGTGGGGGAGCGGGCTGGGGGTGGGGTGTCTGGCCCGGGGGAGGAGGGGGCGCGAGGGAAGGTGGGGGAGCGGGCTGGCGGAGGGGTGTCTGGCCAGGGGGGGGAAGGGGGCGCGAGGGAAGGTGGGGGAGCGGGCTGGGGGAGGGGTGTCTGGCCCGGGGGGGAGGGGGCGCAAGGGAAGGTGGGGGAGCAGGCTGGGGGAGGGGTGTCTGGCCCGGGGGAGGAGGCGGCGGCGCGAGGGAAGATGGGGGAGCAGGCTGGCGGTGGGGTGTCTTGCCCGGGGGAGGAGGGGGCGCGAGAGAAGGTGGGGGAGCGGGCTGGGGGTGGGGTGTCTGGCCCCGGGGAGGAGGAGGGGGCGCGAGGGAAGGTGGGGGAGCGGGCTGGGGGTGGGGTGTCTGGCCCGGGGGAGGAGGAGGGGGCACGAGGGAAGGTGGGGGAGCGGGCTGGGGGTGGGGTGTCTGGACAGGGGTGAGGTGTAGGAGCAGGCTGGGTGTGAGGGGTCTCAGTGGAGGGTGTGTGTGAGCAGGCTGGGGGCGTGGGGTCTCAGCCTGGGTGAGTGAGGGGCCACTAACTTCTTTCACAGTGCTGCCAGCACCATGGCCCAGGATCAGCCTCCCGCTGCTCCCATTGGCAGGATATTGGCAAATGGGAGTAGCAGGAAAATCCTCCAGGAAGCGGGTCCATGCCCTGCTGTGGGAGGGGGAGGAGGAAGGGAAGCAGCAGTGTGCGGAGCCGATTCTAGCTCCGCTTCTTCCTTGCAAGTTGGATCCGGCAGGGAGCCTTGGGGCTTTTCCCCCACCCCCGCCCTTTCACCTCCCCTCTTCTGTGGCGTGTGAGAATGGAAGAGCATCATATAGAGAGTTAACTTTCTTTTAGGAGCAAACAAGGAATTTTTCCTTTTTTTGAGGGAGACTTAGGACAGGTTATTTAGAGCTTGTCAGAAAACTTCAGATGATGTCCACTAGCAGACATCAAGAAATGAAGAACCCGTCACTTGCTTTGGTAGTTTGTGCCAGTGGTGAATCATCCTCCCTGTGAAGTATTGGTGCCCTATGTCCAAGAGGAACGTGTCTGGTTTCACCTTCCAGCCACTGGCTCTTGTCCTGCCTTTCTCTGCACCGTGAACCGGCCCTTTGGTACCCGACATGTTCTCTCCGGAAAGGCCCTTAGACGCCCGAGTAACGTCACCTCTCAGCTTTCCTTGTACAAGCCAAGCACACGGAGCTCAAGAGCAGAGGAGAAGGACTTTGTCTGCAGCCCTCCAGACTTTTTGCTCTTTGCTGCCCCGTTTCTAAGTTTCCAACAGCTTTTCAAAATGTGGCCCCTGAAGTAGGCTGCAGTCTCCAATCTCAGTCTCATGGACGCTGCATCACCTCCCTGCCCTGCTTGCTTCTCTGCTCGTGGGGCGGAGCTGGCGGGCAGGGCAGCGGGTCGGTCACAGCTCAGCCTCGCAGGGTCAGTGATGCGGCTCCCCCAGCTCCTTCTTTTTCTGCTTGTCCAGGGCCGAATCCACTCGCCCCTCAGCAGGAGCCAGGTGATGGGAAACGTGCGTCTGGGCAGGCTCTACACGCTGCTCCAGTTTCACGCCATCCTCGCCGACTTCCCCTCCTGCTCCGTCGCCCCGGGTAGGTGGCAGCAATGGCGGGAGAGGCCCTCTAGAAATGGGCATGGGGGGGCTCTGGCCCGGCTGAGAAACGGGCACGGGGCGGAGGGGACATTAGAGCTGACGCTAGAGTCCCCTGTTGCCCAGGCTGGGTGGGGAGGGTCCCCCGGCGTACCAGAAGCCCACGGGCTAATCAGACTATAGAGGGTTTGTGGATTTAGGGTTTCTGCTCCAGAGGCCGTGGTGCCTCAGGCTTTAGCTGAATGAGTTACAGCAGGAGGATTTTGCTCAGGAAGGCCAGGCAGGAATAGCTGGTGGGCGGGAGGGGTGCAGCCGGCCGGGCCTGCGGCATGGAAAGTGGAGTATCGGCGGGTGACGCTAGGGATGCTCAGTGGAGCTGAATCAACGACCGTAATTTAGCGACTATATCCCGCACCCGAATATACCCTGCAGTTTTTTCTATTTGAGTAACCTCTTTTATACCCCGCACACGAATATAACCCGCAGAGCATACAAGACTTTTCTGTGCCGGGGGTATATTTGCTGGGGTATGTTTACGGTGCGGGGTGGGGGGGGATAGCCACTCACCGCCCCAGGTTCCAGCACAGCCGCTAGCCTCCGGGTGGGGGAGCGCTCACCGCCCAGTTCCTGCCCAGCCTCAGGAAGGGGCAGGGGCGTGAGCACAGGAGGGAGGGGCGGGGGCACAGGTGGCTCTCCATGGCACTGGCTCCCATTCCCCCCACTTTACTGCTGATAGAGAGGCGTGGCGCGGAGGGTGTGGGGGGCAGACTGAGCCGGTACCTGCACAAAGCTTTCCAGCCAGCTCCCCGCATGTGCCAGCTATCGCAGGCAGCAGTGGCAGGCGGGGTGGGGGTCGCCAGGGCTCACTGCGGACAGAGGCAGCTGCGTGAGATGCCGGGGCAGCGTCAAAGGAAGCAGTCCCTGCTGGGGGGGGGGGGGGGGGGGCTGGGAGCGCACTGGCTGCCGGCCCCACCTCAGGAGACTTTCGAATAGTCGTGGAACCGACAGTATTTTGTGCGCTTCCAGGACTATTCACTTCATGGCTGCCTAACGTCCCTGCTTGCCTTGCGGTCAGCGCGGGCTGGGGATTTGGATGGGGAGGGTTTGAAGGGGATATGCTGGTAGGGGTCCTGGATTTCATTTCTGTTGCTATTGGGTTGGAAATAGCAGAGTAAATATGCCTTATCAAGGTAACGTCACAGCCAGATCCCAAGGGAAGTATGGTTCTGAGGCTAGCTAGACCATCGGGTCTGACTTCGGTAGCAGGCAAGTTAGTTGAAACAATAGTAAAGAATAAAATTGTGAGGCATGTAGACGAACATAGTTTGTTGGACAAAAGTCAACATGGTTTCTGTCAAGGGAAATCATGTCTTATTAATCTATTAGTGTTCTCTGAAGGGGTTAACAAACATGCAGACAAGGGGGATCCAGTAGTAGTTCTTCGCGTAGTGTCCCAGTGGGTGCTCCACTGTAGGTGAAGGGTCGCCCTGAGCCTCAGATCGGAGCTTTGTATAGCAGTTTCCCCTGTTGAGCCACGCATGCCCAGGAGGCGTCTCGAGCCCTTCCCGCCTCCTGAGGTTCCTCACAAGGTTCCTCACCAAAGGCTCTTGTGTCAATTCCATGGCCATGGGAGAAGAGGGAAGGTCCTTTCTTGGATTGAGAACTGGTTAAAAGGCAGGAAACAAAGGGTAGGAAGAAATGGTAAATTTTCAGAATGGAGAGGGGTAACTAGTGGTGTCCCCCAAGGGTCAGTCCTGGGACCAATCCTTTTCAACTTATTCGTAAATGATCTGGAGAAAGGGTTAAGGAGTGAGGTGGTAAAGTTTGCAGATGATACCAAACTGTTCAGGATAGTCAAGACAGAAGCAGACTGTGAGAGACTCCAAAAAGATCTCACGAAACGGAGTGATTGGGCAACAAAATGGCAAATGAAATTTCATGTGGATAAGTGTAAAGTAATGCACATCGGGAAAAATAACCCCAACTATACGTACAGAATGACGGGGGCTACTTTGGCTATGACAAATCAGGAAAGAGATCTTGGAGTTATCGTGGACAGTTCTTTGAAAACTTCCACACGGTGTGCAACGGCGGTCAAAAAGGCAAATAGGATGCTAGGAATTATTAGGAAAGGGATAGAAAATAAGACCCAGAATCTCTTACTGCCCCTGTATAAAACTATGGTACGCCCACATCTTGAATACTGTGTACAGATGTGGTCTCCTCACCTCAAAAAAGATATTTTGGCCTTGGAAAGGGTCCAGAAAAGGGCAACTAAAATGATTAGGGGTTTGGAACGGGTCCCATATGAAGAGAGGTTAAAGCGATTGGGACTTTTCAGTTTAGAAAAGAGGAGACCGAGGGGGGATACGATAGAGGTCTATAAAATCATGAGTGGTGTGGAGAGGGCAGATAAAGAAAAGTTATTTATTAGTTCCCATAATAGAAGAACTAGAGGACACCAAATGAAATTAACGGGTAACAGGTTTAAAACTAATAAATGAAAGTTCTTCTTCACGCAGCATGTAGTCAACCTGTGGAACTCCTTGCCAGAGGAGGCTGTGAAGGCTAGCACTATAACAGAGTTTAAAGAGAAGCTAGATAATTTCATGGAGGTTAGGTCCATAAATGGCTATTAGCCAGGGGATACAATGGTGTCCTTGGCCTCTGTTTGTCAGAGGCTGGAGAAGGATGGCAGGAGACAAATGGCTTGATCGTTGTCTTTGGTCCACCCTCTCCGGGGCACCTGGTGCTGGCCACTGTCGGCAGACAGGCTATTGGGCTAGATGGACCTTTGGTCTGATCCAGTACGGCCGTTCTTACGTAGATGGTATCCTGAGTCCACGAAAGCTCATGATCCTAGCTACATTGTTTGTTAGTCTATAAAGTGCTACCAGACCAGTTGTTGTTGTTGTTGTTGTTGTATTTCCAGATGCTATGAACTAGCATCCCGTGGCTACCTGCCACCTCTTCAGTCATTTCAGCATTTTAGTGTTTAAGACGGTATTATCTAGGGTTATTTTTAGTTACATATGCTTGAGGCTTTTTACGCCTTGTGTCTTTATTTGGCTCGAGTACAGTCTTCGATACAGGCTCAATGCATTATTGCCTTAATTTATAAGCATCACATAGCAAATACTTAGTCCTGCAGGCACCAGGTATTTCACTTGCGACCCCTCTCCCCCCGGCTGTGAAGAGCGGCAGGGAGGCGGAAGGCAGCTGCCAGAAAGCCGCACAGCGTGGCTGGGGCAATGGGGCTCCAGGAGCGTTGCTCAGCTACAGGAGGAGGCAAGGCAGCGGGAGAGTGGGATGCGGAGCAGAAAAGAGGCACAGAGGAGAAAGAGATGGGGGAAAGGAGCCTGCAGGGGGGAGGGTGTTAAGGACTGCACGTGCCATGAAGGAACCCGAGGAGGGCAAGGAGTCTGGTAAGAAGGGGGGGAGGAAGCGACCCAGGGCAGTGAGGGTGGGTGGCCACACACATTCGTTTAGCATTTTAGGGGGTGGTGGTATCACGAATGTTGAGAACCCCTGCTGTAATCCATGTTCCAGCAATAACTTAATGAGTTGAACATCACGTTTTTATGTATGTTTTACCCTAGAAATACACAAGCCTTTTACTTTGGAAATAAATCTAAATGCCTGGTGTTCTGTTCATATTCTTTTGCACGGGTGTTGCAGTTTATTCATATTTAAGAACTTATGTTTTAATTTATTGCTCACCATTTTAGAGTTAGATGTTATCACTGACTTTTTAGCTGTTCTGTTCCCTGCACTTATCAGCTCAGCGGTATTGCTCGCTGCTGGCTGGTTAGGGGCTAAACTCTCCACACCAGATTTAGTGGTTTTCTCTTGGAATGTCAACGTACAGACGACTACACGATTAACCAATAAGCCTCAAGTTATTGGTCAATCCTGTCGATTACACGCATTCTCCCCTCTTACCCGCTGTCTGTCAGAGGCAGCGAGGAGGGAGGAGGTGTGAGCTGATACCTGTCGGAAGCCAGCTTTTAAGTCAGCTTGTCGCAAGAGGGCGCGGTTGTACAGTTGATCAGCTCCCCACAAGCGTTGGATCGGCCTGTTCCCCCACCTCTGTGCTGCTGCCTCTGATACAGAGGAAGCAGTATGGTGGAAGGAGGCAGGCGGGAGCTGATATGCATGAGCACTGTGTGTCGTGGCTTCATGGACCCACCTGTCAAAGCCCTTGCTGCCTCTTCTAGAGGCAAGAGGGGGAGACAGGAGCTGGTGCTGGCTTCGCAGAGCTGCCTGCCTGCCTGCCCACGCTGCTGCCTGTGCCTGAGGAGTGTGCAGAGAGGGGGCGTGACAGTCAGACGGGGCCATGGCAGCGCGTTCCTGCATGGAAGCATTTGGCGCGGCGTGTGGCTTTTGCAGGGGCACGTGTTCGTGACGTATTCCAGTCAGACGGTGTCCTGGCTGCAGTGCCAGGCGGATCCTAGGGTCCCACTCCTGGAGAGCAACACCCCTCCCCTCCCCAGCCGGAGCCTGCAATGGCCCAGACAGTCTGAGAGGGCCAGAGGGAAGAGGCAGGCGGGACAGGGACTCGGGCTCAGGGCCCCACCCGTGACTGCAGCGGGAGCTGGCAGACACTGAGATGGACACGCGCCCTCTCAGGGGGTCTCTTGTTTTGACAGTTCACACCTGGCAACCCCACTCGGTCTCCCATGATGCACTGATGTGGGCGGGGGGATTGTAACTCCTTGGCGCGTTCTGGCACGAGGCAGGAGCTGTGCGTCTCACATCCCTCGCGGGGCAACAAACAGCAGTCACGTGGGCGCTGTGAGCTCTCACAATGTAGCGTCGTGCCGGCACGTGTGGCGCGGTGGACGCCCGCGCCCCGTCCCACGGACCGGAAGTGACGTTTGCTCGGTCCACGGCCTGACAGCAACCGACTGGGAACCGTGACCGGAAGGTGTCCAGGTACGTGCTCCAATCGCGCCCCCCGGGAACAGGGCTCGGAGTCGATTGGGGGGGATTTGAGAGCAGCCTTCAACTTCCTGAAGCGAGGTTCCAAAGAGGCTGCAGAAAAGCTGTTCTCAGTGGTGACAGATGGCAGAACAAGGAGCAAAGGTCTCAAGTTGCGGTGGGAGAGGTCCAGGTTGGATATTAGGAAAAACTATTTCCGTAGGCGGGTGGGGAAACACTGGGATGGGTTCCCTAGGGAGGCAGTGGAGTCTCCATCCCTAGAGGTGTTTAAGTGTCGGCTTGACACAGCCCTGGCCGGGTTGATTTAGTTGGGTTTGGTCCTGCCTAGCGCAGCGGGCTGGACTTGACCTTCTGAGGTCTCTTCCAGCTCTGTGGTTCTAGGATTCTGAGAGAGCGTCTGCACTGGCATGTGCTTTTACGCAAGAGCATCCGTGCCAGTGTGGACGCTCTCTTGCGCAATAAACTCCGATGGCCGTTTTAACCGTCGGCCTCAACCCGCCTCACGCTGCCCCGCTGCACTTTGTAAGGCAGCAGCAGCATCTGCCTGTCCCACACAAGCCCGCTGGGCAGTTGGGTGTGTGTGTGGGGGGGTATTTGGTGGGGGGAGCTGACTGCTGGGGGTAGGGAGGAGCAGAGTGGGGGGGTGGGGAGGAGCAGACTGAATGAAGAGTTTGGTGGGGGAGCAGAGTGGGGGTGTTTGGTGGTGCTGGAGTAGACTGCAGGGGGGGTTGGGGTGGAGTAGAGTGCGGGGGGCAGAGTGGGAGGTTGGGGGGCAGACTACAGGGGGATTTGGGGGGGCAGAGTGGGGGGTTGGGGGGCAGAGTGGGGGGTTGGGGAGCAGACTACAGGGAGGTTTGGTGGGGGGCAGAGTGGGGGGTTGGGGGGCCGACTACAGGGAGGTTTGGTGGGGGGCAGAGTGGGGGGTTGGGGGGCAGACTACAGGGGGGTTTGGTGGGGGGGTAGAGTGGGGGGTTGGGGGGCAGACTACAGGGGGGTTTGGTGGGGGGGCAGACTACAGGGGGGTTTGGTGGGGAAGACTACAGGGGGGTTTGGTGGGGGGGCAGAGTGGGGGGTTGGGGGGCAGACTACAGGGGGTTTGTTGGGGGGGCAGAGTGGGGGGTTGGGGGGCAGACTACAGGGGGTTTGGTGGGGGGGCAGAGTGGGGGGTTGGGGGGCAGACTACAGGGGGTTTGGTGGGGGGGCAGAGTGGGGGGTTGGCAGGTCCTGACGCCACAGGACAAGCCGGCTGGGCAGTTTGGGGGGGGGGGTGTCTCTGAGGCGGGGGGGCCGAGGGGAGCAGGGAAAGTAGCCGCGGTGGCTTGTGGGAAACGTTCCGTGCCCCAATCCGCAGCTCCCATGGGCTGTTCGATTGGGCGGGAGCAGCGGAAGTGACATCACAATCCAGCCGCTGATCCAGGGGTTGGTCTCGCGCGGTGTCACGCCCAGCGTGAGCGATGCATCCTGGGAGTTGTAGTTCCCACAGTGCGGCCTCCCGGGGCGTGTCTGTGCGCCCCGCCCCAATCATAGCCACGCCCCTCCCGCCCAGGCCGTCATAGCCACGCCCAGCGTGTTGCAGCCTCTCCCCGCCCCCAACTGCATCGTAGGGCGCCCCCGCAGCGCTACTCAGGCCCCGCCCCTGTCTGCCCCCGCCCCGCGATCCTCAGCCCCCCCCCTGCTCTGCACAGCCCCCCCCGAGCTGCATCCCCCTCCCCCACCTTCCACCCGACCTGCATCAACTGCTCCATTCTACACCCCCCACCCAACCTGCACCTGTTACCCCCCCCAGGCCATTCTACACCCCCCCCACCCAACCTGCACCTGTTACCCCCCCCCGCCCATTCTACACCCCCCACCCAACCTGCACCTGTTACCCCCCCAGGCCATTCTACACCCCCCACCCAAGCTGCACCTGTTACCCCCCCCCCCGGCCATTCTACACCCCCCACCCAACCTGCACCTGTTACCCCCCCCCGGCCATTCTACACCCCCCACCCAACCTGCACCTGTTACCCCCCCCAGGCCATTCTACACCCCCCACCCAAGCTGCACCTGTTACCCCCCCCAGGCCATTCTACACCCCCCACCCAACCTGCCCCTGTTACCCCCCCGCAGTCCTTTCAACACCCCCCTCTCAACCTGCAAGCCCCTCCCCAGACCCCCAGGCCATTCTACACCCCCCACCCCAGTGCATGCTGAACCCCCCCTCCCCTGCCCTCCAGTCCATTCTACACCCTCCAACCAATCTGCACCCCCTCCCCCAGTCCTTTCAACACTCCCAGCGCAACCTGCACCCCTCTTCCCCAGTCCATTCAATACCCCCCTGCCCAGCCTGCACCCCCGTTACCCTACCCCCAGTCTATTCAGTATCCTTAGCTCAACCTGCACCCTCCTCACACTCCCTGTGCACTCTACACCTCAACCCAACCTGCACCCCCATTCTTCTCACTCTCCACTCCATTCAGCACCCCTAGTCCAACGTACACCCCCATTCCCCCGCTTCCCAGTCCAACCTGCATCCCTAGCCCGACCTGCCCCTCTTCCTCTGCCCCCAGTGCTTCCCACACCCCCTTTCACTCCACCCCCAATCCATCACACCCCCAGTCCAACAGCACCCCCACTCCTCCTACCGCAGCCTAACCTGCCCCCCCATTATCTGTGCTGCAGCCGAACCGGCACCTCCCTTCCCTCACTTCCCCAGTGCATTACAACACCCCCAAGCCAATCTTATCCCCCATGAGTGCTCTCCCTCGCTTCAACCATATTTTTATCCTTCGGGTCCCTCGCTTTCCTTCCTCTCCACAACGCCCAAACCAACATGTCCCCTCTAGCCCCTTTCTCCATTCATGGGGTCTATCGGTCCCCCATTTTGCTCCCTGCAACACCCCCAAGCTCACCCCGACCTGCGCCCTATTCCTGCCCATCCCCCGTACGTGGGACCTCTCACCTCTCTGTTGGCTTCCTTCCCAACCCACACACCCTCCTCGCACACCCCTGTCTCGCCAGGTCTGCGACCTTCCAGCCTCCCTTCTTCCTTCCTTCCCAACCCACACACCCCTGTCTCGCCAGGCCTGAAACCTGTCAGCCTCTGTTATTCCTTCGTCCGCGCCCTCAAGTTGCACTCCTACCCCCTCAGTCCTCCTTCTTCCCAACACTGGCAGCCTGCCATATCCTTCCCTAATCTGCTCCCCGCACCGGTTCTCCCTCCATTCATGGGATCCCTTAAGCCCCAGCTCTCCCCAATTCCAATTATTGTTCCCCATGAACTTGCTGAGTTGACTTTGCCCGCCAACCAAGGGCCCTCAAACACTCCTCCATGCTATTCTTCAACTCTGGGGCCTCTAAATCCCCCAAACTGTCAGTGTCCCTGGGATCCTCAGACCTCTCCCCTCCACAGTGCAGCCCCCAATACCACGTATTCAAGACAGTCATACTTAGGGGCTGCCTCTAGACTGGCATGATTTTGCAGAAATACTTTTAATGGAAAAGTTCTTCCGTTAAAAGTATTTCCGCAAAAGAGCGTCTAGATTGGCAGGGATGCTTTTGCACAAAAAGTGCTTTTACGCAAGAGCACCCGTGCGCAGCATAGACGCGCTTTTGCGCAAGAAAGCTCCGATAGCCATTTTAGCCATCGGGGCTTTCTTGCAGAAAAAATGACGGTGCCTGTCTACACTGGCCTTGTTGTGCGAGTATTCCTGCGCAAGAGGGCTTATCCCTGAGCGGAAGCGTCAAAGTGTTTGCGCAAGAAGGACTGAATTCTTCCATTAGAACGTCAGTGCTCTTGCGCAAATTCAAGTGGCCAGTGTAGACAGCTGGGAAGTTTTTGCACAAGCGGCCGCTTTTGCGCAAAATCTTGCTAGTCTAGATGCGCCCACGTAGAGACCAAAATAGGAAATGAACTTCTCCACTGATCAGCCCCTTTGAGACTCTATTCTTCGCAGTCCTGCTGTCTCCCTCCACAGGACATGGGCAGGTCTGCTGGGTGAACATCTCCACAGACATGGTCTTGGGATCCTTTAAAAAAGTAGGGGACAACTAGCAGTCGGTTTCATCACAGGCCATGAGCTTCCTTTTGGGTACGAAGAATTCTGCTGGGTATGCTCTGTAAGGAGACTATTTGGATGTGGGCTCAAAGCGCTCTTCTCCACTGGTATTTCTGCAGTGCCAGGGAGAGGCGGAGTGGGAGGGTGGAAGACAGCAGCATAATTTAGATGTGAGAAGAGGTTACGCGACATTACGGACTGAGATGCCAACGTATTCCCTTTTACGTTGTCAGGTGTACTGGTTTCCCTGGTACAGAGAGACTGAAAAGTAAGTTGCTTGGTTTGATTTCCCCCTTTGCTGGGTTGGGTAGCGAGCGATAGGAAGTCAACCCTCCCCGTGTCCTCCCGTCTGGGGACGGAACAGAAACGAGAACAGCGAGCTCTGGAGCTTGGTCGAAGCGAGGAGAGAACCGTGCGGCTGGGAGCGGAGCAGCCGTCACTGTCACGGAGATAAGTGTCGGGTCTGGAAATCTCTCGGCTTACGGCCCACTCGTCCCTAGGAAGGGAAGTCACGTTTGCTTAGACAGCGAGTCCGAGCGGAGGTTCCCGAGGTGCTTCCTTGGTAGTGGGAGAAACAGGGCTCCCGTTTGTCAGGGGTGCTGGTTTCTCTGGAACACGGTGTCCTTCTCAGCAGACGCTTGGCTCGAGGAGGAAGACGCAAGGTGGTAAGGTTTCTGACTGCCTCTTATGTGTTTCTCTCTTGTTGCTCTCTAGTATTGGCCAATACGTTCTGTCTGTCTGTTTCTGTCTGTGTCTTTGTCCTTGCTCTGCTTCTGCCGTGTCCTTGTACAGCACACTTGCAGGCATTCCAGGTGAGCATCTCCAAGGGTTAAGGGCTCAGGAGCCAATGGGAATGCTGCAGGTACGCCAGTCGCGCAAGGGAGAGCGGTGGTGCGTCATGGCTGACTGACTCAGTGTTCTTGTAGAGGACCCGATACATAGGCGAGAGGGGGGGAAAGGGCTAAAGGATAACATTCCCACAGCCACAGACCTTAGTGAGAGAGAGCTAACGCTGGGCTTTTTCGGCCACCCTTGCAGAGGAATCAGTGAGGGGCCGTGGGCTGAGAAGATACCGTCCGAGATGGACTTGAGGTGCCTGGACGTGATTCTCGGAACACGTGAAGGGTCCTCAGCGTTCGGCCTTCCCATGGCTCTGTGTGAGTAAGAGGTGCGTGCTTTGAAATCTTCAAGCGTCCTGGGAGTATGGTTCTTCTGAGGCAGAGAGCTTCCTGCTGGGGCACGAAGCCTGGTGGCTTGGGGACTGGTGAAGGGGCATAGGCAGTTCAACAGAGCGTGGATAGATATTCAAGGCCTCCGTTCTCTCCGCGTTCCTGGAGTGGCAGCGGGAGGGGGTGGCCGATGGTGGGAGGCAGCGGTGCGATGGTGGGAGGAGAAGGGATGCCGCGTCCTTGCGGACTGAAAAGCTAACTTGTTTGTTTGTTTTTTCCCCTCTGCTGTGTTCGGTAGCGAGCGATAAGAAGTCAACCCTCCCGGTGTCCTCCCGTCTGGGGATGGAACGGAAAAGAGAACGGCGAGCTCGGGAGCTTGGTCGAAGCGAGGCGAGAACCGTCCGGCTGGGAGCGGAGCAGCCATCGCTGACCGGGAGATAAGTGTCGGGTCTGGAAATCTCTCAGCTTACGGCCCACTCGGGTCTAGGAAGGGAAGTCACGTTTGCTTAGACAGCGAGTCCGAGCGGAGGTTCCCGAGGTGCTTCCTTGGTAGTGGGAGAAACAGGGCTCCCGTTTGTCAGGGGTGCTGGTTTCTCTGGAACACGGTGTCCTTCTCAGCCGACGCTTGGCTCGAGGAGGAAGACGCAAGGTGGTAAGGTTTCTGACTTCCTCTTATGTGTTTCTCTCTTGTTGCTCTCTAGTATTGGCCAATACGTTCTGTCTGTCTGTTTCTGTCTGTGTCTTTGTCCTTGCTCTGCTTCTGCCGTGTCCTTGTACAGCACACTTGCAGGCATTCCAGGTGAGCATCTCCAAGGGTTAAGGGCTCAGGAGCCAATGGGAATGCTGCAGGTACGCCAGTCGCGCAAGGGAGAGCGGTGGTGCGTCATGGCTGACTGACTCAGTGTTCTTGTAGAGGAACCGATACATAGGCGAGAGCGGGGGAAAGGGCTAAAGGATAGCATTCCCACAGCCACAGACTTTAGTGAGTGAGAGCTAACGCTGGGCATTTTGGCCACCCTGGCAGAGGAATCAGTGAGTGGCCGTGGGTGGAGAATAAATCGTCCGAGATGTACTTGAGCTGCCTGGACGTGATTCTCGGTACACGTGAAGGGTCCTCAGCGTTCGGCCTTCCCATGGCTCTGTGTGAGTAAGAGGTGCGTGCTTTGAAATCTTCAAGCGTCCTGGCAGTATTTTTCTTCTGAGGCAGAGAGCTTCCTGCTGGGGCACGGAGCCTGGTGGCTTGGGGACTGGTGAAGGGGCAGTAGGCGGTTCAACAGTGCGTGGATAGATATTCAAGGCCTCCGTTCTCTCCGCGTTCCTGGAGTGGCAGCGGGAGGGGGTAGCCGATGGTGGTAGGAGAAGCGATGCCGCGTCCTTGCGGACTGAAAAGCTAAGTTGTTTGTTTGTTTTTTCCCCTCTGCTGTGTTCGGTAGCGAGCGATAAGAAGTCAACCCTCCCGGTGTCCTCCCGTCTGGGCATGGAACGGAAACGAGAACAGCGAGCTCGGGAGCTTGGTCGAAGCGAGGCGAGAACCGTCCGGCTGGGAGCGGAGCAGCCATCGCTGACCGGGAAATAAGTGTCGGGTCTGGAAATCTCTCGGCTTACGGCCCACTCGGGTCTAGGAAGGGAAGTCACGTTTGCTTAGACAGCGAGTCCGAGCGGAGGTTCCTAAGGTGCTTACTTGGTAGTGGGAGAAACAGGGCTCCCGTTTGTCAGGGGTGCTGGTTTCTCTGGAACACGGTGTCCTTCTCAGCAGACGCTTGGCGCGAGGAGGAAGACGCAAGGTGGTAAGATTTCTGGCTGCCTCTCATGTGTTTCTCTCTTGTTGCTCTCTCGTATTGGCCAATACGTCCTGTCTGTCTGTTTCTGTCTGTGTCTTTGTCCTTGCTCTGCTTCTGCCGTTTCCTTGTACAGCACACTTGCAGGCATTCCAGGTGAGCATCTCCAAGGGTTAAGGGCTCAGGAGCCAACGGGAATTCAGCAGGTTCGCAAGTCGCGCAAGGGAGAGCGGTGGTGCGTCATGGCTGAATAACTCAGTGTTCTTGTAGAGGACCCGATACATAGGCGAGAGGGGGGGGGAAAGGGCTAAAGCATAGAATTCCCACAGCCACAGACTTTAGTGAGTGAGAGCTAACGCTGGGCTTTTTTGGCCACCCTTGCAGAGGAATCAGTGCGTGGCCGTGGGCGGAGAATAAATCGTCCGAGATGTACTTGAGCTGCCTGGACGTGATTCTCGGAACACGTGAAGGGTCCTCAGCGTTCGGCCTTCCCACGGCTCTGTGTGAGTAAGAGGTGCGTGCTTTGAAATCTTTAAGCGTCCTGGCAGTATGTTTCTTCTGAGGCAGAGAGCTTCCTGCTGGGTCACGGAGCCTGGTGGCTTGGGGACTGGTGAAGGGGCATAGGCAGTTCAACAGAGCGTGGATAGATATTCAAGGCCTCCGTTCTCTCCGCGTTCCTGGAGTGGCAGCGGTAGGGGGTGGCCGATGGTGGGAGGCAGCGGTGCGATGGTGGGAGGAGAAGCGATGCCGCGTCCTTGCGGACTGAAACGCTAAGTTTGTTTGTTTGTTTTTTCCCCTCTGCTGTGTTCGGTAGCGAGCGATAAGAAGTCAACCCTCCCGGTGTCCTCCCGTCTGGGGATGGAACGGAAACAAGAACAGCGAGCTCGGGAGCTTGGTTGAAGCGAGGCGAGAACCGTCCTGCTGGGAGCGGAGCAGCCATCGCTGACCGGGAGATAAGTGTCGGGTCTGGAAATCTCTCAGCTTACGGCCCACTCGGGTCTAGGAAGGGAAGTCACGTTTGCTTAGACAGCGAGTCCGAGCGGAAGTTCCACTCCCGCGGTACATTTCAACTTCCCCTTCACACAACCTGCACCCCTACCAGTGCTCTTTGCTAGCCCATACCCCCTATTCCTGGTGTCCTTCAGTTTCTCTTCTTCTCTTCAGAGACTCAGAGGAACCTGCACCCCCAGAGCATACCTCCATTCATGTTTCAAGGAGCCCCTCTTTTTCCTGCCTAGGACACTCCCCATCCCACACTCTATCCCTATCCCTATATTTTCCCCATTTATAGGACTCTTAACCCCCATTTCTGCCCTTCCTAACGCACAGTTCCTCCTTCCCCACTCCCATCGCGCCTGCCATCGCTACCTTCCCCCCAGCCCTCCTTCCGCATGTAAGGACTTCCTCAACCGCTCTCCTCTTCCTTCTCAACAACCCCCCATCCCAAGCCATGCCACACTCCAGACCCTTCCAGTCCATCCTCCCATCAATTGGGTCCCAGCCCCCTTCTCTTCCTTTCTACACCCACATCCCATGGCAACCTGCATTCCTAATGCTGCCCTTCCTCCATCCATGCCTACACCCATACACGGTATGCGTGCTTTATTTTGTTTTGATAAATGACAGCAGTCTCTCAACTGTAAAAGTTAGAAATTACACAAACTACATTTGTTTTATTAAAATCTAACAGCAGGAGGGGAGCGGGAGAAATTGTGCGTATGTTACTCCTCATTGAGGGGATGGGCAAACGTATGAGCTTGCATTGTAGTGATTTCTCTCCTGCGTCAGATAATATTATTTTGGGTGTAGTTTCTGGAGGGGAAGTGCAATTGAGTGCTGGACGATTTTCTAGCTAAGCCTTACCGTAGAGAGCTGTTTGCAGACTCTGTGTTTCTACACTTGGTGCGTCCCAACTTGCGTGGGCTCCTAGAGGCCAGAGAGCCTAAGTCAGCAAAACAGGGAGAAGCAGGCAAGGCTAGTGGAGCAAGTAGTCTCAGTGAAATGCCAGCACATACGCTGGCATCCCAGAAGGCGGACCAAACCCATCAGAAGCTGGGCCTTTGAGAAAAGGTCTCTCCATGTACTGGGTAAGCTTGGAGGCCTCTCAAGGTGTACCTGCTCCCGGCAGTGCACTTACTCCGTTACAGAAATGTTAACAGTGACAGTCGGTGAATGGGATATTAGCGTATAGTCGAGTATACGATTAACTGATAAACCTGGGCTTATCGGTTAATCTTGACAACTACACACACTTCCCTCCCCCTTGCTGTCTCTAATACAGAGTCCGCAAGGGCTCGGGAGAGGTGAGAGCCTGTGCGCGTGGGGAGCTGGCTTTTAAGTCATCGCCCCAGAAGCACCAGATCCCGCGGAGCTACGTGCTCCGTATCCATCGGTGCACTTCTGATACTGATAAGAACATACGAATGGCTATACTGGGTCCGACCAAAGGGCCATCTAGCCCAGTAGCCTGTCTGCCAACAGTGGCCAGTGCCAGGTGCCCCAGAGGGGGTGGACCGAAGACAATGATAAAGCAATTTGTCTCCTGCCATCCATCTCCAGCCTTTGACAAACAGAGGCCAGGGGCATCATTTCTTCTTACCCCTAGGCTAATAGCCTTTTATGGACGTAACCTTCATGAATTTATCTAGTTTTTTTTAAAACTATGTTATAGTCCTAGCCTTCACAGCATCCTGTGGCAAGGAGTTCCACCCGTTGACTGTGCGCTGTGTGAAGAACTTTCTTTCATTAGGTTTAAGCCTCCTACCCATTAATTTCATTTGGTGTCCTCTAGTTCTCATATTATGGGAACAAGTAAAGAAGTTTTCTATATTCACCTTCTCCCACCACTCATGATTTTATAGACCTCTGTCATATCCCCCTCAGTCTCCTCCTTTCTAAGCTGAAAAGTCCTAGTCTCTTTAGCCTCTCTTCATATGGGACGTGCTCCAAACCCCTAATCATTGTAGTTGCCCTTTTCTGAACCTTTTCTAATGCCAAAGTACAGTATCTTTTTTGAGGTGAGGAGACCACATATAGTACGGCTACATCTTGAACACTGTGTATAGAAGTTTTATATAGGGGCATTAGGATGCTAGTAATTATTTAAAAAGGGATAAAAAATAAGATGAAAAATATCTTATGTGCTTTTTTGACCGTATAGTGCATTTTCAGAGAAATATCCACGATAACTCCAAGATATCTTTCCTGATTAGTTGTAGCTAAATTAGCCCTCATCATATGGTATGTATAGTTGGGGTTATTTTTTTCCAATGTGTGTTACTTTATACTTATCCACATCAAATTTCATTTGCTATTTTGTTGCGCAATCATTATATTTGGTGAGATCTTTTTGAAGTTAAACAGTTACACAATTGCTTTTGTCCTTAAGTCCGAGCAGTGGGTGGTCGGGAGTGGCCTCAAAGGAAGAGGAAAGCAGAGACTCTGGTCTTTTGTCTGGGTGTCATGTTACTGGATTTTAAGGGGAGCAGCCAGATCAGTGCTCCACCAATTGGGGGGAGGTGTTTGCCCCAAAGTCTATACAAAGGGGGCCATGCGAGATGTCAAATGAAAGTCATGTTCTACTGATTCTGTATATGCTACTCATGTACTTGTATGATATCTGTATGTGGAGTTATGAATATGGAGTATGTGCTGATATTGGCCTGCACTGCCTGTTGTAAAGGAGGATTATCCGTTGAATGAGTATGCTAATTAGCACTGGTCCAGGGATAATGGCTCTCAAGGTGCCCAATACATACCTGAGGACTGTGTCTGGGAACTTGCAACCCAGCCAGGGCAAAATGGCTCCTGACATATGAAACAGCTAAGTCATTCGACCATGTGACCTGCTCCACTTGGAAGGTACTGGGGAGATATACAAGTGCCATGAGGCGGACTCCATCTTGTCTTCAATTCTGCTACTGATCCTAGATGCAGCCTTGCAAGGAACAGAGAGCTGAGGAGGATTGCTGACCCATTCTGACAAAGGATGAACACCAGAGACCTTTAAGATAGCAGTTATAACATCTCTCCTGAGAGCCTGCATTGAGAACTTGGTGACTGGTGCATGTAATGTATTCTCCTTAACAACCTTACTCTCGTGCTTTGCTTTTCTTCTATTAATAAACCTTTAGATTTTAGATTCTAAAGGATTGGCCTAGCGTGATCTTGTGGGTAAGATCCAAAGTGTAAACTGTCCGGGGATTTGTGGCTGGTTCTTTGGGACCGGAAAGACCCGTTCGGGGAAGGTGAGATTGGGTTCTACAACCCCCTCACCTGTGTGCAGGCCCGGGGCTAATTGTGGCACAGGGAGAGCCGGGGTGTCTGAGGGGTTTTGCTCCTGAGGCTTCTGGCTGTCCAGATTGGCCGCTAAAGCACTCAGTGTGATCGGTTTATGGCCTATTTGGGAAAGGCTTCCAGTCTGGGGCTGTAAGGAGCTCCGAGTTTTGAGCAATTCACCCTGAGCGGACGCCTTCAGCTGTGGCAAGACCTGGCCTGGTTCGTCACAGCCACCTTCCCAGCTCACCTCAACCCTCACCGTACCTTCTCCCCATTCATCTTTCAACAGATAAGGACCCCCTCATCCACCCTCCTCTTCCTCACTAACGGCCCCCAACCCAACACGCTCTTGATCCTTCCAGTGCACCCGTCCATCCAGTGGATCTCTCAACCCCTCCTTTCTCTTCCTTTTAACACCGCCAGCCCATGGCAATGTGCACTCCTAACCCTGCCCTTTCTCTACCCATAGGGCCAAGGGCACCATTGTTTGAGGGGGGTAGGTGCCCTTGGTCCTATGGGTGTAGAATTGGGTAGAGAAATGGGGTAGGAGGGCAGTAGCCCCCCTCCTGAGTTTGAAACCTCATACATGAGGTGTGCTTAAAGCCCATGTCCTAACTCCAGAGGCAGTTCTTAAATGTAACAGAGTTTGAGCTGATGCGGCTTTGCCTTTGGGGCATGGACTTTATTATGCTTAAATCACCCTGCCCCTCTCGTTCTTTATAACAATGGACGGACATTCAAGCAGTTGAAGTATTGTTAGATCCTCATAAAAACATTGCTGGGTACTCCCTGTAAAAGATGGGGGGGAGTAACCCACTTTGGCACAACAAATGCAGGAGCAGGGGTCTGCAAAAGTACCCCAAAACCTGATCTGTCCAGGCTTTGGTACAAAAACTTTCCCCCAAAATCCTAAAACCCAAATTTTAGGGAATATCCACTGCCATCACCCAAGTAGTCCAAGAAAACTAGGGATGAGATCTCTTGGGAAACCTGCTCCCTAAAACCTCAGGGGTACCTGAAGTTCTTTTTCCCCTCAGAGCTTGAAAAAGAAGAGAGAAAAACAAGCTGCAGTCTGTGCTAGGTGACTCCCAGACAGTCAGACAGACAGAGAGTTTACAGATAAAACTAGGACACCAAAATAAACCTATAGCAGGTTAATTAGAAAAGAAAACAAACTTTTTATTATCAAAACAATAGTGCCGTTGCAAGTATAGTTAAGGTGGCTAGATGGTAAGGGCCACCAATTTGTATACTCAGAGGCTGTGTCTATACTGGCTACTTATTCTGGAAAATCAGCCGCTTTTCCGGAATAACTTGCCAGCTGTCTACAGTGGCTGCTTGCTTTTCCGGAAAAGCACTGACGATTTCATGTAAGATTGTCAGTGTTCTTGTGGAAAACTATGCTGCTCTCATTCGGGCAAAAGTCCTTTTGTGCAAAACTTTTGCGCAAAAGGGCCAGTATAGACAGGTCAGGTTTATTTTCCGCAAAAAAGCCCTGATTGCGAAAATGGCGATCAGGGCTTTTTTGCGGAAAAGCACGTCTAGATTGGCACGGATGCTTTTCCGCAAAAAATGCTTTTGCGGAAAAGCATCCGTGCCAATCTAGATGCTCTTTTCCGAAAATGCTTTTAACGGAACAGTTTTACGTTAAAACCATTTCCGGAAAATCATGCCAGTCTAGACGTAGCCAGAGACAATTCTGTGGGTTAGAAAGCTTCATTACAAAAGAGAAAAAAAACCACTTTTATGGTTTGGGAATTTCAAATTGATGTTAAAACAATTAAAAACCTGATAGATTAATTAAACTTTGCCCTACTTACATATTGTGAAAAGACTTTTCTTAGAGAGAGCGAGACAGCCTCGAAGCTCCCTGTTGCCTGGAAGAATCCACTCTGCCTCAGACAGAGGAGGAAAAAGTTAAAAATTCCTTTGTTCCCAGTTTGAAATCCCTAACTGCATTGTTATTGGCTGACCAAATATCTGGCTAGGATAACCCCTTAACCACGAGGACTGACCAGCAGCCTGGTGGCTATGACGGGGAGAGTAGGAATGAGTGTTATGCTTTTGGGATCTGCATTTGGACCACTGCTATTAAATGTCTCACATATGTTCTTGAAAAAGGAGAGAGTAAAGGGATAAATAGTGACTAAATCAAAGTCGATAGGCACTTCCCCATTCCTCCTTTGAAAAGTACAAGAGTCCAGCAGGGACTGTTGTGCATTTCAAAGTAATAGAGCTTGGGTTCAGCTGGGGACTCTGAGTCCCCCACTGACCCCAGGCTCCATGCCGTGCTGCATGCCATGAGGAGCCCCAGGTCATGCCGTGTGGAACCTGGGGCCAGCTGGGGAGTTCTCAGCTGACCCTGGGTTCCATGGCTGCCACTTTAAATGTGTGGAGCTGGCTTTTCAAAGGGGCAGCTGCTGCACAGCTGATCTGTAGCTCAGCCATGCAGTGCTGCCACTTAGAAAGCTGGGGTCGGGGGGAAGGAGTACTTCAATCTCAGAGAGGCAGCAAGGTGTGGGGAATTGACTAGCTGACTAGTCAACAGACAACTATCCCATAAGCATTTGCTTATGGGGATAGACTTGTCTTTAACATCCCTAATCCAAAGCTGGTAGGAATGAGTTAAAAAGGGGTCTCACAAAAGTGGACGTTTGGGCAACACAAGGGCATATGAATCCGTGTTAGCCAACACAACAGAAAAAAGAGAGGAAGCGGCATGTGAGGTGTGTTTCTATTTTTACTGGCTTGGACTCGAGCGCATGGAAGATGAGCGGGTGTCTTGGCATAATCCTGATGTCAGCGGGGAGCTACAGCCAACTGACCCGTCAGTGTTCAGTCCGTATCTTGTAGCGGAACAGCTGTGTTGTAGAAAGGGTTGGAGAGAGAGGCAGGTACTGGACGCTCTCATGGAGCTGTAGCATTTTTGGCAGTGATACTTCTTCCATGGGTTATTTGCTGTTCTTGCAGAGGCCTGCTGTAGGCAATCGGAGCCACTCTGGACATTCAGCTAGATGAGGGGCATCTGCCTGAAGTGAGTCTGAGTCACCTGTTGTTCCTATTGACAGTGGAGCTGTGGAGGTCTGTCGTGATGGTGTAGGAGCTGGTGTATGTTTTGTGAAATTATCTTCAGCCAGTGTCTGTGCAGCGAGGTGCCTCCTTGCGAGCAGAGAGATGCTGGTGATTTCCATGGGACAGATCCTGGGGAAGGCAGAGCTCTGCCCGTGGCTGGTAATTGTCTGGGATTGTCCTTTCCTGTCTGTAAGTAGCTGCACGTGGGTCGCTGCCCTTCAAATACAGCGATGTGGAGGGAGGGAGGGACGACAAAGTACAGAGCATCTGTCCGTGTAATCAGTGGACATCATCACATTGTTCTCCAGTTGCTTGCTCAATCATCACGTCCCTCAGAGGACCAGAGTATTCTGGGCAGGGTGTGGGTATAGTGGACTGAGGGTGTGGTAAAGTGGAGATGGTCATAGTTTCTTATAAATTATGAGCATTTTAGGACCTGGATAGGCTGGAGAGGAATAAAGAAGGGGTCTCCAGTGACCAGCAGTTAGGTGATGCACATGTTTATGTCTGTGTTTTGACCAGTAGTGGTGGTTGAGTTTACAAGTCTCCTCTCATTCTCTTTTCAGTTCTCAGTGGCATTGGATTCATGAAAGAATGGCTGACTTGTGGCAGAGACTAAAGCCTTGAGCCCATCACTAGGGCTGGAAGCCAGCTAGTGCAATGAGTTTGGCAGTTTAAAAGATTCAAGGTATAAGTTATTTTGAATAATGTCTACGCTACACACTTATGTCAGAATAAGCTAACTACTTTGGAATAGAACATCGAAACTACAGGGAAGCCTTGAAATTAGTCTGTCAGGCTCCCCTAATGTTGACGTACTACATTGATTTAGAGTCTGAGGAAGCACTGGGGAGTAATTACTTTGAATGACTCTGGGGAGTAGTTATTTCTAAATAAGAACAGCTGAGCATATATACTGAAGACATTTCAAAATAACAATTTCTACATCAGGGTTATTCCTCATCACAAACAGGAGTCATTAGTTTGTTATTTCACAACTCCTAAGTGCCTAGTGTAAAAGTGCCGCAACAGAGCATTGACACTCGATGGCCACTTTTGGCAATGCATGCACAATTCTGTAATGCAGCAACTGTGACACTCGGGGTGTGTCTAGACTACAGGGATTGTTCAAAAAATCTTTATGTGCGTCTAGACGGCCGCTGCGTTCTGTCGACAGTAAATCAACAGAATGTGGCAGTTTTGTTGACAGCAGTAAATCTCATTTTACGTTCTATGAGGAATAACACTATTTTTGACGGAGATCTGTCAAAAAAAGGGAAGTGTGGATGCGGGGAAGATTTTTGGTTGAAAATAAAGGCCTCTAGGTAGAAGCCCTGGTGGACACTCCTGCCAGAGCTTTCATCTCTATTGTTCCTGCCCAGACAACTTTGGGCACCGGGGAGGGAACATCAGGTGAGTGCTGTGAGGGTCCAACACACACAGGGCAGGGGAGGCGGGAGCAAAGCGGATGGTGCAGTACTGTGACATGTCATGCTGATCACATCCTGGGGGGAGGGGGGCACACACATGACTGACCTCAGGGAGGGCTGTCCTACCCCTGCAGCTGCATGGCTGCAAGGAACCACCTGCTCCTACAGACACTGATGTCAGGTACAGGCAGGGGTTTGGGACCCTGGGAATTGCCACACAGCTTCAGGCTTCTTAGCAACCTGCGGGAACCCCAACTGTGGCCTGGCACTTGTCTGTGCTGCTTGGCCATGGGGTGGGGGGCAGGATGGTGGCCTGCACACTGTCTGGGCTTCAGGGAGGCCGTGGCTGCTGCTCAGGGCATACCACTCCTTGGTGTGACCACATGAGCATCCGCTGATCCTAGAGGACAGGCACTGACTGCTGAGGAGGGCATGCTGTCTCTCAGGGAAAGTGTGAGCATGCATGACTGATGACTTTTCTCTCTTGTCCTCCACATCCAGCCCAGCTGTCCAGGAGGGTGGGGGGCCACACCTCTCCCAGCTCCCAGACGGCTGCAGGGAACCCATTGGCACTGGTGCAAGTATTTGGACCTGGTGCGGCAGCACATCTCGGCCCTGCGAGGGATGCAGGAGACATGTAATCAGAGGATGCAGGCAGAGACAGAGCGGCGCAGTCGCTTGCTGGACGAGTTTGTGCAGCAGCTATGGGAAAAAAATCAAATAACTCCAATAGTGTGTAAGGAGGGACTGTGCAGGAAATCCAAACTCTCTAACAGAAAACTGCTGTAAGGGTTAAAAGTTTTCCAGGCCTCTCTCCCTGTAACAGAGAGAAATCATCTTAACTCTAATCAAGACCCTTACAATGCGTATCTCAACTTCACGAGACTCCTAGTCTGTCACAAATTGTTATGTAAACTGTTATCTTTGTCACAGTTTGCCTTGTAGACTCCTCACTCAGGTTCTCATGTGCCTTTGTTCTGTAAAACTTACTTCTAGCACACCTGGTGTGAACAGAAACGTCTCAGAGTACTTCTGCTGAGACTTTAATATGTTAAAGAAAACAATCAACAACTAAACTGTCTGAACATACTGTATAAAGGATCCCGGAAACTGTCTCTCAGGGCTGCTGCTGCTCTCACTCTCGTAGCTGTCAGCCTGCATGCATAATAAAATTTTCCTTTTGGATTTCTCTCCTGCCTCACTGCTTTGACCTCCAGCCTTGGACCTTTCTGGGGACTCTGTACCCCAGGGGAGCGAGATTTCCCCAACACAGCGCACTGCTATTTGCACTGCTATCTGGGAGGCCATGGCCTTCCCCGGTCCTGTGTCTGTTCCTGCTCCTCCTGCTCAGCCTGCCCTCCCCCTCCCACCAGCTCCCCCACCCCTCCTGTCACCCCCCTGCCCTCCTTCAACTGCTGCCATCCCAGACTCAGGTACAGCCGCACCTCCTGCCCAGGCCCAGCCAGCACGCGCAGCCATCTCCAAGCTGGCCTCCGCAGCCAAGGTGGCAGGGGTTCTTCTTCCAGGTGGCACCCTCAGCCCTGAGCCTCCCTCCTCCCTTCCAGCTTGACATTCCTCTTCCCATCTGTGAGAGTCAGTAAGGGAAGCACTTTACTTTAACAAACAATTTATTTTTGGGACTGGTTTGTGGCCTGTTTGGGAAGGTCACCAGTCTGGGGACTGTAAGGAGCCCATAGTTTGAGCAATTTGCCCAGAGCAGATGACGTCAGCTGTGCCCAGACCCGGCCCGGTCTGTCACAGCCTGTCTCTGTTCTCAGTGTGAATGTGGGGCTGGGAGGGGCTTTGGACGGGGAGTGGGGGGAAGGCACTGGAGGCATGGGGCAATCTCACATTTGGAAGGCTGTGGGGAAACTCATTGGGCTCCTTGGGAGAATCGCTCCCTCAGGGCTTCCTGAATGTGCAATCCCAGCTGGAGGGCTTGCCGGATGGCAGCTGTCCGGGGCTGCTCAAAGTGCCTCCCCTCCACAGCAGCCTCATGCTGGGAGGAAGGCCTCCTCTTTTCTCTCCACTACGTTGTGCAGCACACAGTATGCAGCAACCACATCGGGGATGTTGTTTTCCCCCATGTCCTGCCGAGCGAGAAGGCATATAAACCTGCCCTTCAGATGGCCAAAGGCGCCCTCCACCTCCAGTTGAGCCCGATTCAGGTGAGAGTTAAAGAGGTCCCTGCTTGCATCGAGGTGTCCAGTGAATGGCTTCATGAGCCAGGTCATAAGGGGGTTTGCCGTGTCAGCCACAATGCACGTAGGTATCTGCACATCCCTGACTGCATAGTTTCACTCCAGAAAGAATGACCCAGCCTGCAGGCTGCGGTACAGGTATGAGTTCTGGAAGATGCGGGCATCGCGTGCCCGGCCTGACCACTCGACGCAAATGTCTGTGAATTCTCCCCAACACAGTGAAAAGCAGAAAAAAACCCTGAACCTGAAAATAAACTGCTGTGGTGTCCGAGGAAGCAGGGCAACCAGAGCAAGCACTGCAGCAGCTTTGCTTTCCCTCCAGGAGGTAGGCAAGCCAGAAGCAGGAGCAGAGCAACGGCTGTCCAGGGGATCCCTTTAAGCACGTGCGTCTGCAAAGGGCAGGCAGCAACTCCTGGAAATAAAGGCTGCCCCCATGCCCTGCCAGAAGCACTTCTGGGTGCCTTTTTTTTTTTGAAAGAGCATCCGGCAGTCTGGACGCTCTTTTTCAAAAAAGCTGATAGCATGATGCGGAGCAAAAAAATCAATCTAGAAGCTTTTTCAACAGAGGCTTTTTCGAAAAAAACTTTAGAAAAAGCCTCTGTTGAAAAAGGCGTGTAGTTTAGATTTACCGTTGGTGGCCATTTGCTGATAGACAGGCACAAATCTCTAAGGGTGTGTCTCCACTACAAAGTTAATTTGAACAAACAGCCATTAGTTGAAATTAACTTTAACAGCGGCTATACATACAAACCGCTTAATTCGAACTAGGCGTTACTCCTCGTAGAGTGAGGTTTACCTATTCGAATTAAGTAGTTCGAATTAAGGGCTGTGTAGCCACTTAATTCGAACTAGTTGGAGGCTAGCCCTTCCCAGGTTGCCCTGGTGGCCACTGTGGGCGAAACCAGGGAAACTTTTCTGCTGTCTTCCTGGCCCCGGAGCCCTTAGAGGGCCATGGTCTGGCTAGAGTGCTTGTGCCAGTTGCAAGCCTGCCAGCACCCAACCAGCAGACCCTGCACCTGGCACAGCACGAGCCAGCCAGCGGCTGCCACCCAGCCCTCTGCCTCTTCCCAGAACCAGGCTGACGGCTCCCAGGAGCCTGCCTGGGGCTGAAAGAGGTGGGCGCCTGCCTGATCTAGTGCGGAGATCGTGGATCTCATCAAGGTTTGGGGGGAGGCCTCCAACATCCATGATCTCCACACTAGGCACAGGAATATGGCCATCTAGGGCAGGATAGCTGCCAGCCTGGCCACCAAAGGTCACATGTGAACCCATGAGCAGGTTTTCATGAAAATCAAGTTGGTCCAGTGAGATTCCCGGCCCTGAGTTTAGAACATAAGAATGGCCATACTGGGTCAGACCAAAGGTCCATCTAGCCAAGTAGTTTGTCTGCCTACAGGGGACAGCACCAGGTACCTGGAAGGGATGGACCTAAGACAATGACCAAACGATTTGTCTCGTGCCATCCATCTCCAGCCTTCCACAAACAGAGGCCAGGGACACCGTTCCTACTCCATGGATCCAACCTCCCTGAATTTATCTAACTTCTTGTTAAACTCTGTTATAGTTCTAGCCTTCACAGCCTCCTGCGGCAAGGAGTTCCACAGGTTGACTATGTGCTGTGTGAAGAACTTTCTTTCATTAGGTTTAAGCGTGCTGTGCATTCATTTCATTTGGTGTCCTCTAGTCCTTCTATTATGAGAACTAATGAACTTTTCTTTATTCACCCTCTCCATACCACTCATGATTTTATAGACCTCTGTCATATCCCCCTCAGTCTCCTCTTTTGTAAGCTGAAAAGTCCTAGTCTCTTTAGGGGTTTGGAACAGGTCCCATTTGAAGATAGGCTAATCATTGTAGTTGCCCTTTTCTGAACCCTTTCCAAGGCCAAAATATCTTTTTTGAGGTGAGGAGACCACATCTGTACACAGTACTGAAGGTATGGTGTACCATAGTTTTATACTTCCCCTTCTCCTGCTTCCCCTGGCTTCCCCCTTCCAGCTCCCTCCTCCCAGGTTTCCACCTCCCCTCTCCCACCCTCTCTCCTCAGTCTCCCCAGAGGTTAAGCCCCACCCCTCAGTTTTCAAAAATAGAAACTCTCTTTATTTAACAACACACGTGTCATTTATTTTTTACATCAGGAAGGGTAAGTGGAAGGAGGTTAGGGAGGAATGGGGCATGAGCCCCCGATGGGGAGGGCTGGGGTGGCTCTGCGGGCTCCTCGGGGTGGAAGCTCTCCTGCAGGGCCTCCTGGATCCTGACAGCCTCCCAATTGATCCCCTTGGATGGCAGCCTGTGGCAAGTGCAGCTGGGCTGATGGCCAAGTGTTTTGATGTGCCTCCAAGACAGGACTGCTTTGCTGTCCCTCATCGAGGTAGACAAGCAAGTGGGGAACCCTGAGAACTGTCTGTCTGGGGTGGGGGTCAGGTTCCTTTAAGCACAACCCTCGGCTAGGAGCTCCACACTCTAAGTCCTAACTTGATGCCGTGCAGGCACTGGTTCTGGCCAGCCTTAACTTTGGTTCAGGGTCCACTCAATGTGGATATGCTATTTCGAATTAGCAAAATGCTAATTCAAATTAGTTTTTAGGTCTAGATGCACTAATTTGAATTAGCTTAGTTTGAATTAACTAATTTGAATTAAGTTAGTTCCAATTAGTGCTGCAGTGTAGACATATCCTAAGGGTGTGTCTACACTGTACCATTTTTCTGGAATAAGGGGCATTATTCTGGCAGAACAACAGTAGCATCCACACAGCAATTGTGTTATTTCAAAAGAAAATTGAAACAATGGAGGGCTTATTCCTCAGGGAATGAGATGTACCAGTGTCGGAAAAACGCCTCTTCTGAAAAAGCTTTTTCAGCAGCGGGTGAGCGACTGGATGCTCCACTGCTGCTATGTCAAAATAGCACCTCATTCTAAAGTTAGTCCTTTCCAGTGCATCCTGGGGTGCTAAATTGAGATAGAGCGTCCACACTCCCTGGAAGCCTCAAAATTAGTCTGAGATAAGCTCCCCTAATGTAGATGTGCTATTTCCAAAATCAGCTTTTCCAGAAGATATCTTCCAGAATAGCTTTGTCCGAACGAAAGTTGCGGTGAAGACATAAGCCTGCAGTGTAAACATAGCCTAAGGGTATTTCAAAAAGCACTTTGAAATCACCAACTAAAGCTCCACACTGATTGGATGCAGAATTGCATTTAAGGCCACTCAGAACCACTTCAGGCAGGGCTTTTGGTCAGCAATTACTTCTGGGAGCTGCTGCTTGAGGCTATCTGAGACCCTTTCACCTGGCAGGGAGGCTCGTGGGCCCATCCCACCCACCCTGGGAGCGGCCAAATAGCCAACATAGACCCCCCCCAGGGATGGAGATGGCTCCCACATTAGGAAGGCAGGAGAAGGTACCCACTGAAGGCAGGGAGACAGAGTGGGATCTGCAGTGAACTCAGGGATAGGGCAGGGATTTGTCTGGGGAGCACAGAATGGTGGGCTTGATCCCACCCTCCTCTGCCCACACCATCTGCCTCAGGGATGGGCCTAGGTCCTGTGTTAGAGAAGGGGGATAAGGGACCCTCTGAAGGTAGCAAAGTGACCCCGCCCCTGGTACAGCCATTTCTCGGGTGCTTCTCCTTTCCCTGGAGGGACAGCAAAGCCTTTGCTCTGACTGCTCTGGTTGCCCTTGCGGACACCTCAGCTTGCCAGTCGTGGAGCTAGAGCTGCCTCTGGGTACTCAATGGCCCTTAGGTATCGTGCTGCAGTTTCTACAGGCTGCCCTCCTGGCCATGCAGGAACGCAACCACCAGCTGATTGTCTGGGAGCGCAGCTCTTCCAGCTGCACCACGCTGTGCACCGCCGCTTCTTGCGCTGGAGACTAGATCTGACGGGTGGGACCGGCTCGACATGGAGCTCTGGGATGACCAACAGCTGCTCCAGAATTTGTGCACGAGGAAGGAGACCTTCCTGGAGCTGTGTTCCTGGCTCTCCCCTGCCCTCACACGACGGGACACACGCATGCGACACACATTCCCCTCTGGAGAAGAGGGTCACCATTGCCGTGTGGAAGGTCACCATGCCGGACAGGTACCGATGTGTCGGGAATCAGGTTGGTGCGGAAAAGTTGACCGTCAGGGCCCACGTCATGCAGGCGTGGCGCTCTCCAAAGGTCCTGGAAGAGGGGTGTGAAGTGCTGGAATGGGGAATCCTAGGGAAAGGGTGGTTGGGGGTGGTGGAGAAGCCCCTTTCCCAGGCAATTTTTCAGTCCCACCCTCACAGAGCCCTGCCAGGGATAGGCTACGTAGGGGGTGGCTCCTGATATGTGTGGGCAGGGAAGGGGTGGGCTGGGGGTCCTGCACGGGGCTCAGGCACCCCAGTGATTCTCTGTTTGTTGGTCTCCTGCTACAGGTGGTGCGGTGTGATGGTGTGTTGGGGAGCCCCTGACCCTGGGCCCCCATCCCCAGCCAGATGTGTCTCTTGGCCAGCCAGTAGAGTTAAAGGGTTTATTTCTTCTCAGCGACACAGCATAGCATAGGAGAGATGTTAACACAGGAGCGAGGGCAGACAGCCTTAGTCCTCTTGTGGGGAAGGGGCTTCACCCCCTTTCTTAGTCTCGGCTGGGCTAGGTGGAGTGAGGATGTTTTAGACCAACTCAACTGCCAGGCCCTACCCCCCAGCCTGATTGCTGACCCTGCATCTCTTCTTTTGTCTCACCCTCTGGGAACAGCCTTATCTGGTCAGGCTGAGACTTAGGTGTCTGGGGCTAATACACATGAGGAGTGACTCATTGGGAATCACACATAGCAACACAGCCAGGAGGGAACATCGGGTTACAAAGTAGACAGCACCTGCACTCTGTCACATGTGGGCCATCGACACCAGCCAGCTGGTCAGGGTCATCCACCTCAGCAACACGGAACCGTGTGGTAGTGATATTATTGACGGCACCCACATCCCTGCCCAAGCGCTGACTACCAACCATCTATGTATATAAACCACGAGGTTACTTCTCCATGGTCCCACAGGCCCTCTCAACTACCGTGGGCAGTTTATTGACATTTTCTTAGGCTGGTTGAGGAAGGCACGTGATGCTTGCATCTTCTGCGACTCCAGAGTCTTCCAGAAGCTGGAGGCAGGCAGTTTATTCCCTGATCTCATCATCAGGGTGGGGGATGTGTTCTACATTCTGTTGCCCTGGCTCACGAAGCTTTACACCGTACACCTTGACCCTAGCAAGGAATGCTTCAATTGCAGTCTTGGCCGGGCCCGCCCTGTAGTGGAGGGTGCCTTTGGGTGTCTCAAGGTGAGGTAGGTATAGCTCCATGGGTGTCTCAAGGTGAGGTAGGTATAACTCCATATATTTAGTTAATATAAATAAATATATGGAGCTATACCTATCTCATAGACCTGGAAGGGACCTTGATAGGTCATTGAATCCACTCCCCTGTCCTCGTGGCAGGACCAAGTACCATCCGTGGCAGATTTGCTCCAAATCCCATCCTTAAGGATTGAATTCACAACCCTGGGTTTAGCAGATCAATGCTCAAACCACTGAGGTATTCCTCCCCCCATAGGTTGAAATGTCTTGTCACCTGGCTGGATGTTGGGGAATGAAACATTCCCTGAAGTAGTGGCCAGTGTTCTGTGCTCTACAATATTTGTGATCTGAAGGGGGAGGTGTTCCTCCTGGGCGGGGGGTGGGGGAGCAAAGGCAGGCCAGGTCAGCAGGCTCTTTGAACAGCTGTGCACAGCTGCCATCTAGCAGGCTCATCAGGTGGGGGTGCACATCTGGGAGCCCCTGAGGGAAAGTTTCTCACAAGGACCCCAGTGACATGGTCCCCAGGATCTCCCAACTAGGGGCCTGTGTCTTGCCCCTCTTTGCCTTTCCTCTCTCAATCCTCCCCGTCTTCCCCTGCAGAGACAATAAAACTGACATTGTTTTTTGGAAACAAAGTGGGTGTGTTTTTTATTTGGGGTCAAAGTAGCTGGAGAGGGGCTGGGGAAAGAATCTGGGAGAGGAAAGTGGGTGGAGGGAGAACCTTTGAGGGTGAAGGAGGGGTAAAGAGAGTCTCAGAGTTCTACAGAGTACTTGAAATAAGCCATTTTGAAATAGCATTGAGATAAGATACTCAAGATACACAATTTGAGCTATACAAATGATTTCATCATTTGGCGCCGTCTATGTGATGCCAAATTTCAAAATAAGGTGCTCTAAGAAAACATCCCTTTTGCCTCATAGAATGATATTTACAGGGAGTTTGGAATAATGAATCCAAAAAAACCAAGTTTGCTGTGAAGATGAGGGGTTGATATTTTGGGATTCTTGGGTATATGGAAATAGCATTGCAGTGTAGCTGTAATGTTTGGCTATGTTCACACTGGGGAATTAAGGTATTTTGGGGGTTATTTCAAATAAAGTATTTGAAAATATTTTTCAAAATAGTGTGTTCCCACATCAGGGAAGCATCAAAATTTGTGAGAGGTAGGCTCCCTTAGTAAGGACATGCTACATAGCATATTCTAAGAGTCAATGTAGTGTAGACATACTTTAACAAGTATTTCAGAATAAAACGTGCCAAAATGTAATGGGGAAATGCTATTTCAAAATAGAGAAGACTTGTAATTACTGTATCTGAGGCAGGCTTTCCTAAAGTGGATGTGCTACCTTGATTTAGAGCCCCAGGAAATACTAGAGCATAATTACTTTAATGGCCCTAGGAAGGAGCTATTTGTAAATAGCGACAGTGGAGCATACACAATATTGCTATTTAGAAATAGCAATTTCAACAATGGCATTATTCTGGAACAAACTCATGTCACAAAAAATAAGAAGCGTGTTATTCTGAAATACGTTCAAAATAACGGGCTTCCCCTCTGGATGCTCACGTTACCACTTTTCTAAAGTGATGTCTTATAGACGTGCTGTTAGTTACTCCCCAGTGCTTCCTGGGACTCCATTTTGAGTGACTGTGCGGAGTACTTACTTTGTTATACAGCACAAGCCTTACATTGAAATAACAATGTTTTATAAGATCATCTGAGCATATACACTGAATCCATGTCAATTTAAAACAGGAAATATTATTAGGGTAGAAATGCCCCATTCCGAAATACCTGCCCTTAGCAGAGCAACAGTGACACTCGGTGGTCACCGGCGGTAATGCACGTATAATTATGTAGCGCCTCCACAGTGACACTGGGTGGTCATTGTCGGTAATGCACGTATAATTTTGCAGCGCCTCCACAGTGACACTGGGTGGTCATTGCCGGTAATGCACGTATAAATCTGCAGCGCCTCCACAGTGACACTCGGTGGTCATTGCCGGTAATGCACGTATAATTCTGCAGCGTCTCCACAGTGACACTCGGTGGTCATTGCAGGTAATGCACGTATAATTCTGTAGCGGCTCCACAGTGCCACTCGGTGGTCATTGCAGGTAATGCACGTATAATTTTGTAGCGCCTCCACAGTGACACTCGGTGGTCATTGTCGGTAATGCAGGTATAATTCTGCAGCGTCTCCACAGTGACACTCGGTGGTCATTGCCGGTAATGCACGTATAATTGTGCAGCGTTTCCACAGTGACACTGGGTGGTCATTGCAGGTAATGCACGTATAATTCTGCAGCGCCTCCAGAGTTACACTCCGTGGCCATTTGCGGTATTGCGGGCACAATTCTCTCAGGCTGTGTCTAGACTGTGTACATTGGCCCAAGAGGGCTTTTTCCCAAGTGGGAGCATCACTGTTCTTGTGCAAGAACATGGACAATCTTATAGTAGATCATCAGTGTTCTTGTGCAAATTCTCACAGCCAGTTTAGACAGCTGCCAAGATTTTGTGCAAAAGCAGCCACTTTTGCACAAAATCTTGCTAGTCTAGATGCACCTTTAGGCTACGTCTAGACTGGCATGATTGTCTGGAAATGCTTTTAATGGAAAAATTTTCTGTTAAAGGCATTTTCAGAACAGAACATCTAGATTGGCAAGAATGCTTTTACGCAAAAAGTGCTTTTGTGGAAAAGCATGTGTCCCAATCTAGATGCGCTTTTCTGCAAAAAAAAAAAAGTCCCAATTGCCATTTTTGTGTTTGGGGCTCTTTTGTGGAAAACAAATCTGAGCTGTCTTCACTGGCCCTTTTGCTCAAAAGGGAGCAGAATAGTATTTCTGCAAGAAGCACTGATTTCTTACAGTAGGAAGTCAGTGCTTTTGTGGAAATTCAAGCGGCCAGTATAGACAGCTGGCAAGTTTTTCTGGAAAAGTGGCTGATTTTTCCAGAAAAACTGGCCAGTCTAGACACAACTATTCTGCAGAGGTATTTCAAAATAACAGGCCAATTCACGCTCACTCCATTTGTCCTGTGTCTGTTGCTAGTTGTCCTCCACGTACATTCAGTTTCCTCAGAGTGGGCCTCGGGTTTGGGCAAGAGTAAGGGGTCTGGCTCTGGGTGAGATTTTTGAGGTGTGTGGGTTGGGGCAGGGTTTTGTGGGGTGGGAAGGGGTGAGGGGTTTTGTGTTTACCTCCACTGTCTCGGGCCCATGGGACATTTGAAATGGAATGGCTCCTAGGTAATTGCTACCTTTGTCCTTTACTAGTGGTGCTGGGGTGGGTGGGTGGGTGGGTGTAGGGCTGGGTTGCCTTTAGAACTGAGCACTCTCCTAGCAGCTGCTGCTCCATACTTGGCCACCCATGTTCTAATTTGTGTCAGGATTGAGGTCTGAGACCTTTGTGTATGAAAATTAAGTATTGGCGGAGCCAGTGGGGTCTAGAGGAGATGGGGCAGGGAGCCTGAAAGGAAGCGTTGGCCAGTGTTGAAGCTCACATCATCAGAGTACAAGTTCTCACACGTTGCCATTTGCCCATCATATTGGTTCTGGGGGGCATGGTGGGTTTATTGTTTGTATCAGGTGGCCTGGCACTATAACAGGGAATGACCACCCTCCTTCATCTTGAGAATGAGGCAGCGTGTATCCTCTGTGGCACCAGGCAAGTAATGTTTCCTGCACTCTGCATATACTCCAGTTGAAACACCCTATTCAGTACATCTAAAGTAGCTATTTCAGCACCCGTAGCTATGTACGCCCTGAGAAACCCTATTTCAGGTTCCTAAAAGGAAAACCTTGCCCCCAGAAAGAGGGGTGACTGTAGCCTCACCTGGTCACAGAGTTTGAGTCTGTGGAGATTAGTATTTGTTAGAAGAAGAGATGATAAATGCTTCAGGATGAGCTGCTCTTGCTGCTGCTAATGTAGAAATGGAGTAAAGGGAGTCTGTGGCCTATGAGTCTGCATTTATACATTCCTTTGGCCTGCAAGGCATCCTGGGATATTGAGGGGCGGAGCTTATGGTAGCATTTAAGCTGGGCATGTAGGCCTAGGGAGTCATTCAGCTTTGGGTTCCTTTGAGGAGGTGTAGGTAGGTACTCCTACGATCATGGTGAGTGTTGATATTGGGTAAAGCTGGGTTGTATTTTTGGTTAAAGTACCATTCTTCTGTTGTCATTTTTGATTTGTGATTTAATTGCATTTTATGTTATTTGTAGCGTATTTAATGCATGCGGGAAGATGATACAGGGAATTGTTTCTGATAGCCATTCTGCAAAACACACATCATTAGCATCAATAGGATTTCTAGAGTGTCTGCTGCAGAACCATAGCAGTTTTCTGGCTGGGTTATGCAGGGGCTGCTCTGAGATTACTGTAATGTGTAATGCAAGTTCTCTCTGATTCATTGTACTCATGGGGCTTTAGATGACTGAACGTGAAAGAAAAGGGGAAAAAATATAGCTGAAGTTAGCAATCAGGTTTGCAGTCGGGTTTTATTTGCATTTGCCAGTATTGTCCAATTTTGTATGGATCGGTGTTGTCATTTTCAAGATGCATGAATATTTTTATGCATTTTTCTGGTAGGTCTGTGAGTCCTCGACTACTGAGGGGAATGAGACATCGAGAGGGGAAACGCCCGTCAAATCATCCTAGTTAAGTATCTGACAAAGGGTTTGATGACGAGAAGCATTCCTGTGGTTGCGTCTTCTTGTTTTTGTATAGAAGCTCTCTAAACGGTGACTGTTGCTAATGGGAGTAGGAAAGGCATGCGGGTGGAAGGTCATTGTAGGAAGGGACCATGCATTTCCTCTGGAGGAAAGGGTGTTTCTGGGCCAGTGACCCATCTGTAGCTAGAGATGCTCCACGCTCAGTTTCCTGTCTGTTACACTGCACTGGGCTTGCATAATCGGTCACTGCTACTTTTTTCTTTCATCCTCTTCTGGGTGTTGGTTTTGTGCAGAGCACTAGAGCATCTTAGTTAATGATGGGCTACTGTGGCAGTGAGAGAGGGAGGATGAGCAGGAGTATGTAGAAGTGTAGCCATTTTCTGTGTCCTGAAAAGTGATCGAGGGGGTGCGGCAGCGGGGCACGGGGAGTGTACTTTGTAAAAGAAATGTCTTTTGTTAATGAAGCAGTAGGCGGTTGAAGTTTGCTCATTGGCAAGAACGGTACCGGATGCTGATGCCGGTTGTCACGTTCCACGGAGGATCGTGACCATTTGTTCATTCATCTGGGAAGACGTCACCGACCGAGGGACGATGACGTACGAGAGCGATGGCCTGTAGACAAAGGAAAAGAAGAGCTTGAGATCAGGAGGGGACATCAAAGTTAAGCGTCTTTCTGAGAGTTGGATGGTCAGAAGGATTTGTGAGGCTGAGGTTCATTGTTTAGGAACGGAAGTCCTGTCACACATGGCTATTGTGAAGAGGGATGGGAGCGGTCATTATATGGAGGAAGTGAGTATTTCTCCCGAGAGAGCGATGCGCATGTTGTAGTAAAAACTAAGCGTGCTTTTTCCCCTGCATTGCTTAAGCTCGAAACAGCAGGTATTGTTTAGCCGATTGCATATGTTGTAGAAGCTGCTAATCTTTCTGCCAGGGAATTGAGTAAACTTGCAGTGACCAATCATGTTGTGACATGCTGACCAGAAGGAATGTGAAATCTATAAAAGTTTCAGCTCAGGCAATGCTCAAGGTCGACCTTGCTTTGAGCACCGAGCTACTCGGCCCAACTTGTTTGCAAACAATAAAATAGAGTTGGACCCAGTGTGAAAGCGTGACTGTCTTGAGTCAAATTGAACTAGTCTGCAGGGGACGAAACTAGCAATTTATGCAAGAATGTCACTAGAGATGCACTGGGTTTGCACAAGCGATCACCACTATCTCTGTCTTTGGTTCTATATGCAGTTGTGGTCTTCTGAGGCAGATGCGAGCGTCCTAGCTAGCGAGAGGCCCCAGCGGGGTGGGAAATGTGGAGGGCTACGTTCAGGAAGCGAGTTGCATCTTTGTCATAGATACACATGCGTCAGGGGTGTTTTGGGCTTTTGGTTATTTTAGCAAACGGAGAGCAATAACATAGTATTGTCGCTTTTAGCGATAATGTGGAATTTGTTGTTGACATGCCACAGGAGGATTCGAGTACAGAGCCGAGGGAGCGAGGCAGGGCAAGTCCATCCTGTTCAGTCGTCGCGGTTTGAAGCAATGGAGACGCAAGTGGAAGTGGCATAACCGATGGCATCCGTGAGGTAAGTGTTAAGTTAGAGCTTTGAGTGCAGCCTTGACCAAGGCAACGTGGCCTTTGCTGTGTTAGGTGCGGTGGGCTAATTGCGAAAGGGTCCTTGGCTAATTAAATAAGTTAACTCGGATGCTGTTTTTCCATGCCCGTCGTCGCTTGTAAGGTGGCGTGCTGTCGTCTGGTCATCAGTGTGGTCGTCGTCCCGTACAATCGAACGTGTTGAGTTTTGTCACTTTCTTCGAATGGATCGTAGATGTGCGATATAGGTGTGGAGATTTGTCGGTATTATTTGAAGCATGGGAATAACGGTGAGGAGGGCTGTGTGGAACGTGCGTGGGGGGGGGGATCATTGTGATACTAGCGTGGTGAGGGGTCTCGTGACATGCGATTCTCGATTTAGTTATTTAAGGGTTTGTGGGGGAATGGGACAGAGTCATGTCGAAATAGATGTCATTTCCATCAATGTAACTGGCTTACAATAGTCTTTAGTGCACAGGCCGTTTGTCACGTTCAATTTTTGTCATTGTTGTAGGATGTGCCTCCAGAAGATATCTAATTTGGAAAACCAGCGATGCAGTTGGCGAGCGGGGGAATCTTTCTCTCACGGCAGTGGATTTGATTTCACATTTGCAAGTTAAGTACGGCCATTGATTGGGATGTTTGTTTGTTTGTTGTGCGCGCTCTGTGTTTCACTTGGGGAAACATGGTTCACCGGGCGCACGTCACTGGGAAAAATCATGTGTGTTTTTTGGAAGTGAAGGTCTGCATTTGTTGTTCGTGCCTTAACTGTGAGAATTGTTTTCCATTTCCATAGGAAGCGTTCACTGTTGGTGCGATGTGAAGACTTTGCCATGACCGGAGAAGAGTTTGGTGTGTCTTTGCCGGTTTGGAAGATGAAGAGTTTGCATAGGATTCGCTTTCAGATTTGCAAGTTAAGTACGGTTCTGATTAGGGGTTTTGTTTTTTGTGTGCTCTGTGTTTTGCTTGGGAAATGTGGTTCACCGGGTGCATGTCACTGGGGAAATTCACCTGTGATATGTTGCACATATGTGTGTTTTGGAAGCTGAGGTAGTTTGCGTTTTGTGTGTGTGCCTTAATGCTGAGAATTGTGTTTAATTTCCATAGGAAGCGTTCCGTGTTCGTGCCCTCTGAAGATTTCTCTGTGAGCGAAGAAGAGTTTGACTCGTCTTTGCCGGTTTGGAAGATTTGGTTTCAGATTCTTAAGTTAAGTACGGTCCCGATCAGGGGTTTTGGTTTTTGTGCGCGCTCTGCATTTCACTTGGGAAATGTGGTTCACCGGGTGCATGTCACTGGGAAAATTCACATATGACGTAGCATATGTGTGTTTGTTGTATGTGCCTTAACTGTGAGAATTGTTTTTCCTTTCAATAGGAAGCGTTCTCCATTGTTACGATCTGAAGATTTCTCCGTGAGCGGAGAATAGTTCTGTGTGATTTTTGCCATTTTTGAAGCTGTAGAGTTTACATAGGATTTGATTTCACATTCTCAAGTTAAGTACGGTTCTTGATCAGCGGTTAGATTTTGTCGTGCGTGGTCTGAGTTTCAGTTGAGCAATGTGGTTTAGCGGGTGCATGTCACTTGGGGAAATTCACCTGCGGTATGTTGCACATATGTGCGTTTTCGAAGCTGAGGTAGTTTGAGTTTGTTGTGTGTGCCTTAACCGTGAGAATTGTTTTTCGTTTCCATAGGAAGTGTTCCCTGTCTGTGTTATTTGAAGATTTTGCCATGACCGGAGAACAGTTTGGCGTGTCTTTGATGGTTTGGAAGATGAAGAGATTGCATAGGATTCAAGTTAAGTATGGTCCCGATCAGGGGTTTTGTTTTTTGTGCGCGCTCTGCATTTCACTTGAGCAATGTGGTTCAGTGGGTGCATGTCACTGGGGAAATTCACATACATAACGTAGCACGTGTGTGTTTTGGAAGCGAAGGTTTGCGTTTGTATGTGCCTTAACTGTGAGAATTGTTTTTCATTTCAATAGGAAGTGTTCTCCATTGTCACGATCTGAAGATTTGTCTGTGAGTGGAGAAGAGTTCCGTGTGATTTTGCCATTTTTGAAGCAGTAGAGTTTACATAGGATTTGATTTCACATTTTCAAGTTAAGTATGGTTCTCGATCAGCGGTTGGATTTTGTTGTGTGTGCTGTGAGTTTCAGTTGAGCAATGTGGTTCAGTGGGTGCATGTCACTTGGGGAAATTCAGCTGTGGTATGTTGCACATATGCGTGTTTTCCAAGCCAAGGTAGTTTGTGTTTGTCGTATGTGCCTTAACCGTGAGATTTGTTTTTCATTTCCATAGGAAGTGTTCCCTGTTGGTGTGCTCTAAAGATTTCTCTGTAAGCGGAGAAGAGTTTGACTCGTCTTTGCCAGTTTGGAAGATTTGGTTTCAGATTCTTAAGTTAAGTACGGTCCCGATCAGGGGTTTTGGTTTTTGTGCGTGCTCTGCATTTCACTTGGGAAATGTGGTTCACCGGGTGCATGTCACTGGGAAAATTCACATATATGACGTAGCACGTGTGTGTTTGTTGTATGTGCGTTAACTGTGAGAATTGTTTTTCGTTTCCATAGGAAGTGTTCCCTGTCGGTGTGATTTGAAGAATTTGGCATGACCGGAGAACAGTTTGGCGTGTCTTTGCCGGTTTGGAAGATGAAGAGATTGCATAGGATTCGCTTTCAGATTCTCAAGTTAAGTACGGTCCCGATGAGGGGTTTTGTTTTTTGTGCGTGCTCTCCATTTCACTTGGGAAATGTGGTTCACTGGGTGCATGTCACTGGGAACATTCACATACATAACGTAGCATGTGTGTGTTTGTTGTATGTGCCTTAACTGTGAGAATTGTTTTTCCTTTCAATAGGAAGTGTTCTCCATTGTTACGATCTGAAGATTTCTCTGTGAGTGGAGAAGAGTTCAGTGTGATTTTTGCCATTTTTGAAGCAGTAGAGTTTACATAGGATTCGATTTCACATTCTCAAGTTAAGTACGGTTCTCGATCAGCGGTTGGATTTTGTCGTGCGTGCTCTGAGTTTCAGTTGAGCAATGTGGTTCAGTGGGTGCATGTCGCTTGGGGAAATTCAGCTGTGGTATGTTGCACATATGCGTGTTTTCCAAGCTGAGGTAGTTTGTGTTTGTCGTGTGTGCCTTAACCGTGAGAATTGTTTTTCATTTCCATAGGAAGTGTTCCCTGTTGGTGTGCTCTAAAGATTTCTCTGTAAGCGGAGAAGACTTTGGCTTGTCTTTGCGAGTTTGGAAGATATGCTTTCAGATTTTCAAGTTAAGTATGGTCCTCGATCAGGGCTTTTGTTGTGTTTTTGTATTTCACTGGGTGCATGTTGCTGGGGAAGTTTACCTGTGCTAGATTGTATAGAGCCCTTTTGCAAGCTGAGGTGGTTTGTGTTTTGTTGTACAGGCCTTAACTGTAAGAATTGTTTTTCATTTCTATAGGAAGTGTTCTCCATCGGTACCATCTGGAGATTTGTCTGTTATCAGAGAGGAGTTTGGTGTGTCTTTGCTGGTTTTGAAGATGTAGAGTTTGCATCGGATTTGCTTTCAGATTTCCAAGTTAAGTATGGTTCTGATCAGGGGTTGTGTGAGCTGTGCATTTTGCTCGGGAAAATGTATTTCACCGGGTGCATGTCACTGGGGGAAATTCACTCGCACTACACCGTATATGTGTGTTTTTTGGAAGCGGAAGTGGCTTGAGTTTGTCGTATGGGCATTAACCGTGACAATTGTTTTGTCTTTCTGTAGGAAGTCTTCCTCTTTGGTGTGATCTGAACATTTCTACGTGGCTGGAGAAGAATTTGGCGTGCCTTTGTTTGGAAGATGTGGAGTTTGTGTATTTCTCGCTTTGTGATTTGCAGTGTTCTCTTGTCTTGATGGCTAGTACCAAAGTTCTGAGTTGGCATAGTTAATATTTTCACAGTCGCAATTGGTAGATATGTCAAGTTCATGTACCAAAAATTCAAAATTAATGAAGTTGGTGGTTATTGTGTGTGTTCTAGCCATCAAAGTAAAGAGAGGGCACTGTAATGTGCTGTATGTGTTTTTGTTTTGGAGTGTTTTATTATTTGATGTATTGTCATGCATTTGATGTATTGGAGTGCTGTATCATTTGATGTATTGTCATGCATTTGATGTATTGGAGTGCTGTATCATTTGATGTATTGTCATGCATTTGATGTATTCTAAGTGCTGTATTTCTAAGAGTGTAATGTGTAGTTTGAGTCTTGGTGAGATGACTCATTTTGTCATCCAAGTCATAAAGTGCATCATCACTGCAGTGATGATAAACCCTGATGCAGTGCAGTCAAACAGCCGCAAGGCTGACTTTTTTTTTAAACTGTCAGCCTTCCGGCTGTTTCGCTGCACTGCATCAGGGTTGGGACTGTCCCGGACAGTCTTTGACTTAACTTTTTTGACAAGATGGTGCTAAGGAGGAACCATGCTGGCCGTTTGCCAGGCGACACGTGGTCAACTCTGGATCACAAAGGCTAGAGATGTGGGCCAAGATATTGCAGAGGAGAGGTTTTGATATGAGAAGGTATTGTTTGCAGTGTATGTTCACCATGTCATGTAAGACTCTGAAAATGGAACGTTATTATTGTTCATGTCATAGGAGTTGTCCAGTATTGGTCACAGTCCAAATGTGTAAGCTGTTGCTGTAAAAGGAAGCCATTTTGTTGCCAAATAAACTTGATGTGAAATCCTGTTGTGGTGTCATTCTCTCTAGCCTGGAAAGAGTGAGCCAGGGTTTGGGCTTTAGGGTTTGGGCTTTAGGGTTTGGGCTTTAGGGTTTGGGCTTTAGGGTTTGGGCTTTAGGGTTTGGGCTTTAGGGTTTGGGCTTTAGGGTTTGGGCTTTAGGGTTTGGGCTTTAGGGTTTGGGCTTTAGGGTTTGGGCTTTAGGGTTTGGGCTTTAGGGTTTGGGCTTTAGGGTTTGGGCTTTAGGGTTTGGGCTTTAGGGTTTGGGCTTTAGGGTTTGGGCTTTAGGGTTTGGGCTTTAGGGTTTGGGCTTAAGGGTTTGGGCTTTAGGGTTTGGGCTTTAGGGTTTGGGCTTTAGGGTTTGGGCTTTAGGGTTTGGGCTTTAGGGTTTGGGCTTTAGGGTTTGGGCTTTAGGGTTTGGGCTTTAGGGTTTGGGCTTTAGGGTTTGGGCTTTAGGGTTTGGGCTTTAGGGTTTGGGCTTTAGGGTTTGGGCTTTAGGGTTTGGGCTTTAGGGTTTGGGCTTTAGGGTTTGGGCTTTAGGGTTTGGGCTTTAGGGTTTGGGCTTTAGGGTTTGGGCTTTAGGGTTTGGGCTTTAGGGTTTGGGCTTTAGGGTTTGGGCTTTAGGGTTTGGGCTTTAGGGTTTGGGCTTTAGGGTTTGGGCTTTAGGGTTTGGGCTTTAGGGTTTGGGCTTTAGGGTTTGGGCTTTAGGGTTTGGGCTTTAGGGTTTGGGCTTTAGGGTTTGGGCTTTAGGGTTTGGGCTTTAGGGTTTGGGCTTTAGGGTTTGGGCTTTAGGGTTTGGGCTTTAGGGTTTGGGCTTTAGGGTTTGGGCTTTAGGGTTTGGGCTTTAGGGTTTGGGCTTTAGGGTTTGGGCTTTAGGGTTTGGGCTTTAGGGTTTGGGCTTAGGGTTTGGGCTTTAGGGTTTGGGCTTTAGGGTTTGGGCTTTAGGGTTTGGGCTTTAGGGTTTGGGCTTTAGGGTTTGGGCTTTAGGGTTTGGGCTTTAGGGTTTGGGCTTAGGGTTTGGGCTTTAGGGTTTGGGCTTTAGGGTTTGGGCTTTAGGGTTTGGGCTTTAGGGTTTGGGCTTTAGGGTTTGGGCTTTAGGGTTTGGGCTTTAGGGTTTGGGCTTTAGGGTTTGGGCTTTAGGGTTTGGGCTTTAGGGTTTGGGCTTTAGGGTTTGGGCTTTAGGGTTTGGGCTTTAGGGTTTGGGCTTTAGGGTTTGGGCTTTAGGGTTTGGGCTTTAGGGTTTGGGCTTTAGGGTTTGGGCTTTAGGGTTTGGGCTTTAGGGTTTGGGCTTTAGGGTTTGGGCTTTAGGGTTTGGGCTTTAGGGTTTGGGCTTTAGGGTTTGGGCTTTAGGGTTTGGGCTTTAGGGTTTGGGCTTTAGGGTTTGGGCTTTAGGGTTTGGGCTTTAGGGTTTGGGCTTTAGGGTTTGGGCTTTAGGGTTTGGGCTTAGGGTTTGGGCTTTAGGGTTTGGGCTTTAGGGTTGGGCTTTAGGGTTTGGGCTTTAGGGTTTGGGCTTAGGGTTAGGGTTAGGGTTAGGGTTAGGGTTGGGTTAGGTGTTAGGGTTAGGGTTAGGGTTAGGGTTAGGGTTAGGGTTAGGGTTAGGGTTAGGTTAGGGTTAGGGTTAGGGTTAGGGTTAGGGTTAGGGTTAGGGTTAGGGTTAGGGTTAGGGTTAGGGTTAGGTTAGGTTAGGGTTAGGGTTAGGGTTTGGTTAGGGTTAGGGTTAGGTTAGGGTTAGGGTTAGGGTTAGGGTTAGGGTTAGGGTTAGGGTTAGGGTTAGGGTTAGGGTTAGGGTTAGGGTTAGGGTTAGGGTTAGGGTTAGGGTTAGGGTTAGGTTAGGTTAGGGTTAGTTAGGGTTAGGGTTAGGGTAATTAGGGTTAGGGTTAGGGTTAGGGTAGGGTTAGGTTAGGGTTAGGGTTGGGTTAGGGTTAGGTTGGGGGTTAGTAGGTTTTTTATAAAAATTTAAAGTTAAATTAATTATTAAATAAGTTAAAGTTAAAGTTTAAATTTAAAAATAATATAAAAGTTAAATTTAAAATAAAATTAAATTAATTTAAGTAATTTAATGTTAAAATAAAGTTAAAGTTAAATTTAAAGTTAGTTAAATT